>NW_006159525.1:8431340-8453448 GCF_000334495.1 Tupaia belangeri chinensis | reverse complement strand
CCTGCTGATGAGGGAATACAATCATATCATTTGATGTGATTTCCTTGTTAACTCCAGGTAATCTATGAAAGATCTTATGGATTGATTCTAGATTCTTCTGACCCCCCATGAGAGCACATCTTTAAAGTCAGAAAAACCACCTCATGCATCTTTGCATTCTTAACCACCATTCCCATGTCTTATACTCAAGAAGGATTGAATAAGGTGCATCGGGTTGAACTGAACAAAAAGAGAGCATGCAGGCCAACCTATGGTGGCACTGGGGATCTGAAACATTGCAGAAACGTTAGGATTATTTGATTAGCTACTGTAGAAACATCAGTAGAAACGGCAGTTAGAAGATACTCTTGAAGAAACATGTCTTATATATGTGTGATATATGTGTATACTCAATGTATCTGTGTGTGCGTGTGTGAGAGAGAGAGAGAGAGAGAGAGAGAGAGAAATGATAACACAAAAAATATGACCTAAATGGGAAAGCCAGTTTCACAAGTCAAGCATGTCCCTTTGTCCTTCGGTTAGTCAATTAAATACATGGTTCATCAGACCGCAACATTCAATTCACTTTCAGCTGGTCTGTATGATACCAAATTATACTAATTCATATGGTATTCTAAAGTGGACAGACTTGATATTACCAGGAACATAAGGAAGCATCCAAAAGAGAACTGATTATAGCTTCTGAAGAATCTATTTAGGGGAAAACTATCTTATTTCAAAAACATATAATTATATTCAGGAGAAACAGCATTAAAACTAAGAATTTCCTTAAGAGACAATATTTTACAGACCCTACAAACATATCCTGCTTAGACTGCTTAATTATATTTAAATTATATTAAAACCAAAGTGAACATGGAAAAAGCAATGTATATTTATTTTCAAAATATTATTAGTGGCGGATGACTTCTTATTTGCATTGTCTATTAAATTTCTATTACTTTTTTTAAAGGTTGTGTAAAAGTAAAACTAAGAACTTAAATGACATAATGACTAAAGCAGCAGAAAATCGGATACCTCACTCATTTTAGCAGTGTGAATACTTAACTAAGGGCTTACTGGAATGAGGCAGAAGGCTTGGTAACAACTAGAAAAAGATACGCAAACTAAAGATGGCATTTAAGTCTCCTGGTGTGAGTGGTAGAATAGAGATAGTAATTTGTACATAATATTTGTATAAATATTACAGTAAAAGCTTACTTTTATAAGCAGCAATATGAATCTTTCAAAGTAGCATGCAGCAGGTAGTGCACTGGACTCCCACATGACCAACCATGGTTTGAGTCCCAGACCTGGTGGTTTGCTTTCTCACTTTCCTTCTCTCTTACTTTCTGGTGAGCGCACATGCCCTAGAGTAAATTAAATAATAATAATGATCATGATAATAACAATAAATAAAATCAACTAAATAATCATTAAAAAAACAAATAACATGCTTTAAATTTGCAGAACATACATCTGCTTACACATATTATCCATTCTATCATAGCACTGTTACACACACATACACATGTGCACAAACACACACACACAACATACTGAGAAGGCAATGACTACCTTGAATTTTCCAAACACTAACTCTCATCAGAATGAACACTATGTTTTAGCTTTTCAAATAATTAGCAATAACACCAGACTGAGTAATAAAGACAGCTGCTACTCTTCAGGTTTCACAGGGTGAGGTACATACACTGTGCTCAGCACTGGTCATATTCACCAGATAATTGTTTATCAAAATATATTAGGGCTTTTCTCCCTCTGGGAAGAGTTGAAGATCATGATAATAGTTATCACAGCTGATATTAACCATGATAATAAAACTAAATTCTGTGGTTGTGAGTGTGTGCATTCTTCAAATCAGATGCAGTGGAAGCTGGTGTATTTTTAAGAATTACTAAGGACACAACATTCAATAAAAAATAAATAAATAAATAAATAAAAAACAGATAGAAAAGCATATCGGAGTATTTGCTGAGGGATTCCATTTATTCATAGCTCAAAAACAGGCAACAGCAATCTCTTCTATTAGAAATCGGGAACCAGCAGTTAGCGTAGTGGCTATGTCGCTGGACTCCCACGTAGTCGACTGCGGTTCGCGTCCTGGACCCGGTGGCTTAAAACTCACTACAGATGCATGTGTGTGCGTGCCCAAGATCCCAAGAGGAGAATGAAGGAGAAGGGATTGCGGTGTGACCATCCCCCCTGGGCGGTAATTTCTCACTTTCTGTCTCTATGTCTCTCTCTGTCTGTCTGGCGAGTGCACGTGCCCTATAATGAAAAACCTCTCCAAAAAAAAAAAAAAAGAAAAAAAAACAGGACAACAGCTACCCCCATCCAAAAAAAAAAAAAAAGAAAAGAAATCAGGACAGCAGCTACCCTCAGGGGTCAGAGATGGGCAGCAAAGAGAAATGGGCATGGGATGGGTCTGCTAAGGTCAAAGTGTTCTGCTTTCAGATCCCGGTTCAGGTCATATGCACTTGCCCACTACATCCAACAGGCTGGATACTTAGGGTTTCCACACTCAACAGTACATACGTTAGACACAGCAGAAGCACTTCAGAGAGAGTCACCAAATCTACAGTCTCTCAAGTCTCACTTTCTCCTTACACACACACAAAACACACACACACACACACACACACACACACACAAAACCTGCACCACTACTCAGCTATACACCCACAACCACACAGATTGATCACAACACACATACCTGCACCTCCATTCACACCAACCCTACACATGTGCAAAACATACCACATATATCAACACAAATGCCCACACACACGTCCCATCAGTATGTTCTCAATAAGCACAACCCTACACATGTGCAAAACATACCACATATATCTACACAAATGCCCGCACACACACACACACACATACACACGTCCCATCAGTATGTTCTCAGTAAGCAAAGACTAAAGAAAGTGAATGCAGAAGGATTCTGACCTTACATTTTGATCCTTGAACTGTCATGGCCTTCAATAGAGATAGATTCAAAGCCAAGTTTTTAAATCCTTTTTTGAACATTAAAAGTATAACAGAAACCAGCAGTTGGCGTAATGGCTATGTTGCTGGACTCCCAAGTAGTCAACCGTGATTCGAGTCCCAGATCCAGTGACTTAAACTCACACCAGGTGCATGTGCGAGCATGCCTAAGATCCCGAGAGGAAAATGGAAGAGAAGGGGGGGTGATTTCTCGCTTTCTGTCTCTCTCTTTATTTCTGGTGAACGCATCCCTACACATGTGCAAAACATACCACATATATCAACACAAATGCCCACACACACGTCCCATCAGTATGTTCTCAATAAGCACAACCCTACACATGTGCAAAACATACCACATATATCAACACAAATGCCCACACACACGTCCCATCAGTATGTTCTCAATAAGCACAACCCTACACATGTGCAAAACATACCACATATATCTACACAAATGCCCGCACACACACACACACACATACACACGTCCCATCAGTATGTTCTCAGTAAGCAAAGACTAAAGAAAGTGAATGCAGAAGGATTCTGACCTTACATTTTGATCCTTGAACTGTCATGGCCTTCAATAGAGATAGATTCAAAGCCAAGTTTTTAAATCCTTTTTTGAACATTAAAAGTATAACAGAAACCAGCAGTTGGCGTAATGGCTATGTTGCTGGACTCCCAAGTAGTCAACCGTGATTCGAGTCCCAGATCCAGTGACTTAAACTCACACCAGGTGCATGTGCGAGCATGCCTAAGATCCCGAGAGGAAAATGGAAGAGAAGGGGGGGTGATTTCTCGCTTTCTGTCTCTCTCTTTATTTCTGGTGAACGCATGCACCCTATAGCAAAACCCTCTCCCCCCAAAGAAAGTATCGTAACAGTAGCTGTGCCACCACAGAAAGCAGGCTCAGAGCCATTAAGAAAACTGCCAGGGTATCAGAGACAAAAGGAAGGAGAGGGCTTTGAACCATCTTCCTGACCTCGAAGCCCTCTGCTCCGTATCGTTTCACGAGAGACCACTGGAAGCACTGAACAAAAACCAAGGTCTGCTCCAGAAAAGAGAGCTGGAATCGGGGACTATGAGTCTGCCTCACCCATGTGGAAACCCTGGAATAGAAGCCTCTGACAGGTCTACATGAATAGCGAGAGTGGGATCTAACCCCGGGAGACAGCTCCTCTCACTGACGGCTTCTCGAGAGTAGCTCCAGGCGTTTCTAAACACGCTACTAAAGAACATAAAGACTCTTCATGGAACGAGCGCATCCCTATGAGAGAACACACACCTAAGGAAGGTAAGCCAAGAGTTTTTTTGTTTTGTTTTTGCTCTTGTATGTGTCTTCTTTTAGTTTTTTCCCCATTATTCATAATGGAGCATACACATGCACGGGAGAGAGAGAGAGAGAAGCACCTCCTGCAGGGTCTGGTCAGCAATGATCTCCCCACCTCCAGTCCTCCAGCCATGGGATCCTGGGCACTTGCATGTATGCCTGGCATTTTTCAGGCTGACTGGGGTGGAGTGTCAACCAGTAGTCACCAGACGGCATCTGACCACCTCTGAGCAATACTCACCTCTGTGCCATGAGCTGGTCCCATGTCTTCATCTTAAGAAAAAAAAAAACTTTGGAGCAACTACTATATGACAGGCCCTAAATGAGGATGAAGCAAGCAAATGCCTTTGACACAAGGAATCTCCAGAGTAAAGAGATGGCAGGCCTTTTATACCTCGATAAAACGGTTTAGGAAAAGCAGAAGCCAGCCAGCAATGGCGTACTCACAGTGAAACATGAATGTGGCGGAGCACATCCTCCTCCAGGAACAGCACCCCAGAAGGCATAGCTCCTTGTTCTCAACTTCCCACCACTAGAGAAAAATCTACCTGGAACCATGAGCTGAGGTGGACACTAAAGACATGGAATCAGTAGCCACATGACCTGGACTGTGGGTTACAAATTCACACCAAGTCCTTACTTCCACGCATGTTCTACTATCATAAAGTATAAACGTTTAAGAAAAAAAAGATGGACAAAAATACATGGGAGCTCTGCTTCCACCCTGCTAAATAATTACAAAAAGCTAGCTCATTTCTTCCCGGAAATAAATCTGAGATTTATAGGAATTGATCTTTGTCTAGGGCCCCTCTTTATACTTACAAGCTACACAGTAGCTTATGCTGTAAGAGTCATGGAATAAAACAACTTTTGCTAGCTAATTATTGCTGTTGATGGTGAATTCCTTCATTTCCACAAGAAATTATTAAACTTTGCTTTTGAAAACTTGATATCTCAATTTTATCTTCAAATTGGCAAAAGAAAGAGCCTTATTTTCATATAATGAAACATTTAAAAGTAAGATGGAGTAAAAGAGAGAAATCTCACAGTTGTTCTTTTTTTAAAGAATTATTTAATTTTATTTATTAATTCACTTATTTTAATTTTACCAGAGAAATATGGAGAGGGAGAAAGAGAGGGGAGAGAGAGAGAGAGAGAAAGCCACCAGATCCAGGACTTGAACTGCTGTCAGTTGTGTGGGAGTGTGCAGGACCCAAACCACCACGTCACCTGCCAGTCCTTGTTCATTCTTTTTTATTTCGTTTAGTTATCAGGGAAGTTGGTCATCGATAACTTTCACTTGCTGCTTGCTTGCAGCTATTCCTTGACTGACACCAGTGAAGATCTGTGTATTTAATGATGCCAGAAAGCACTGGATTATGCCTGCTTTAAAAGGCATCAGTGGGACCAGTAGAGAGTGTAAATGATTACATCGCTGGACTCCCACGTAGCCGACTGCAGTTATAGTCCTGGACCCAGTGGCTTAAAACTCATGCCAGGCACATGTGCATGTGTGCCCAAAATCCCAAGAGAAGAATGGAGGAGAGGCCTCTTGGGGGTGATTTCTCACTTTCTGTTTCTCCGGAGAGTGCATATATCCTATAGCAAAAACCTCTTTAAAAAAAAGAAAGAAAGAAGGAAAGAAAGGCACTGGTTAAATGTATTTTGGTATGTCCTGTAACTTCAGAGTTCTATTTAGTCTTCTATTTAAACCTTACTTTTTTTTTTCTTTTCTTTTAGAATTATTCCTCTAGGGACCAGCAGTTACTGTAATGGCTATGTCGCTGAACTCTCATGTAGTCGACTGTGGTTCAAGTCCTGGACCCGCCGGCTTAAACTCACACTGGGCACATGTGCATGTGTGCCCAAGATCCCAGGAGGAGAATGGAGAAGAAGAGATTGCAGCGTGGCCATCCCTCCTGGTGGGGGTGGAGGGGGGGGGATTTCTTGCTTTCTGTCTCTCTCTGTCTTTCTGGCAAGGGCACGCACCCTATAGCAAAAAAATCTCAAAAAAAAAAAAAAAAGCAAAATAAATGAATTATCACTTTATTTCTTTATTTTTTCTTCTTCAATTTTTTTTTATTTGACCATAGAGAGACAGAACATGAGAGAGAGAAAGTAAGAAAGCAAACTGACAGGCCCAGGACTTGAACTGTGATCAGCCATGTGGGAGTCCAGTGCCTTAACCACCACACCACAGGTTTTAATCAGTCCTAACACTTTAGTTGTCTCAACCTTGAATAGACTCGTCTCATTTAGAAGGAAAAAGTGGGGTCAGCAGATGGTGTAGTAGTTAGGGCACTGAATTCCCACATGGGCAACCACAGTTCGAACCCTAGACCCAACAGCTTGAAAATCACATGCATGCATGCCGAAAATCCTGAGAAGAATAGACGTAGCTTGGCCATCCCTGCCCCTCCCTCCATGGGATGACTTCTCACTTTCCCTGTCTCTGGCAAACGCACACATCCTATAACAAAAACCTAAAAAGAAAAAAATGAAAAAGGAAAGGAAATAATGGAGTCATTGGAATCACCTTGATCCTGACACTGGTATCTCTCAAGTGAGCAATTCTACTGTCAGACTAATTCAGTAAAAACATAAAGGTTTCCCCAACACTTTTCATTAGGGAATGCTTCCTGCGGATTTCATTTTATGAAATCTGTAAAATGCTTGGAGGAATATTAATTAACAGCACTGATGCAAAACATATATGGAATACATAATTAATTACCATATATGAAACATTTAATACTTGAATACTAAAGAGCAAGTTCTCAGTAATACGCCTAGGAAAGGAATTTCCATTTCCAAAGAAAAGCCACACAGATTCAAGACGACGGGGGTGATTTCTATTTTGCCAGCTGGAAAATATCAGTTATCAGCAACTCAAAGGTATATTTCTGTGTGGACTGCAGTAAAGTCCTCCACAGAGGACGAGTGGGGCAGGAGGGAAGAAAGGAGGGGAAGAAATGAGAAAGAAAGAGAACGAAATTGAGATGACCGTGGCCTGTAGCTCTTTCAGTAAGTAAAAGGCCCGTTTGGTTGAGACAGTTTTACACCCCTAATACGTAACATACATAAGTAGTTCCTGCTGCTATTTCCTGGTCAAAGGTTATTATTTAATTCATCCCAGTTAAATCTGATCTCAGCTGTAATTACCAGAAAAAGCTCAAACTCAATCCAGAACCCCTCATTCCAATAGCCCTAAAATAAAGACAATGATTCCAAACAACTTGTCCTCCAAGGAGAACAGCATCTCAAATAAGTAAATCAACTTAGAAATAAAGGAATGGGACCAACAGTTAGCGTAATGGCTATGTCACTGGACTCCCATGTAGTTGACCGCAGTTCAAGTCCCAGACCTGGTGGCTTAAACTCATGCCGGGTGTGTGTGCGTGTGTGCCCAAGATCCCAAGAGGAGAATGGAGGAGAAGGGATTGCGGTGTGGCCATCCCCCCTGGGGGTGATTTCTCGTTTTCTATCTGTCTGTCTCTCTCTTTCTGGCGAGCACACGTGCCCTGTACCCCCCCAAAAAAGAAAGAAAGGAACAGGATCTATAATAAACTAGTTCAAGCAGTACAAACTAGAACCTGTGGAATAACAAGTTAATTGAATTAAATTCATTTTAATCACCTTTTGTTGAATACTCGAATATGCACAGGGCACTAAGCCAGGTGCTGATGGGATTTTGGTCTGTCACTGGCCACCCTCTCATGACATGTGGAGGGAGGTGAAGGTCACCTGACTGCTGCTTCAGCTGTATCTTCTTGCCAGGCCATGGGAGGCAGGCAGGTGTTCTGGGACAGTTGTAATGTCAGTGGCTTGTCGCTTATAGCTTGCAGCATCCTGATCCTCAGATGAGGGTTGTTCTTGGACTTTATAGTTCAAGTAATTTTGAGTTCTACTCCCCCACACTGTCAAGTAATTTGTAAATACTTAATTCACTGTGTTAGAGCCCTTTCTACTTAAAATACTTAATACTTTTGGTATTAGTCCTAGTTGCAATTAGTCCTAGTTGATGTCCTTTCTACTTAAAATACTTAATACTTTTGGTGTTCTGCAATTAGTCCTAGTTGATGCTGGATGCTCCATGCCAGTTAACTAGGGTTGAAATGGAAACAAAGCCAAAAGAAAGAGAGAAAAGTTGGTTGATGAGTCATCATTCATTCATTCATCCCATGATTCATTCATATAAATATTCATTGAGCATGTACTGTATCTGGCAGTGTGTAGCTGTCAAAATGCTTTTACCCTTTTAAGGAACTTTGGTAGTGACGGGAGTAAAGCAGATTGCTGGGAACATCCACTAGTATTAATCTTTCTGTCTCGGGCTCCTCTATTGCTTGCTACATTTAAAACTGTTGATAACTGGTACCACCAGGTAGCGTAGTGGATAAGGTGTTGGACTCCCACATGGCTGATTGTGGTTCGAGTCCCAGATCCGCTGGCTTAAAACTCATGCCAGGCACATGTGTGTGTGTGTGTGTGTGTGTGTGTGTGTGTGTGCATGCACACCCAAAATCCCAGGAGAAGAATGAAGGAGAAGGGACTATGGTGTGGTCATCCCCCCTTGTGGGGAGAGTAACTTTTCACTTTCCCTCTCACTGTCTCTCCTAAGAACGTACATACCCTATGGCAAAAAAGAAAAATAAAATCTTAAAAAAAGAACTCTTGGATAACTGATTGGTGGGCCTCCACCTGTATCTTTTACACATTCTGTTATCTACTATAGTTTGTCCTGAGTGATGTTAAGTCCAAAATGATATTTGTCTGCTATACTGAATATTTGTAATTACATACAATATATATCCTTTAATCCAAAAACATACTGTCATTTAGACACAATTAACATGACACTGCTACTCATTAGAATTTATAATATATTCTTTCATTCTAGTAAATAAGAATTAAATTATTTTCTAAACATATGTACACAAATATTCATATAAATGATTCACTAGGAAAAAGGGCATCCAGCTATCTTTAAAAATAGCAAGCTGTTTAGGCAGACAATAAGTAAAAGAAATTCTATTCAAAGGAAGAATCACAAAAACTTTCTGGGGAAAAAAAGCTGATGAGTTATCACATTTCTGGGAAATAGCATCCAACTTCCTGCCATGGCCCTGAATGCTTGTGTCCACCCCCAAATTTCATATGTTGAAATCTTAACATTTGACATGATGGTATTAATGGCGGTGGGATCTTTGGAAAGAAATTAGGTCATGAGGGTGAGGACCTCACACTCAAGATTTAATGCCTTTCTGAAAGAGACCTTGAAAGAACTGTTCATCCTTTCTGCCATGTAAATTTAAAGCAAAAAAAGCAGTCTGGGAAACAGACCCTCACTAGCATCTTGATCTTCGACTATCAAACTGCAGAACTGTCAGAGATAAAATTCTGTTGTTCATACTCTACCTAACCTAAGATATTTTATTACAGCAGCTTGGGTGGGGGGCTAAAACAGTCCTCCAAATTTGTCAGACAATCCTTTATTAATTATTTAGTTTAAGTTTTGCCATAGGGCATATGTGTTTGCTACAGAGAGAAGGGGGTGGGGAGGTGAGAAATCACCCCCCAGGAGGCATGACCACACAGTAATCTCCCCTCCTCCACTCTCCTCTTGGAATTGTGGGCACATACACACATATGCCCGGCATGTTTTTCAAGCCACTGGGTTCAGTATTTGAACTGTGCAGCAGGCCACATGGGATCCAGTGCCACCTGCTGGCACTGTCAGACCATCATCTTAATCAAACGACCTAAACATCAACCCTGATACTCATAGTGAATGGCAATGGTAACCCTTTGGAATCCACTCGGAGTTTTCACTGGCATCTGTGAGTTTCAAGTGTCTGCTTCTGCTACCCAGGAATTATCCTTATCCTGTAGACATCGCTGTCCTTCATGAATGTTAGACTCCTGGTACAAAGAAGCACACATAGTACCCCACTGCACACTGTTAAATCCTGTGTAGCCTTGAAACCCTGGGGTACCTCCAGCCTCTTCTTAAAATTAATGCCACTTGTTCCATATTGTGCTAATCTCGTCGTTACAAACGTCTACTTCATTTGCAGACAGAACTACCGAGTTTATCAGCAAAGTGTTCTCCCACTCCTTTCAAGTGTGCGTTTATAATCCTTAAACCAATATTTTAGTTCAGCTCCAAAATGGAGCATTTATTTAGTTCCCAGTCAGCCGAGGCTCTCCACGGACAGCTGAGGGTACCAGGCGAAAAGACACAGTGTGACTTTAGCAAGTGTTCAGCCCAGCCTGGGGAGGTCCGCCCAGTCTGGAGAGAGTTGATGTGAGACAAGCAGAAGGCAGAGATGAGAGAGGTTTCAGGCAACTCCACCACTCCTCCACCTTGGTTTTCACACTCCCAAAGAGAGGACGAAGCAAAAACAGGGATGGGGAGAAAGTAGTGAAGGGAAAAGAGAGTCGCGCTCACTCATCCGGACTTCTGTGAGGACTCCCGTGCACTTTTTCTCTCTCATTTCTCAGGGCAGGCGCACTCTCTCAGGGTGCGCAGTAAGAGCTGTGTGTCTAGTTTAGCCCTGGACTTTCCACCAGGGGACCCGACAGCCCAGTCACCTGAGCACCACTTCAGCTTCCTCCTGCTGGGAACTCCTGAAGTCACAGGCACATTCAGCTCATGGGCCTGGAGCCAACATAGGTCCCCACGGGGCTCTTGCAGATGCCCAGAAAATCTAATCTCTTAGACTCAACCAACTTTGTCCTTTTTCATGGAGAGAAAGAAGGAAGGAAGGGCTGAATACCATGTAACACCATTTCATTTTTAGTAACATCTTCCTTGTATATCTCTCAGTCCTTTCTTTCCTTACCAAATTCTGGGTAAGAGAAGTCTACAAATTCTGTTTACACTTTTTCATGATCTGATCACTCACTTATACCTGACTTCTGCTCCAACCCCAGCTCTCAACTCCACTGAACTCCGAGGTTAAAAATAATGCTCACGTAACAGACAGAAGGTCTTGTTGTCATGATCTCATTATCAGTTTCCTTTTCATAGTCCTTGTGTTCAATCATCCCCTGGTTCACCTTTCTGTGTTTTCTTTTTCTTTGTTTGTCTGCTACAGGGCACATGCACTTGCAGGAGAGAGGCAGAGAGAGAAAGAAAAAGAGAAGGAAAGTGAGAAATACTCCCCAGGGGATGGCTATGCCACACTCCTGTTTCCTCTATTCTCCTCTTGAGATTGTGGGCATGCACGCACACGTGCCCACTGTGTTTTTCAAGCCACTGAGTCTGGGACTCAAACCATGGACTTGGCAGGAACCAGCAGTTAGCATAATAGCTATGTCGCTGTACTCCCACGTAGTCGAACGCAGTTCACGTCCTGGACCCGGTGGCTTAAAACTCATGACGGGCATGTGTGCGTGCGTGCCCAAGATCCCAAGAGAATGGAGGAGAAGGGATTGCGGCGTGACCATCCCCCCTGGGGGGTGATTTCTCGCTTTCTGTTTCTATGTCTCGCTCTGTCTGCTGAGCGCACGCGCCCTATAGTAAAAACCTCTCCAAAAGAAAAAAAAAAAAAAAAACATGGACTTGGCCATGTGGGATCCAGCCGTCTGAACCTCCATGCCACTCGCTGGCCCTGATTCTGTTTTCTAAATCTTGTTTCCCCTCCTTCTCTGGTCTTTCTTTTCCTGTCCTCCTATCAGCTCATTTTTTCCTGTGTAACAAGTATGTCAGAAGTACCAGTGACCTGCAACAAGAAACACTGATTTCTTCTCTATCTGCATAGTTTTGCTGGGAGTCTACAGCTCTCAGTTGGGCTTGTCCACGCATCTGTGTGCTGGTTGAAGGCTCTGCTGTAGGCTAGGTTTGACCAGGGCACCTTTGCCAGTGCAAGTCTAGCCTTTGTTTCTCCTCCTGGGGACTAGATAGTAGTTCCTTCTTGTGGTGATGGCAATAATGTAAGAGGACAAGTGGACCTCTGTGAGACCTCTCATCTAGAAGCTGAACTTGCAGTTATCAATACACCTCATACAGTGAGTCAAGGCAAGTTACATAGGGAGCCCTTATTTATGGGGTAGAATAATAGACTCTACCTCTTCAGTGAGAAAAATTGTAAAGCTACATGGAAGAGGACAAGGATATAGGGATGGATGGAGAATTGGGGGTTCATGACTATCAATACAATTTAGCCAATCCCATACCCAATAATTAATGTGTTTATGTACGTATTAGGTTGTCAGGAAATTCATGATGTATTTTTCTGTGTTTTTCTATGGAAAAATGCATCATGACTTTCCCAATGACCCAATACACACACACACACACACACACACACACACACACACACTCACACATCAGTGGATTTAAACCAGGGATAATTTTGCCTGCCTCCACCAGGGACCATTTGGCAATGTCTGGAGACATTTTTTGTTTGTTTGTTTCATCATGACACTGTGGAAGGAGGATGCTATTGGTATCTGGTATGTAGAGGCCAGGGATGCTGCTAGATCTTAACATCTAACACACAAGACAGCACTCTCAACAAAGGCTCCCTGGAACACATTCAAATTTTGCAGTCATGCGCAGTTACATCTTCAACCATTATAACACTGGTATGGGCATAGCCCCTAAATCCACATCTCCCACCACTGACTCAACTGTGTCCAGCCAATCCCACTGTAATAGCTCCCCTCATCTGCCATGAAAACCAGCTTTAACAGAATTGCACTTGAAATCCAAGTTCATGATCCTCGTTTCCCCGTTTCTATGAGCAGTACCATCGTTGTCCCAGTCACCCAGGCTGGGTTTACATCAGAGGGCCCAAGGAACAGGCCAGTGTTCATCGGTTAGTAGCTGTGTGTCCATAGGCCAAGCATTCATCTTCTCTCAGCTTCGGCTACTGCTTCTGTACTTTCTGTACTTGCAAAAAGCAATGTTACTTTTAAAAGGTTGACATAAGCCTTAGACTACTTTTTGAAAAGTTGACATAAGCATTAGACTAAGTGAAACATATGAAATTTAGTAAATATGAGCTCTTTTCTAGAAGTAAAATCTTGGGCTTATCTTTTGTTTAATTACCACACTTGAGAAAGTCAAGCACCACCAGTCATGAAGTCTTGTCATCTTTGCATCTTACCACCTCCTGGCACTCACTACCGGCTGGGCTGGCAGGAACCACTTGTCTTCCTAATCATCTGGAGACATTTCATGGCATCTACTCCATAAGATCTTTCTGACTGGGCCAGCAGATGGTGCAGTAATAAAGGCACTGCACTCCCACATGTTAACCATAGTTCAAGTCCCAGACGATGCCTTAAAATTCACACTGGGCGCATATGTTTGTGAGATCAAAATCCTGACAGGAGAATGTAGGACAAGGGGTTGCAGTGTGGCCATCACCCCCACCCCACTTTCCTTCTCATTATTTCTTTCTCTCTCTCCCTAGTGAGCACATGCACCCTATAGCAAAAACCTTTAAAAAAGCAAAAGGAGGGGCACCAGCAGATGGCATAATGGCCACATTGCTGGACTCCTACACAGTCAATCGCAGTTCAAGACCTGGACCCGGTGGCTTAAACTCACACCAGACACATGTGCGTGTGTGCCCAAAATCCCAAAAGGAGAATGGAGGAGAAGGAATTGTGGTGTGGCCATCACCCCTGGGGGGTGATTTCTCGCTTTCTGTCTCTCTCTGTCTTTCTGGCAAGCACATGTGCCGTATAGCAAAAGCCTCTTGAAAAAAAAAAAAAAAAGATACTTGTGACTATAGAATAAAATGGTGCCTGTTCATGTTAATAAGCAAAGTGCCCAACATGGAGTCAACACTCAGTAAATGTGAGCTGCTATTTTTTTTCTCACTCATATTATTATTATTTGTTTGTATTATGGGGGGAAGTCATGCATAAAATTACTTTTTGTTCAAAATTCTTTAAGTATTGTTTTTTTAAATACTTTAGTCAGGTCATCAGTTGCTACCAGCCAGGTGCTGTGGCATACTTGTCATCTTATACATATTATCCCCACAACGTCCTCATACTAGATGTCACGATCCCCATCCTACAGATGAAGACATAATGGCCAGACCAGCAAGTGGCATAACAAAGCCACACAGCTCCCAGTCCAGAGCTTCCCCTCCGCCCTTCGAAGGACAGTGACGCTACATTACTTTTGTCCTTCCCTAATCCCTGAACCACAGCAACAGAGACAGATTCTGGTGTCTCTTCTTAGAGACACAAAAATGAGAAACACTTCGAACGATTAAAGTTATAAAGATTGATACATTACCTCTCTCTTTGTTTTTTTGCTTCTTGAAGTCAAAGACAGAGAAAAATGCTTGCCAAAAAGGGGTAAGACTTCTTATTGTCTAAAGGTAGAATTTAAAGCATCACTGTGATTTACATATTGTGGTAGGTAAACCTCTCTGAAATTATAGTATTTAGGCAAAATTGCCTATTTTGCATTTTGGGACAAAGGCTACATGGCCTCATTTTTTATGACACAAATTTTGAGTAATTTTTGATTAACAAGTTACTTTTAAATTGCTTTCCATGCATGTTCCTTCAGAAATCCAATTACAATTCCATTATTGAAAGGAATGAATTAGAAAGTGAAGAGATGCTTGCATAAAATTAACATGCCAATGGATTCCCTTGCATTGATAGGCAAATTTCTATTCATATCAGAAACCATTCATACAAAGATGCTCATTATAGACACGAGAATCTGTCAGGACATTGCTGAAGGCATACCCTGAGCACACTGCACCCAACATTTGCCCAGTTTCACACAGACTCTTCAGTCCTTTACTGAAGGCCACAGACAGGAAAATGCTTTTTCTGGAATATGAATATAGTCATAAAATGTCTTTGATTTATAGCCATAAAGTCACTTCTCACTCTTAAATGTGTAATTACTGGATTTTTCTGATAATTACTGGACTCGATCAATCCAATTTAATTTCCATGTTCTGAGGTTGAGAAGAATTAAGACATCTTTACATCAGGTCAATGTGGGAGAAAATAAATTAGAATCAGTTTATCTCACATGTGACTGCTAACCTATGGGAAAGTCATTAAACTTGTCAAGTGATGTAGGAGATAGTTATGTATGTGACACGGAGAGAAATGTCTACAAGGTCTATCTTTATCTAGAAGCAAAATGATCTAATTGTCTACATGTGAAGAAGTCATTTTGTAATTGAATTATACAAGTTAAAGCAGACAATCATTTGGAAGGTTGACTCTAAGGAAACATTAATGCATTTACTCATTTTACTCTGAAACGAAACTAGTTGATTTGAATTAGGGAAGGGAATCACCATGCCAACATTTCCTAATTTATTCCTTTATAAATTTTACTGAGTAAAGGGGTATGTCACTTTTTGGACAGTGTCAGCACTAGTCTAAATAATTTGTTTGGAGGCAATATTCCTGCTAAGTGGAGTGAAGATAATTCGTAGTCTTCGCTCAAAAGAAAGACGCACTACTCAGCAATTTTCCATTAATATAACCTCAAAAAAGATGTCTCTGTCTCACCCACCTGAATTCCATGCCATGGGATTCTCTAGCTCACCCACCTGAGTTCCATGTTATGGAGTAAGTTCTCTGCAAGTTTATCACATGACATAACAAAGACAGCTTTAAGGTTATAGCTCTGACTCATGGCTACACTGTAGTTCTTGACTTAAGGTTTAAGATTCTTTATCTTTCCCACTAAGTGTTCAGTTGGAATATAATGATATGAGGCTTTCTAAAGAGGATCAGACAGGTAATATCAAAAGCACCACAGTTCTAACTACTCAAAGCTTTCTGAAATTCAAGTCTGGCTTATATCTCCACAGGAGGAAAAACATCACGCATACGTTTGGTCAGAAAAGAAAATAATTTCTGAACCATGTCTCTTAACCCCCTCTCTAAAGGTTCCTGCAATGTGCCCTTGGACCAATAACCCCACAGTTGGATCTCAAGATGAGGGTCCTGCTTAAAGAAGGCATTCAGATGTGTCATGAAAAATAAACAAGTCAAAAGTGGAGAGCAAAGGAAGAGTATATGAAACACACCATAAATCTCCAGCACTGGGAGCTCAGCTGTGAAAATAGCTTGTTAAAGTCACCCTCTGTTTGATTAAAAAATAAAGAATTTTTACAAAAACAGCCACGTTTGAAGTCCACCATTGCTACAAGATAAAATGAAGCCTTTAAGAAACTTCGAAGATAGAAATGCATGAGGTATTTATGAAAACGAAGCTCTGTTGACCTCATGTGCGAAATTTCACTTTAAGTGGCTCACTGCAACCCTCAGACTGAAGAAGTCTGGCTTCGTGGGAGAGCACTAGAGAAGTAACAAATGCCTCTTGTCTTCCATATTGTCCTATGTTCCTTTTCACAAATGGGAATTTTGAGCTTTGGATGCATTGAAGAAAATCAGGTTAGACATAAATTACGGTTAGAACATTTCAACTAAAACCTGAGCATATTAACTCAAGATATCATTGGTAACATAGCTGTCTTGGGTTTTATTTGCAGCTACAAGGGAAACGATATGCCTTTAATTAGAAGTTGCTAAGTTTCTTTCTCAATTATATCCACCTAAAGCACGAGAATAAGATATTACATGAACCCTAGAGCTTTTCTGCCTAAAATAATTCATTTAGTTGACAATGCCAAATACATTTATTTTTTATTTTTTATTTTTTATTTTTTTAGAGCATATTGAAGAGCAAAGCATAATTAGGAACATTCCAACTAATGGAATATGCTCCTGCGGTTACTGTAGAAGTACCTACACCATTCTAATCACCGTTTTCCCTTGTAAGTAACTTTTATAAAATCCTCTTGCTTTTCCTATCCTAACAAGCTTAAAGATTTTCTCTTTATTTTTACTGAAGAGATAATGAGTTGGACTTGCACTGAAGTTACAATAGTTTTGTGTTGTTTTTTGGTTTTTTTCCCTATGAAGCAAGGGTAAGTCTCAGATTTGTTTTCAATAACCAAGCTCTGCTGAAAGTTAGATGGAGCATAAGGTCGATATGAATTGCTCAGAAATGAGAATGAGGGATTCTGTGAGGTCAAATACTTGTTAGACTGCCAGGGTTCCTTGGGTCCCTTAACACAGGCATGAACTTCGGGTTCAGTACAAAATCATTGTTTGGGGACCCACACAAGCAAGAGCCTGTGTTGTGTAACATTCAGAGTTTTCCTGGTGGTGGCCAGGACAGCTAACAGCAGGTGGGACTCACAGGGGTTCTAATCTCTGCTTAGTCATTCCATGGTGAAGAATCTTGGACAATTATCTTTTCTTTTGGTTCACTTTCTTACATGACAAGTGAGGGAAAAGGACAAGCACACCTTCTAAATTTGCTTCACCAACCAGTGTCTATGTAAAAAAGAAGAGACAAGAGGAAAGGAAAGGAGTGTCATGGCTAAATAATTTTGGAAAATGTAAAGGGGGCATAGTTTCTTTATGATAGCATTTCTCAGAGCTTTGGAATAAAACCTATTTGTCTAATATATACATACCTACTCACATTAAAATATCCTGAAGTAGTTTCTACTTATAAATTAAGTACCCATAATTTTCTATTTCTCTCAGGGGAAAAAAAAAAAAGTATCCCTTGTGGTTTAAACAAGTAATAGCTGCTCTTTCCTGGGGTTGGTTGGGGGAGGAGAAATTGGGATAATAATTCATCCCAACAAACATGTAATAGGCTAGAATACAGTTCATTTCTTAATCCACTGTCTACTTCCACAGTCACCTCCTTGACTGCGTAATTCTTCCCCTTTCTGAGCCCACATTCCCTTGGCCTTCCCAAAGCCTTCACTCTCCCTGAGACAGCATCTATCACGTTCCTTGCCACACAGATTTCACATTGAAAGCAAGTTAGGAGTTAACAGACTTGTTTGCTTTGGCAGCCCAGAGCAATTTGCTCTCACCATGTTCATGCTTTATGCCTGTTTTCTTTATTTCTTGTCTGGACTGAATCTCCATCATCATTTCTTGGCTTTCTGCTCCACTGAGTTCCTCCGATGCTGAAGGGACGCTGAGGGTTTTCTCTTCTCTGCCAGAGCAGACAGAGGACGGGAGCCCTGCCTAGGGCCTTGTGGCCACACCGGAGAAGTGGGCTTATGCCTGGGGACTTTCAAGAACCAAAATGCTTTCTCAACAACTTTTGCACCTTTTCGTCACTGAGATAGTGCTGAAAAGACCAACCTAGCCACCCTCTCCAACCAATCTTGTACTATAGGATCAGTAAGTTAGAAACTTAGTAAGGAATTTTTTTTAAAGAACCATTTATAAGAGGAGAACCATTGAATTTTAATTCAAAGAGAAGTAATTAAGGAGGAGGATAACAATAATAGAATTGACGCCTGTTTTATTTCCTGCTTTCCCACGTATTAGGGAGCAGATGTGGTTTTTATTAACCACTCTACACAGGCAAATGAACAGCCACTAGTTTTGACATGACATTTTGAGGCAAGAAACTCATTAACAGAGGGAGGACACCAACAATTTGGCTTAATGTACAAAGTTTCCATGAATTATGAACTGAATGCATATGTAGAGTCGTAAGAAAATCAGAGAAGT
Organism: Tupaia belangeri chinensis; assembly: GCF_000334495.1. Lineage (NCBI taxonomy): Eukaryota > Metazoa > Chordata > Mammalia > Scandentia > Tupaiidae > Tupaia > Tupaia belangeri. The sequence goes on along the minus strand of NW_006159525.1, from coordinate 8,434,562 downwards.
GGGAAAGTTTACTTGGTTAGAAATGTGGAGAAAGCACATTAATGTAAAATTTAAGTCTTATTCTCAATGCGACTCTCCAACGATGAGTGAAAATTCAGCCCACGAGGAAGTGAGAGGCATTGGCATTTGATAAGAGCTGGAAATTTTGAATTTTTCCCTAGAAGACCTACTTCTTGGCCAAGAAAACCCTCTTATTTCTTAAAAGAGTAAGCTATATAGCCTCAACTAGGTGCTACTTTATAGTATGCTCATTCTGCTCACTGAGTTTTATGCCTAAAGTCAGACATGTGTTCATGGATATGATTATATCAGCTGCACTTACTATCAAAAGTATTTAATTTGGGACCAGCAGTTGGCGTAATGGCTAAGTCGCTGGACTCCCACATAGTCGACCATGGTTCGGGTCCCAGACCCGGTGGCTTAAACTCATGCTGGGTGCATGTGCATGCGTGCCCAAGATCCCAAGAGGAGATTGGAGGAGAAGGGATTGTGGCGTGGCCATCCCACCTGGAGGGTGATTTCTCGCTTTCTGTCTCTCTGTCTTTCTCTGTCTGTCTGGCGAGCGCACGCGCCCTATAACAAAAAACCTCTCCAAAAAGAAAAAAAAAGTATTTAATTTAATTAAGATATTCTGTGAATCAATAAAATGTGTGTGTGGGGGAAGGTGGAAGCATGAAAAGCAACCAGAGATATATAGATACCAGAGTCATTGTGGGAAGAGGGTGGGAAATGGCAGAGGTTGACAGGGAGGGAATCAAAAAGGAGGATAAAAAGAAGAAAAATATATAAGAAACAAGAAAAGGAAAATTATTTGTTGACAATAATATATATGTTAATATCTTTGAGTCAATGTACAGTGTATTCTAGATGGGAAAACTCATATTTGTATATTGCAATGATACACAGTGAATGAATGTAAAATAAACTTAAAATTAAAAAACTAATAAAAAAAGGATCAAATTGAAAGAAGTAGAAAATGTTTGGGAAAATCTTCACTGAGCTTATACATACTTAAACATGTATAACCACCTCCTTTCCTTTTAATAAAGTTTTTCTTCTTATTTTATGAAATTGGAACATCATACCTTTTGCTACAAAACAAATGCTTGCATCCCTCCAAAATTCACATGTGAATACCAAACCGTCAATGTAATGGCACTGAGAGATATGAGAGCTCTTCAGAAGTTCATCACAACGTACATTATGAAAACTTATGCATGGAATGAAAAGCTTTTTGGGGACCAGCAGTCAGCATAATGGCTATGTCGCAGGACTCCCATGTATTCGACTGCAGTTTGAGCCGTGGACCCGGTGGCTTAAACTCACACCAGGCACATGTGCGTGCGTGCCCAAGATCCAGAGAGGAGAATGGAGGAGAAGGGATTGCGGCATGGCCATCCCCCCTGGGGGGCGATTTCTTGCTTTCTGTCTCTCTATCTCTCTTTCTGGCGAGCACACGCACCCTATAGCAAAAACCTCTCAAAAAAAAAAAAAAAGCTTTTTGTATGAAAGTAAACTCATTTTAATTCCATTTTTTCATGAACTTCTTAAAGTCCCTTCATAGCATCCTTGAGAAGCAATTAAGTCAAAAGGGTAGAGTCTTCATGATGGGATTAGTGCCCTTGTAAGACTAAATGCCAAGGAGTTTTCTTCTCTCTCTTCTCTCCACCATATGAGAAAACAAGAAGTTGTCCTTCTGCAAATGCCAACTTTGGATCAGAATCAGATCTGACAGCACCTTGATCTTGGACTTCCCAGCCATCAGGACTGTGAAAATTAAATCACTGTTGTTTAAGCCACCCAACTGACAGATTGTGATAGCAGCCTGAGATGATTGTGACAGCTTTATATTTATTTTACAGTCCAAACCTAACTTTAATAGGGTTGAAATAGGTTATGTAGGAATATATGTGTTAGCATTTTAATTACACATGCTAATTTACAGCTTAAAATAAATTATTTTTATCACATCAAACAACATTTTGAGGAAATAGAATTAGAAAACTAGAAAGGAAATGATAATTCTCTAATGATCTAGTGCATTTGCCCCAGAGGATAAAAATAGGCTTCTTACATCTAACAATGGAGCAATTCATAATAAGAAGAAGGAAAAGAGGAAAGAAGAAGGAAAAAATGACTCCTTTGCATCCTTTTTGCTTCTGATCCAGGCAATTGAATAATATTTAAGTAATACACAGACCAGATTTCCTAGTCTTCCACTTCTATGTAACTCAGAGAAATCACTCTTTATGCCCACTCATAAAGATGTCAATAGGTGATCCTTTGATGCCCCACTTTATTTCGTCCACTCAGATCCTGGTACTCAGATAAAACCCATCCCAGACCTGCTTTGGTGGTGAAGATCTACTCAAGTGAATACAGTCAGGGCTCCTCTGCAGCCACTGATCAGCAAGGAAAGTTTCCAAGTCAGACACCATCCCCTGCACTTACCACTCCTTGGAAAGCATGTGCTCAAGGAAATCTGACGTCTTTGTGAGGTCTGGCAGCTGGATACCTTTCTGTTCCTCAAATAACCAACTGCACTCACCACACTTCTTAGCAAATATGGCTACTCTGTCCCTGCTGAATCAGTCCTCAATTGGCCCAAGAGATAGTCTGTGCTTTGCACAACCCCAGCAGTTGAGGAAACTGATTAACAAGGGTCTTCCTCCCCACGTGGAAACTCTCAGGAAGAATGCAGAAGGGATCTAGCACAGGATTACAGGACACGGGGGCAAGAAAACATCAATACCCAGTGTGGCAAATGCACACAGAGTTTTCACTTCCAAGAGGGTTGTTATGCTCTCCCATAAGCAACCTTGGAAAACAGCTCTACCTCCACCTAAAGAATGCAAAAGCCAGGGGCAGACACTGAGGGGCACAACATCCCACCAAGCCTTGGGTGATCAATAATAACTCAACAATGTCAAATAGCTAGTACTTGGGTTCTAACTACAGGGTTCTGTTGCTATGCAACAGGTATGCCTATATTACCTCATTGAAATTCACAATGATTTTATGAGGCTAGTCCTAGTATCAGACCCATTTTATAGCAATGAATGGAGACGTGAAGAAAGTAAAAAGTGGCCCTAAAGACTCGAAGATAATCTATTAAAACAAAAATCCTAGGCAATGTGACACCAGAGACGTTAGTCTTTTAATCACCAGCTTCAACTGCCCCCTCCTAGTCTCAAACTTGTGCTCTAAAACCATGAGAAAGAG
>NW_006159525.1:8362432-8431328 GCF_000334495.1 Tupaia belangeri chinensis | reverse complement strand
GTTAGTAGAGTCTGCAGTAGATAGAACAATAGCCTCCCAAAGATGTGTCTTACTCTCTGGAACCTATGAATACATGAATTCCATGTTAGGGGGAGTTAATGTAGAATTGGGAATTAAAATCGCTCATCATTCAACTTTAAAATAAGATTATTCTGGATTATCCAGGTGGGCCCAAAGTAATCACAAAGGCCCTTCAATATGGAGAGGGAGGCAGAGTACTGAGTGTCAGGTGATATGGCATGGGGAGGACTGAACTGGCCATCGCTGGCTTTGAAAATGGAGGAAGGGGCAACACAGCATGGATGCAGGCAGCTTCTCCAGGCTGGAAAAGGTAAGGAGCAGATGCCCCCTCAGGTCCTCCAGGAAGAAACGGAACTGTGTCAGCACCTGGATTTTAGTTCAGTGAGGCATATTTCAGACTTCCGACCTGTGCAACTGGACCATGAAAAGTCTCTGTCTTACATGATACTATATAGACCTGTTCTAGAATAAATTTCAAAATAAATAAATATATAGATTCATCAGAAATAAAAAAGAATGTATATAATTGTGGAGGCCAGCCGACGGTATAGTGATTAAGGCACTGGACTCCCACATGACTGACCACAGTTCAAGTCCTGGACCCAGCAGCTTGAAACTCATGACAGGTGCATGTACAAGTGTGCCCTAAATCTGAAGAGGAGAATGATGAAGGGACCATAGTATGATCATCGCCCCTGGAGGGACGATTTCTCACTTCCTCTCTCTCTGACTCTCTGGTGAGTGCAGACGTCTCATAGAAAAAAGAAGAAGAACTCCCTTAAAAAAAAAAAAAAGGGAGGGGAGAACTTCATGGGCCCAAAGATGAGGAAAGTGAGGCCTATGCAGAAAGAGTCTAGCTCAGAGCTCACCAGAGCTCCCTGACAGACACCGGAAGCTGTGCTGCGTCCTTTCTGGCCCTGCCTGTAACTAGGTAGGGAGGTGTTTGTCATTCTCCTCACAGAGTTAGGGCTCAGTTTTCTCATCCATTTCCTTGATCATCTTCATAGAATTCATAAGAAAAGATCCCTCCTATTAAGAACAGTAGCTGTCCTGGAAGACCTCTACCTGACGATTAGAATGAGTCAAGACCGACGCTCAGAGCTGGCTAAACCAGGTAGAGCACACCCTGGAAACACCTGGGCCTGCAAAGTGACTCCTATCTGCCACACAGTGCATGACACAAGATAGCTCCAGAGTAGTCTTCCAGAAGGGATGGGAGGAAGCACCACCTCTCAGCAATGAGAGCCTCAAAGTTTCTCACTCTTTTATCAGAAATTGTATCCAATCTCTCATAAGCAAGGAACCTAACGTGTGTGTGTGGAGGGGGGGGGTTGTCTAACATGAAGGGAAAATAAACACTGTCCATCAAACATCAAATTTTAACAGAGATGAACTTTCTTATGGTTAAGATTCCTCTTTTCAATTTAGAGATGATAGCACCCACACCATAAAATGATGCTTACAAACTACCCAGTACAGTGCAGTAGCATATGCTCCAGAACTGGTAGACTTCCACTGAAGGAAAAGAAAGATTCTCTAGGTATGGGAGATACTACTGGTGCCCTACCACATTAGAGCTCCCACTTAGCCTGGACACTGTGGGGTGGCAGTCCCCATCCTTGTAGCTGGGAGGGAGTAATGACGGAATTTGCCAATGGGACAAGGAAAGAGCAATGGGGGCTCCCTTGAGGGGAGACACGTGGCCCACACTCTCTCTTCCTTTGTCACCAGAGGCAAAGGATCCAGGGGAGAAAGCCAAGGCCCCAGGGCATGCTGGGCAGTGACCAGGTGCAAGAGTGGAGACCCTGGACCTTAGAAAAGAGGCCTTTTATTGCACACATACTGGACTTTGCTGCGTGCAAGAAATGAAATCTCACTATGTTAATTCACTGTGATTTCAAGGACACTCGTTATGGAAATTAGCCTAGACCAAAATACTAGATTCTACAAATGCAGGAACTTCTCCCAAATTGGTGATTCAGCAAGCCATCTTTCCATGCCTTTGGGTCATCAAAGAAAATAAGATGCTTTCCTATATTAGGCTGGTATTTCCTGATAAGCTTTTTACCTCAATGTACTAGTAATTCCACCTTAACTGGCGTATTTTTCTTTTATACAAGAGCCTGAGTTTCTAGAGGCAGCTATCTAATTTGTCCTCCCACCTCCTCCCCTGCAGCAATGTTACCAAATGAAGGGGACTCAATCAAGGATGAGAAGGAAGGAAATTCGAATCACCTGCCACAGTCACTTGCTTATTTGGTTCAGCCTGTTACAAACGACCTCTCAGTTAAATTGCCCTTGAACAGGGGCTGCACCTACCCTTGCAGAGAATAGCTATTAATTAGCCTGACAAAGCAATACTATCAATGTAAATATTTTCAAGAAATATTTACATATAACAGCATATGCAAGAATACAACTAAGGATAGTCTAGAAATTGACTTGGCAGTAGAATACCATAGAGGGTTTTTAAAATTGATTTTGAATAATGAACTATATGTTTTACCTGATTTTAAAAAATAAAAAGCAGTGAGAACTCATCATCACTGACCACAGCACTCATTAGGCACTACCTGTCCACTGTCTGAGGCCTCTCTCCTTGCCTTTTTGAACCCACAGTACATTGTTGATGACTGCGGGGAGCTTCCCTCTTACACCAGCCAAATCAGGAAGTGCTCCCTGGGAAATGCCTGCTGACATGTCTGTTGAAGTTCTTCTGGTATCTCCACCGCTTCGGTGACTCACCTTTCTGAGTTGCTTTTCGTACCTAGAAAATAGCTATTAGTGCTTCACTTGTAAGGATGGGATGAAACGAGAAAACTCACATGAAACATTTCACATCCCACTTGGCAAACGACTCTCTATAGGCCTAAATTTCTTCACCCAGAAAATAAAGAGAGACACAGATAACTTTCTGGGAACACAAAGCCAAATGCATTGCTCTCAGGAAGTTTCCAAACAGGAAACCGAAGCTGTGGTAAACCGGCGAGGTGATCACCGTGACAGGGTGGCTGTGATGTCGTGGGTGTGTTTTATGGAACTTGGGACATTCTTTTCTTCAGTCAACAGAATTTTGAAAGGCCATATTGTAACATGTTACTGCTTGATTTATGTTTTAGAACAACAGGAAAGAATTCCCATAAGCCAGGGAGATTGGGAGCACTTCCTTGAGCCTAGACCCCAATCTGATCTGGGCCTGCTTTGTTCAGAGCAGCACCAGAAACTAAGTGTCCGACCTCCTGAGGGGGGACTTCAGCTGCAGTGTTTTCCCTTCTGGGTGTAGGCAGTTAAAGCAAAGCCGAATAACCAATTCAGCAAGCTAAGCTCAATGCTTCCCCTTAGGACGAAGGCAACAGTCAATTTGAAAATGGATTAGACCCTGGGATCTGAGATATGCAATGAAAGGAAAGTCTTCTTATATGAATGTGGAGGGTGGACAGGGAGTGACCTGACTAGCTCTCGTCACTGTTCCAGGGCTAATGACTTAGACTGCTAAATCCTGTCTGTCCCTGAGTCACCTGGAATTGCAGACTGTGAGAGGCAGTCGTACTTGAGCCAAGTGCTTCATGCCCATCGTTTGAAATCAATCTTCATGAAAGCCTGGCTACCTATCTGCTTTTACCCCGGCACAGATGAGGACACAGAGCCTCAGGGGATGCTAGCAAGCAGATGGAGATGACACTTGCCCCCAATGAATATTACTAAAAACACGCTCTGTCCATTAAAGCAGCCAGCCTGGCCCGGAGCTACTGCAGAGAACCTCAGTTTCAGCCAAGCGCACCTCCTTTCAAAAAGGGGACAAAATTGTTTGGATTTAAAGACAAGACCATGGAGGTCCTTAGCACATCTCCAGAAGGAGATTCCATTCCAGATCTCTAGGAAGAGATTCCACTGAGGACATGCATGTCATTATGCCCATATTTTTTCTTGATATTTTCACATAATTATTAATAATTCAAAGCCCTTCTCTTCCTGTGGCATTTTATATTTCACAATGCATTTCATTACCAGCATTATATTTGATTTTTATAAATAGTACTGTTAAGCAGTTTAGTCAACAGCATCACAGGCTTGTAGGCTTTTCTTTTCTTTTTTTTTTTTTTGGAGAGGTTTTTGCTATAGGGCACGTGCGCTCGCCAGAAAGACAGACAGAGACAGAGAGACAGAAAGTGAGAAATCACCCCCCAGGGGGATGGTCACGTCTCAATCCCTTCTCCTCCATTCTCCTCTCAGGATCTTGGGCATGCATGCATGCGCGCCCGGCATGAGTTTAAGCCACGAGGCCTGGGACTTGAACCACAGTTGACTACGTGGGAGTCCAGGGACATAGCCATTACACTAACTGCTGGTCCCAGCATCATCGGTTTGATGGATGTAATAAAGGGATTTGTTTAGGTCAGTGGTTTGATTCTTAGTCTGTACATTGGCATCAGCTGGAAAACTCGACAAACTCACCCTGGCCAGAACTGGACCCAGAATGAAGGGGATCAGTCACAAGATGTGGTAGCCAGAGATCAGCAAAGCAAGGTGTCACATTAATAATCTTTGTGTTGGGGCCAGCAGGTGATGTGCAGTGAAGGCACTGGGCTCCCACATGGTCGTTTGAGCCTCAGACCCAGCAGCTTGAAAATCACAGTGGGTACATGTGCGTGTGTGCCCAAAATCCCAGGAAGGGAATGGTGGAGAAAGAACTGTGGCATGGCCATCCCCCCCACCCCCAGAAGGTTGAGTTCTCACTTTCCCTTTCTGTGTATGTCTATCTCTCTGGTGAGCACACATAACCTAGAGCAAAACGTAAAAAATAAATAAATAAATAAATAAGTAAATATAAATAAATAAATAAATATTTTGTATTGATGACATGTTGAAATACAAAAAATCATTTAAATTTCATTTATTTATTTTGAAAGAGAGACCCCCAGCAGGATCTTGTCACAACGCAGTCCTCCCCCACAGCCTCAGCCCAAGTCATGTTCAGGTTCCACACCCGGGGCTCCAGGATCATACAGCGGCCTCCATCTGCCATGCCACTGCAATCAGTCCAAAATAAAAACATTCTGGATATATTAGGGTAAATAAAGTATATTATTAAAATTGATTTCTTATTATTCCATTACATATGATTAAAATTTGTTTCTTCTGGGATCAGCAGTTAGTATAATGGCTATGTCACTGGAGTCCCATGTAGTCAACCACAGTTCAAGTTCCAGACCCGGTGGCTTAAACTCACGCTAGGCACGTGCGTGTGTGTGCCCAAGATCCCGAGAGGAGGATGGAGGAGAGGGGATTGCGGCATGACCATCCCCTCTGGGGGGTGATTTCTCACTTTCTGTCTCTCTGTTACTCTCTTTCTGGTGAGAGCATGCACCCTATAGCAAAAAACTCTCCAAAAAAAAAAAATTGTTTCTTCACTTTTTCAATGTTGCTCCTCGAGAATTTAAAATTACCTAGAGAGCTCAGAGTATATCTCCATCTTCCTTGGGACAAGTCTGTGCTCACCACTTCACATGTACTTCCTACAGAGCCATCCTATCAATCCCACAACTCAGACAGTCCATATAGCCCCATTCGACAGACGAGAGAACTAGGGCACAGAGGGCAGAAACACTTTCTCCAAAGCTACAGAGCTGGTGAAAAGTGGACTTGAATTTCTTTCAGATGGCTTACATTTTTTGGTTTGTTTCTATATAACGATAGTGTGTGTGTATGCACACAACTGACACAGAGACAGCAAAAGGGGGTGGGCGACAGAGAAGAAGAGAGAGAAGCGTGAAGCACTCTTGAGAGGTCTCATCTTGCCATGACCCCTACCTCCCCAGTCATCCAGCTTCTTAGGATCCTATGCACCCATGTACGCCTGGTGTGTTATGTTTTCAAACCAACACTGGGATCTGAATCTGTAGTCAGCTACACGGCTTCCGGACTTGCAAGCCACTTAAGATCACAGCAGCTGGGTCCCAGTTTACTTTCAAACACCACCCCATAGAATATGTTTTCTTCTCTTCTGTGCAATGGAATCTTTGTAGGTTAAATATGTAAGGAAATACCTGAAGATATAAAAGGCTTCCTATTGTTTTGCTACAATATTAACTACCTACACATAAATTTCAATTCACATTTGAATCAAGGCTAAATCATTTGAAAATCCCAATGTAGTGTATATATATGTGTGTGTGTGTGTGTGTATATATATATATATATAAATGATGGAACACTAAGTCTAGCATAAGATAGCAGAACATATATATTCTTCAAGGATGGCCCTTTAAAAATCATAGAATTCTGGTTTAAGTCTCACTGTCTGCCATAAAATAGATGGAATAGTCCTCTCTGTAGATGCAGGTATGGTCTTGGAATCCCATTTATACAATAATATTGATTTCTATAAAATTTATTTTCAACTTATTCCAGATCCTGAGAACAAAGTCTAAAATAAAACAGCTAACTCAGGGAGGACTGGGGGAATTTCTGTTCCTCAAGACACAGTGAGTTCTTAATATACTGAATGTCTGCCCTCTATGGCAGAAAGTGAAAGATTGGAAGGTAAAACAAGGAAGACAACTGAAGATAGCAGAGACAGTATTGGAGGGGGTGGGTAATTTGGGGTAGGAGGGAAAGAATCAGAAAGAAATTAATAGATACAAAAATGAAAAGTCAACTAATCATAGTGTACACGGTAACATCTATAGCTTGACTAATACATGCTCCTCTCATTCTGGGAAGAATCATTTCATTTACTTTGACGTACTGTGATTAAATGTAAATAAAGACTGAAAACATACAGCAAGTCATTCTAGAAAGTATCATGCACCTTCCTCTCCAATAGCTCTAAGTAACTAATTAGTTAACTAGCCGTTGCTTTAAAGTATAGACCAAATTCTCTAGCTATTTAGTGGCAAACAGCAAGTGACATTCATTTACATTCTCAGGAGAGTCAGATGTGACACAGTGAAGAATTTATTTCAAATTCATCAGAGCAATTTTGAATGTGCACTGAAAAATAATGAGAAGTGTTGGGGACGGTGGGTGGGTATGTTCATTGTTCTGATTCGATCAGTACACATTGTCTACACATGCCGTGAAAACCCGTACTGTGCTCCACAACGATGCACAATTATTATATGTAAATTAGAAATGACAATGAGGAATCTTATTTTAAGAATTTACTTTCCATCTACCATTTTTGCCCCATGTTAAACTAGCTAGCCAAAGAAATAGGTAGTAAAACATAAAACTTACTCTACTGAAAAGGAATGTTTTACACTTTCTGCCATCAACTGGCAGCTAATACAAAGTGTATAAACTGAAGGTCTGTGGATAACCTGGCTTTCTGATATGTTAAATGATCTTTTGCAGCTGTCCCAGAAATATTTTACCTTCATATCAATTAGTGTTGGTTTCTAAACTTTGTATCAAAATAAAAACAAAACCAGGACAGGCATGTACAAATAATCCATGCTCTTGAAAACTGCCTTAGTGTTTTCTGAAATGAGATGCAGTAAAAATAACTGAGTAAATCAGTAGGTAGTGAATTAGTGCAGCCAGTAGAGAGAAGAGGAGAAAAGAGTAATAAGAGGCTGGTACAGATTCAAAGAAAAAAATAAAATTGAAAAAAAGAGGGGAAAAAATCAATAAGTAGAAGTCAATCACCTAAATTTTTTAAATGAAGAAGTAAATCTGTAATATTATTTGGTAATAGGTATCTCATAGTTTTATTTTAAAAATGTTGTAGAGGTTCTTTACACAGATTCTATCACATAAAAATCCAGTAACTATAAAAACAATAATTTTTTTTGTCAAATCATGATTGCCACTCTGAGGGTAGGAGCTATGGCATAGCACCTTCCTAATCTTCTTTCCCCAGACCTGCAGATACAAAGCAGCCCCTACCCTGCACAGAATAGGGTGTTTATGTGAATTATTCTCTTGCACCAATTGATATGGTCTGAATGTTTGTGTCCACCCAAATTCCCATTGAAATATAATCCTCAGTGAAATAGTATCAGGAAGTGGGTCTTCAAGAGGCAGTTAGACCGTCGCGCGCCACGCACTGTTCGGCCCGGGCCCCTCCGGGGCCCCGGCCCCCCCTGCCTCTCCGGCGCTGGATGGCCCTGCTTGCGCCTGCAAGTGGCCCCCAGACCTGTGCGTGGCCCCTGGGCCTGCGTGTGGCCGCCGGCCGCAGGCGGCAAGCTGAGGCGGAAAACAAGGATGAAGAACTTGCAACTGTAAGCAACAGAAACAAAACTTTAGCTCTCTTAAACCAATTGAGAACTATATTGTATAGGAGGATGTTCTCTACCTACAGACAGTGAGAAGATGATGGTTACCAGCCCTGCATTACCTCAGGGAAAAACAAGAACTACTCTACCATTCTTAAGGAAGCCAGATACCCGAGGACAACTCACACTGCAGACCCCCACAACACCATTCCTGGTAACTACAAGATGACTGCTGTGCCACATCAGCTGATAATCATCCCTGTGTACCAGAACCGCTTTCCTGAAACTGCATTCCCTGGAGACTCACCTACAATTGTGGATCTGCAGGAGACCCTCCCTTAATCCAACCCTGAATAGAATCTATGTTCCCTATTGTTAAAAACTTTATTAGCTGATAATTGGAACTCGTAGCCCCTCTCCCTTTACTTGCATGTATCACTTTTTCAATAATTCTTCTGGAAGACAACTGTATATAGCAGAGATAGTGTAATGGGAGAGTGGGAAAGGGCAGAGGGTCAAACATAGGAAAAAAAAAAGGAAGAGAAAAAAAAACATATATATGTATACATAAGTATGAAAGTAGAAATGGAATATTATTGATGATAACATGCTTGATTAAGTCACTATGCAGTTTATTCTAGATGGGAAATTACATTTAGTATGTTGTGATGATGCTCAGGGAATGAATGTTAAGTACCAAAAAAAAACGTTGCAGGAGAAAAAAAAAAACGGTAAAACTATTCGTACCATTTTCTTTAAAAAATGCATATTTGATGACAAAAAAAAAAGAAGAAAAAAAAAGAGGCAGTTAGACCGTGATGGCAGAAAACTCAGAAATGAAATTAGTTCCCTTATCAAAGAAGTCTGAGGGAGTCTCTCAGCCCCTTCTGTCATACAAGGACACACACAAATGCCATTTATGATCTAGAGAGCAAGCCATCACCAGACCCTGAGTTTGCTGGCACCTTGATCTTGGACTTCCCAGCCTCCAGAACTGTAATCAATGCATTATGGTTGTTCATTAGTCACCTAGTGTATGGTATTTTTGTTATAGCAACCTGAACCAACTAAGACATCAATCTTGATATGCTGGAGCCATGACAGACCCAGGGAATTAGGGTGCAATGGGTAGAATAGTGTTCGCAAAAATATAATAAAATAATATCTAGAAATCCTAATCTCAAGTGCCTACGACTGTGACATTATTCGAAAATAGGATCTTTGTGGTTGTAATATGAATTAAGCATTTAGGGATAAGATCATCTTGAATTCAGAGTGGGTTCTAAATTCAGTGACTGGTGTCCTCATGAGATAAGGAAGGGAGATTTGAGATGCAGAGACACACAGGGAGGACGGTCACTTGGGATGGAAGTACAGATGGAGGTACCAATTAACCACAAGCCAAGAGATGCTGGGAGGCACCAGAAGCTGAAAGAGGCGAAGACAGATTCTCCCCCAGAGCTTGTGTAAGAAACTTGGCCACATGGTCCTCTTGACACCTTGATTTCAGTTTACAGAACAATGAGAGAATAAATTCATGTTGTTTCAAGCCATTGCAGTAGTCTAAGAAGCTAATATAGAAGGGTTTTCTGGAACCAGTGGAAAGACCTCCTAAGCTCTGGATACAAAGATATGCTACTCTTTACCCAGCAGAAATGAGAGCAATGAATTGGTTTGGAGAATGCCACAAAATGGCCAACCACCTTCAGTGAAATTTTACTAAAAAGAACAATATGATGTGCCTCCATTCATTGCAAATCTGACCATCAAGGGGAAAATGCTCGAATTAATCAGATGCAGCCCAATCTCTTCATGTAACAGAAACTTGCTGAGACTCCAAAAACTTCCTGTATGAGCCTAGACAGAAAACAATCCCAACTTTACTCAGGGTTCTTATAATCGAGTTGTCAATGGTGCTTTCTCCTTTGAGCATGTTGAAACAGAGAGAAAGAATTTTGCTTTTAAGTCTCACCCAATGAAAATAACGAGACGCCATCTGAATGTCTATGCCTCACTACTGTAACTGTGCACTGCAGGCTTCAACATCCCTGGAAGCTTGTTAGAAAATGCAGAATCACACAACATCACTACAGCTTCTGACTCAGAATCTGCATTCAGACAAGAGTCCCAGGTGTTTGGTTAGCTCATTAATGTTTGAGAAGCTATCCTCCAGAGTGTTTGCTAGCCAGCTGTTTCAAGGGCCGTGAAATTGTCATCTTAAGACAACAACGACCACTCATGAAACACACACGCATGCAGACGTGCACAAATACTTTATCATTCTCAGCTCTCTTGACCTTGACAAGAAGAACTGTCTTGAAATGAAAGCACTAAACAAAGAATACCATGAAAAAGAATATCTTATGTGTTTCACTACATTTAGTGAATGCAATATTATCTAACTGGGTTAGACTCCTACGTAAGAGTAAGTCCCATAAACCTAGAGGATCAGAAGCAGTGCTTATTTTAAAATTTGCTTATTTTTAATTATGTTTTTCAGCCATGGCTTTGATCTATTATTAACTTGGTTTATTCGGAGAGCCCAGTGCTCCCACTATTGGTTGGCTGGTGCTCATGACACCCTCCGCAAGCACCACTCTGAGCACATTGTGCTGCGTGACAGATGACACCAAAGCACTGTGAGAAAACTGACCCACAGCTGCACAAAGCAGAGAGAGGTATGATTTAGTTCAGCATGGTGAGGCAGGGTCTCTCACAGACAGAGGTTCTGGCTGCTAGTGGAGCCCACTTAGCCCGACTGGGAGGACCATGGACACTGCCTGAAGGATATGGTGTCTATGCAGCCTTACAGAATGAGTTGCAGGAGTCTTGGCCCAGAAGGCAGGGAAAGGAAGCTTAGGCAGAAGGCAGAGCATAAACAAGGTCATGGAGGTATGAAAAACTGGGAGTTCCAGCAATTGTGGAGTACAAAGTCAGTCAGGGAGTAATAGAACGAGGCTGGAGGGGCTGGTAGGGACTGGACCATAGGCAGAGCCTCGCGTCATTATCCCCCATCACTTGCTGCCCGGCATTGTTGGACAAAAAATGATGGGAAGCTCATCCTTTTGCTATGAGTAGCAAGAAGAAAAACATGCCTGAATTTTCCAAAGGATTTCACAAATAAGGCTTGAAAATAGAATAATGAATCTGTGAGTATGCTCAGTACAATATTAGTGAAACTTGAGACACTTCTGAAAGGCAAACTACATTCTATGGGTTAGATTTTTAAGAAGACAAGGTATAAAACATGGGAAACATTTAGATCATCGTGCATGGTTATTTCAGTGCAATAATAGCTCCAGGAATGAGGTGTTATGAGAAGATCACTAACACCAAGATTTTGAGGTCTCAGTGATTCCATAGAGATAAAGAGGATTTCAATGCTTAAAAACATTTTAAGCTGGGACCAGCAGGTGGTTTGATGGTTAAGGCGCTGGACACTCCCACATGGTCGATTATGGTTCAAGTCCCGGACCTGGTGACTTGTTTACCCATTTCTCTCTCTCTCTCTCTCTTCTCTGCCCCCCGCCCCCGTCTGTTTGTCTCTGGTCAAATTAAATTAAATGAATGAATAAATACAATGAAATAAAAACAATTATTAAAAAATGTTATGCTAAAAAACAAAGTATCATGGAAATCACTGTGTTGGGCCCAGCCACTGGAATGGTAGTTAAGGCAGCTGGATTCCACATGGCCTACTATTTGGTTCAAGTCCTGGACCTGGAGGCTTAAAAAACATGCCAGGCATGACTGCATGTGTGCCCAACATCCAGAGAGGAGAATGGAGGAAAAGGGATTGCAGTGTGGCCAACACCCTTTGACCCTCACTTTCCTCCTTTCTCTCTCCTCTCTCTTTCTCTAATGAGTGTACATGCCCTATAGCAAACTAAAACAAAACAAAACAAAAAATTCCCCCTCAAAAAAAAAAAGGAGAAAGAAAATGATTGTGGTAATTTGATAGCAGAATCACTATTTGAGAAGAGTCTTTGAATCTTCTTCAAGATAAGGTACCACAGGCCGTTTGAGGTATGTGTGAACTCAAGCTCTTCAGGCTGCAGAAATGCCTGAGTTCTATACAGTGTGCATTTGTGTGCATGTGTGGCAAGGAGTCAGGAAAATAAATGAAATTTTCCAGGTGATTAGGGAAGTAGAAAAACCCTTGAGTATCAGCCACACACCAGTCGGCATGTGAATGTATCAAGGGTGCTGGTGTTGAGTCCCTGTGGGTCCATCCTTGGAGACAAACTGCGTCATTACCCCCACGACCTACTGTCTTGTAGATGCATGTTGCCCATCACGGGGTGCATCAAGGATGAGATGGACGACTTAGAAACCCCATCAATATTGTCCCTCCAAAAAAGAATTATCTCTGTTACTGTGGGTGGGCCAGGAAAGTAATCCTCGTGATCAGAAAACAGAGCTATTTTTGCTATGGTTATTTGATACAACCATATTTCATCTCTTTAATTAGGGCACATGCCTCCAAGGAAACAGATGCTGTAGCTGAGGTGTTCTACAACACTGCAAGGCTTGGCGTCTGGGTGAGTAAAGGGACAGAAGAAAGCAAATCCTAAAGATGCCTCTATTGTCTGGTTAGGACGGCATGCATCAGCCAAGGGCAGATTCCATCACTTCAGCTGCCCTACATCACAAATCACACTTCTTTCTTTTAAATATCCAAGCCGTTTGAAGATAACCCACCTTGTCATACAGCACGTGTTAAAGAGGATTCAATTACTGCTCAGTAACCGGAGGGTCGACGTACCTGTTTGTGTCTACTGGAAAGAGCTGGGACAGTGTCCCTGCAGGAAAGGTGCCTGGACTCACTCCCCACAGGATAACCTGAGACCTGAGCTTCCTAGAGCACAGCAGCCTCCTAGACAGGCGATCTACAAGTCTCCATAACCATGTTAACGAGACTCTTTGATTCCA
This sequence comes from Tupaia belangeri chinensis, assembly GCF_000334495.1. Taxonomy (NCBI): domain Eukaryota; kingdom Metazoa; phylum Chordata; class Mammalia; order Scandentia; family Tupaiidae; genus Tupaia; species Tupaia belangeri. The sequence goes on along the minus strand of NW_006159525.1, from coordinate 8,418,156 downwards.
TGTGCTTTATAGCCTGTCCCTGCCCAATGACAGGTGCCAGAGGGGTCCAGGCACTTCCTAGCCGTGGGAGTAAATCACAACTCAGCAGGATGAAAATCCTGGAGCCAGAGTCAGGTGTAGAAGTGACTACACCCACCTCTGCCAAGAAAGACAAGTCTCAAAGCAAAAAAGAACCAAAAAAAAGGGGGTGGTAGATGAAGACAGGGAACATCTGCCCAAGTGGTAGTTTAAGGACAAGAATCTTATCTAACAAGAGGGGTCAATATCTATGGAAGGCCAGATTAAGTGAGAGTGAGGGAGGAGAAGGACAGTCCCTTGAGAAAATGAGAGGCAGAGCCAAGGCAGCGGGAAGGACACACTTACGCAGCTGGAGAGAGCACAGTGAACAAAGCTCTAAGATCTGAAATCAAAACATTGCAGAGACCTTGTCTTAATTTCAGAGATGACAAACAAAATGGAAAAAAAAATCATTAGCTGTATGGAAGACACAAGGTAATCTTTGGATGAGAAAGGTTGTATAATATTATAAACATTCTTGGAACCAGCCAGGTGGCGTGGTGGTTAAGGTACTTGGATCCCACATGGCCAACCATACAGTTCTAGTCCTGGACCCAATGGCTTGAAAAACATGCCAGGCACAGATGCATGTGTGCCCAAAATCCCAAGAGGAGAGTCGAGGAGAAAAGACTGCAGTGCGGTCATCCCCATGGGAGTGCTTTCTCACATTCCCTCTTTCTCCCTCTCTGGTCTCTCTCGTGAGCACATGCACCGTGTAGCAAATTAAAAATATATATAATATCTAGTCTATATAACATGATAATATACAACAATATTAGCCATAAGGTTTAATAAGAGGATCAGACATTTCTATCAGGGTTAAACTTTCAATTTTAAATGAATATTCATAACTATTAGATTTGTTTACTCACACTGTTTACACTGACACTGGAATAGACTGAAAATTTTACTGTCTCAGAAGTTAAATCATAAAAACATGTAATGATATTTTCTGACCAGAAATCTGTAATTACAATATAGAAACTATAAGGTTAATAAAATAGAAAAATGCAAATATATTCCAGCCTATCACATCTGAGGAAAGGTCTGGTCCTTGGCTGGGATGTGCAAAGTTGTACCAGGGGACAGTGAGGATGAGCGGTTAGTGCCACAGCATAGCCCCTACTCCTGCATATGCTGTGTCTTCCTCCCACCTGGTTTTCCTCCCTGTGGCTCACCTAGACAGCAGGAGGGAGCCCAAAACATGGAGGAAAGATAACTGTGCAATGACACCAGCAGTGGGGACGTCCAGTTTTTTTGTTTTGTTTTGTATTTTAGGCTTTGGCCATAGGGTGCATGCACTCACTGGAGAAAGAGAGACAAAGAGAGGGAAAGTGAAAAATCACCCCCCAAGGGAGATGACCACACTGCAATCCTTTTTCCTCCATTTTCTCTTGGGATTTGAGTATGCATGCACATGTGTCCAGCATGATTTCCAAGCCGACGGTCTGGGACTCGAACCATGGTCTGCCATGTGAGTCCAGTGCCTTAACCTCCATGCCACCTGCTGGCCCCCATTCAGATTTTAAACCAGGTGGAGTTCAGGAAGGGAAGAATTTTGAATTAAAGTATTGAGTAATGCCCCCTGAATCTCACTGAAATTAAATTAGATTGGAATTTTTGTTGTCTCAGAAGTTAAATCATAAAAAGGTATAGTGATATTTTCTGACCAGAAACCTATAATCACAATAATCGCATTGGAAACCTGCCTTTTTTAAAATACAAAAGGATGGAGAATAAAATGAGACTAAAGCAAAGGAATTTAAACAAAAGCACTTTTGGTTCTCTATACTTAAGTTTAGTAAGAGAAAATAAATCTTTTTTCTGTTTTTTTTTCCCTGTACTAATTGAATACCCAGTGACACTAAAACAATAAAAACAATATCCCAAAATGAGAGCTTAAAAATGTTAATGGACTTATTTTAAATCCTTCTAAGCCTTTTAATAAAGAATACAGATTGAAAAGTAAAGTAGATTTAAAACCATTTACCAAAAACAGCAGTGAGTCTAACATCTTGATCACATGATAAGTTAAAGAACATCAAAATAGGAATGAAGGCAATCTACAATAATTTGGAAATAATCTTTCAAACATTGTCTCCAAGTGGTGGAGTCAAAATTCTAGTGAATTTAGCCAGAGAAGAGAAGAATTAGCTAAAGGCTTCAAAGATGAACATCGTGTTTGAATTGCTGTGATTGAGGGGGAAGAAAAGTATCTGAATGCTACACAGTCTTTGGGTTTGTGACAGGAAATTAGTGCACTACTTTGCCTATGAGATAGTATGCGACAACTAATTCAGGAATGTCTACTAGCCATGTGATGTCAGACCTTCTTGTCTGTCTCAATGCTAAAACTACATCCATACAAATCTCTCGGTTCACATTGGTCCACATGCATATTTTATTTTAGTTTTAGAAAAGTTTACTTATGCCAAGCAGGTGTAAGGAGACCTTGGAACATGAACCTGGAGACCTAGGGACCTTCGCATATGGCTTCAACATTGTGGAGGACTACTGCAGCTGGTCCACGTCCATATGTACTAATTAGTACTGTTATTATTTCTGTATAAGCAAAAGAAAACTATGCAAAATACACACTTACTCTCTGGAATCTAAAAAAATCAAACCATAAATGTAAGTTAGGCAGCACTCCTTAACTCCACACCAAAGAAAGAACAAGAGCATAGATGTTCCTTGACTTACGATGGGGTTCCTTGACTTACGATGGGGTTTTGTCCTGAGAAACCCATTGTAAGTTGAAAATATCATAGGTTGAAATGCAGTTAAATCAGCCTCAAGGATATGAAATGGTGATGGTTAATTTTATGTGTCAACCCGGATAAGCTGTGGTACCCAGACATTCAACATAATTCTACGTGTTTCCATGAAGATTTTTTTTTTTCAGCTAAGGTTAATATTTAAATCAGTAGATTTTAAAGTGAAGTAGAGACCAACCTTTCAGGATGAAGGGGTAATTCTGCTAGTAGATGGCCTTAGAAATCAAGCTGTTCTGTCACCTCTTCCCTAGGTCTCCAACTTGTTGGTCTATCTTGTAAATGCTGGACTTACCAGCTTTCCACGACAGTGGATCAATCCCTTAAAATAACTCTTATTCTCTGTCTCTCTTAATATATATGAGTGTGTATTTATTTAAGGGTATATGTATGTATACATATATTAAATCATCAGAAAAGTCAAGATGCATTTTTGCGTAGAAAAACATGCCAATATACATAAGCACACACATATGCGCTTGCACACTAGTGACTTCATTTCTCTAAAGAACTCTGACTAATACAGATATAAAGTTGAATGTGGAATCCAGATATTTTTCCTCACTCTGCAGGGATGCTTTTGTTCTAGCTGACAAGTGCAGCTATAATTTTTACCACAAATTTTCTCTTGCATTGCACCTGAATCACTGTAACAGTATATTATTATTATTATTAATATTTGTTTAAGGTTTTTGCCACAGGGCACATATGTTTGTCAGAGAGAGACAGAAACAGAGAGAGAAGGTAAGTGAGAAATCATCCCTCAGGGAGCATGGTTACACTATAATCCCTTTTCCTTTCTTCTCTCAGGATTTTAGGCATGCACACGCATCAGGCATGATTTTCAAGCCACTGGGTCCAGGACTTGAATGGCAGTCGGCCATGTGGAAGTCCAGTGCCTTATGGGAGTCCAGTGCCTTAAGCACCATGGCACCTCTTGGCCCACTGTAGCAGTATCTTAGGTGGTCCATCTATCTCCAACTTTGCTCCTCAATCTCACCTTTAACAAAAATAATCTCCCAGAATGCAACATTTCAAGAAACTGCTAGAAATTTCTTGAAAGCCCCTTAGCTTGGCATTAGGTTCTTCACCCTCTGGGTCCTCTCCACCTTGACAAATTCATCACCTTTTTTCCATTAGATACAACTTCATGCAGGACGAAAGTTCTTCAAATGACTCCCTCCTCCCAGTCTTCACTATTTACATTGACTGTTCAGTATGAATCAAGTTCATATTACATTCTGTCACTGTGACTCCTCCCGCACAATATTCCACATTCCTCCTCCTAGTCCCTACAACATAGCTTTGTAATAGAAATCTCCCTGTTGTTTTTTAATTATTTGTGGAACTTCTCTACCCTCTCTCAACTATGAGCTGCCATAACCAAAGCCTATGCCTCATGTGTCAGTAGAAATTTGCACTATAGACTTCCACATATATTTGCTGGATCTATAAAAACCAAGAACCCTAACTCTTGGGATCAGCAGTTAGCGTAATGGCTATGTTGCTGAACTCCTATGTAGCTGGCCACGGTTTGAGTCCCGGACCCAGTGGCTTAAACTCAGTCCAGGCATGTGTGGGTGCATGCCCAAAATCCCGAGAGGAGAATGGAGGAGAAGGGATTGTGGTGTGGCCATACCCCTGGAGGGTGATTTCTCATTTTCTATCTCTCTGTCTCTATCTGTTTTTCTGGCAAGCGCATGTGCCCTATAGCAAAAACCTCTCCAAAAAAAAAAAAAAAAAGATAATCCTAACTCTTAGTCACTGATAGACCCAGTTTAACCTGAATGATAAAATTTAGTTATTGCCTTTTATATTACTTTCACAAGAAATCATTTAACAATTTTTTTAAGTAGAACTTAGATTTGTAATAATTTTAAATTTTTGAGGAATATCAAAATACCTGGAATTTATATCCAACTGAGAATTCGGTTTCTTATTTTACATGGCTCTGTTAAGTAAAGAACTCAACCAATCAAATAGCTACACTCCTCATTCATGTACGTAACCCCTCCAAATTAACAGAGGGAGACTCCTAAACACTAATCAGAAATTTGACCTAGTTCAAAAGTTACTGTAAACTATACCTCTCAAAGCAGAATTAAGAAGAAATGCGTGGTTTGAATCCTTCAAGTAGTATTGTTTCCTAATCTGTATTTAAAAAGAATATTAAGACTCTTCTCCTTTCACAACCAAGACTCAAAAGTCTACAGTAACATCAGTACACAATAACGACACACCAGACACGTCTCCCACTATCTAGTCATACTGGAAAAGCTATTTTCAATATTGCGTTTTGTTAAGACCTTGAATTTAACAATCCAGAAATGGCATTTACTCAAAGTTATCTCATGGGTTTTCTCCTAGCCCCAAATCCAGAGGTGAGCTAGCTGAGTTCATTTTTTGAATTGCTTCATACTACCTTCCAATTGGCTTCCAAGTGAAATGCAAAAACATAAATCACTTAAATCGTTGAAAATATTCAGAAAGGGAATTCTGCACAGCTTAGAAATGAGCTGTGAGTTCTAGGGCAAAACCCAGTCCAGAGCCTTTACCCCTCAGTGTTTCACCCAGTTGGAGTTGGGTTATCCATTGTCCTGACCGCACCACATCCTCCCACGCCCTCAACAGTGTGCACACACACCTTCTACAACATCATGCTCTCCTGGCTTTCCGCCTTTCACACTGGTAGCTCTCTCGGCTTCCTCTGTGAGGCTCTCTGCTCTGTTCAGTGCTCTGTTCTCTAGGCACTGCCTTAAACCTTCCTGCACCCCTCTCCCAACCCTTGCCAGACATGAGATCTTAAAATGCATAACTGAACAGGCCAGTCAACTGTTCCTGGGGGCTCAGAGTGGGCCCTCTTCTTGTTTGCCTCTTCCTTTTAATGACCTCATCCCCCCACACAGCTTTATGTAAGCAGACAACTCAGATAGGCATCATTTCATCCCAGTTCTCCCTGCTGAGCCCTGCAGTAATACAGCCAAGATCGACATTGCTATTTTGATGGTCCACATATCAAACTTAGTAAGTATAAAAGATGACTCTTATAATGCCTGCAAACTGCCCCCCCAAAAAAAAAATTAAAAAATCTTGTTTCTCTAGTCACCCCTCATCAGTAAATGGAATCATGCCATACCTCCTGATTTTCATGTCCCAGTCTACAGAGTTATGACCAGAATCTTCCTCTCCCTCGGATCTCACCTCCAATCTATCTCAGCCCAATCTATCTCAGATGTATCGCCTCTCTCCAAAGCCACCTCCTTAGTCAAAGGCAATATTAGTGCTTGCTGGGACTTAAAAAAGAAAAAAAAAAAAAAAAAACGAATAGGACTCTTACGTAGCCCTGCCTGTTCGCCATCCTTCCATTCTCTGCCATCAGGGTGATGATGGTCCTATCTTCCTAGCACTTTATAATAGTTATCCCTACTGTACAACAGATATCAAAATGTTCTGCATCAGACCAACAGTTGGTGTAATGGCTATGTCGCTGGACTTCCATGTAGTCGACTGCAGTTCAAGTCCCGGACCTATGGCTTAAACTCATGCCTGGTGCATGTGCATGTGTGCCCAAGATCCCAAGAGAATGGAGGAGAAGGGACTGTGGTGTGGCCATCTCCCCTGGGGGGGCAATTTCTTGCTTTCTGTCTTTTAGTCTTTCTGGCAAGTGCACGCAATCTTTAGCAAAAACCTCTCAAAAAAAAAAAAAGTTCTGCATGATCTCCAAGGCTCTTCCAAGACCAAGACCAAGACTTTGCAATGACTCCTACCTATCTGTCCCTTTCATGCCCTTCTGCTTGCACTTTCACCCCAAACCTCTGTTTCTCAGATATGCCAAGATCCTTGTTGCCTCCCGATTATTGCTCACGGTTTTGTCTTTGCCTACACTCTTCCCACCTTCCTTGCCACCGTGCCTTCCCTGTCACATGGCTACTTGTGTTTCTAGTCTTAGCTAAAGGGTTCTTCAGAAGACTTTGCTGCACTCAACTGACCTATTAAAGGGGCTATATGGTATGCTGGCCTTTTGTTTTCTTTCTTTTTTTCTTTCTTACTTTCTTTTCTTTTCTTTTTTTTTTTTTTTTAGGTTTTGCCATAGGACTCATGTGCTTGCTAAAGACAGAGAGTCAGAGATGGTGAAAGGGAACCTGAGAAGTGACTCCCCAGGGGGAATGACAACACCGTAACCCCTTCTCCTCCATACTCCTCCTGGGATCTTGGGCACACACACACATGCACCCAGTATGATTTTTCAAACCTTCAAGTCTGGAACTCGAACTGTGGTTGGCCATGTGGGAGGCCAGCAACGCAACCGCTATGCCATCTGCTGGCCCCATATGCTGACCTTTTCTTTCAAACACTTATCCTCACTACAATTATAGTAATTGATGGTTAATGATACACTATCTGCCTCTCTATATGGTTTCCATGAGACTGAGACAGTTTCTGTTTCCTTCACCCTTGAATCTTCAGTAACTAGAACAGAGCTTGCCAAAAAACACAATACATGGATGAATCAAGGAGAAGTGGGTGAACTTTGTTCAAATTTTTTCTTTATTTTCTTCTGCATTCAAACCATCATTTCTTGGGGGAAAGAACTAAATAACTAAATATAAAAGGATTTTAAGTAAACTATATCTAGAGAGCAAAGTACATCAGTCCTGCACAGGAGGGCAGGATCTTTTACAATGAAATGCTGTCTTTTTGAATGAGAAGAAGACACCAAGACCTTTGCCAGGGTAATTATGAAAAGAAACTTCATAAATCTCAGGAGCAAAGCAGTGTTGAACTCAAGTCATCAGCCAGTGTTAAGAACCTACAGTTACCTGCTCAAAAAAATCCAACTGAGACAATCTTTTCCAGTTGCCTTCTAAGTTATTACACATAATTCATTTTCATACCTGAACTGCCTTTTTTTGCTCCAGAGGGAGTATCATTGTCAGCCACTAAAGAATGTCATTGGACAGGAATCTTGGGGAACTCATGTAGTCATTTTTTAAATAAATAAAACTGTAGAAATATGTGCTCTGATGATAGTGATAGTTATTTACATAGCATCCTCCAAGCAAAGCCCTTTTAGATGCACTACCTCATTTAATTCTCACTATCCTGTAGAGTATTTTCTTTCTTTTACAACCAAGAAACTATGGCTAAAAAAAAAAAAATCAATTAAGTTGTCTAAAATTTTTTTTTTTTTTTTTAGGTTTTGCCATAGGACTCATGTGCTTGCTAAAGACAGAGAGTCAGAGATGGTGAAAGGGAACCTGAGAAGTGACTCCCCAGGGGGAATGACAACACCGTAACCCCTTCTCCTCCATACTCCTCCTGGGATCTTGGGCACACACACACATGCACCCAGTATGATTTTTCAAACCTTCAAGTCTGGAACTCGAACTGTGGTTGGCCATGTGGGAGGCCAGCAACGCAACCGCTATGCCATCTGCTGGCCCCATATGCTGACCTTTTCTTTCAAACACTTATCCTCACTACAATTATAGTAATTGATGGTTAATGATACACTATCTGCCTCTCTATATGGTTTCCATGAGACTGAGACAGTTTCTGTTTCCTTCACCCTTGAATCTTCAGTAACTAGAACAGAGCTTGCCAAAAAACACAATACATGGATGAATCAAGGAGAAGTGGGTGAACTTTGTTCAAATTTTTTCTTTATTTTCTTCTGCATTCAAACCATCATTTCTTGGGGGAAAGAACTAAATAACTAAATATAAAAGGATTTTAAGTAAACTATATCTAGAGAGCAAAGTACATCAGTCCTGCACAGGAGGGCAGGATCTTTTACAATGAAATGCTGTCTTTTTGAATGAGAAGAAGACACCAAGACCTTTGCCAGGGTAATTATGAAAAGAAACTTCATAAATCTCAGGAGCAAAGCAGTGTTGAACTCAAGTCATCAGCCAGTGTTAAGAACCTACAGTTACCTGCTCAAAAAAATCCAACTGAGACAATCTTTTCCAGTTGCCTTCTAAGTTATTACACATAATTCATTTTCATACCTGAACTGCCTTTTTTTGCTCCAGAGGGAGTATCATTGTCAGCCACTAAAGAATGTCATTGGACAGGAATCTTGGGGAACTCATGTAGTCATTTTTTAAATAAATAAAACTGTAGAAATATGTGCTCTGATGATAGTGATAGTTATTTACATAGCATCCTCCAAGCAAAGCCCTTTTAGATGCACTACCTCATTTAATTCTCACTATCCTGTAGAGTATTTTCTTTCTTTTACAACCAAGAAACTATGGCTAAAAAAAAAAAAATCAATTAAGTTGTCTAAAATTACACAGTATGTCACAAGGCTGAGATTCCCATCAAAGTCTGTGTAGTTTCCACCGAATCCTTCATCTCTACAGGAATAATGTACATTTCATCAGGACAATGCTTGGCAAGTTTAAATATTTTGCAAGTTAGTTCTCTAAAAGAGGACTGGTCAGGAGTTAAAAAATACTTCATCTCGGGCCAGCAGATGTCATAGCAGTTATGTCACTGGACACTTACATGACTGACTGCAGTTTGAGTACTGGACCTGGTGGCTTGAAACTCATGCCTAGCGTGAGTGCATCCATGCCCAAGATCTCAAGAGGAGAATGGTGGAGAAGGGATTATGGCATGGCCATTCCCCCTAGGGATGATTTCTCATTTTCCTTCACACTGTCTCTCTCTGTCTGTTCAGTGAGTGCAGATGCCCTAAGACAAAAACCTCTTACAAAATAATAATTTGTTGGAGAACAACAGAAATACCATGCTTCTGACACACAATGGATCAATGGAGTCTGAGTGAATAAGTGAATATATGCTCAGGGAATGTGGTCTTTCTTCTTGCAAACAATAGCAGGCCATTAGATGGGTGTGTGATCTGATAAATGTATTTTTCCAGATTTCAAGGTTTTCTTTCTAGCCTCTGGTATCATTTAACTTTTACCCCCATAATCAATACCAAAACCATCCTGTTCTGGAAATCCCCTTATGTTCTGATTCTCTAAAAAACAACTTCTCTAAAAAATAACTTCCTTCTTCCTTTGCCCCAATAAATATGGAGAATGAAAGAAGTGGGCACATACTGGTATAGCCTCTCCCTCACCCTCTTGACTCAGCTCTCTGTGTCTCGAGTAGTTATTCCATGCACACTTTAGGTGACTCTCTGCTGCAATAATTCAACTGCTTAACCCAATGTTGTCTAGTCCTTATTCAAAGTCATCACAGGCCAGCCAGATGGCATGTTAAGATGGCTGGATCCCAAAAGGGTGGCTGTGCAATTTGAGTCCCAGACCTGGCAACTTGAGGAACACACCCAGCATGTATGCATGCCCAAAATCCTGAGGAGAATGAAAGAGAAGGGACTGCAACAAAACCATCCTCCTCCTAGGGGAAAAAGGATGGGTCATTTCTCAATTTCTCTTTCTCTCTCTGGCAAGTGCATGCACCCTATATCAAACTTAAAATATATATATTAAAATTAAAAAATTTAAGAAGTCTTCATGGATGAAAGCTACTCTTGCCTCTTAAAGCAATGGCATAACTTCTCCTTTGGTTTAGCAAAATACTTAGAGAGGCCACTTGGGAACAAGGCAAGGTGGCAAAGAACCAACATCTACAGGAATTCAATGACCTTAATCTACTTGGACAGAGTAGGATGTGATGGTTAATCTTACTTGCCAAAATTACTAGGCCATAGGTCAATGAGAGTTTTGATTAAACATTATTCCTGTGTGTGTCTGTGAGAATGTCTCTGAAACAGTCTTCCCTAATGAGGCACTGTCCAATCTATTGAGGGCCTAGCCACAACGAAAAGGCAGAGAAAGTGGATCTGTGCTCCCTCTGCCTGAGTAAGTGGGCTGGGATATCATTCTTCTGAAGGTTCGCCTGATTCTCTGGCCTTCCGATTCAGACCAGCATTTTTTTTCTTTTTTTGAGAAGTTTTTGCTATAGGGCGCATGCGCTCACCAGACAGACAGAGAGACACATAGAGACAGAAAGCGAGAAATCACTCCCCAGGGGGGATGGTCACGCCGCAATCCCTTCTCCTCCATTCTCCTCTTGGGATCTTGGGCATGCACGCACAAGCACCTGGCGTGAGTTCTAAGCCACCAGGTCCGGGACGCGAACCGCGGTCGACTACGTGGGAGTCCAGCGACATAGCCATTACGCTAACTGCTGGTTCCCTAGACCAGCATTTATTAATACATTATTGGATCCCTGTTTTGTAGTCTGTGAACTACCACCAGCTTCCATGCGCTTCAGCCTGAAGAGAGCAATTATGGGACTTCTTAACTTCTCTACTCATTTGACCCAATACATACGTAGAAAGTTAATTGTAAATTATTGGCTACACACACACACACATACACACACACACACATACACACACACACACACACACACACACACACAGATAATTCCAAAAGCTCATGGAAAAGTGGAATTTAAGAATGAGTTCATTTTGGTGCAAAAACTTTTGAAATCCATACATAGATTTTTATAATATGCACTTTGCATACAATTTTTGAAGGCCTCATGTATATGTGTATATATACACATAAAATATGTAATAAATGTAGAATATTGGATCTATTTCTGTGGAGAACTGTGACCAACACATAGGAATGTAGAGCCAACAAATCTCTGGAGGAAGGACCACATGGGACATGGGCTCTCAGCCCCAGCTAGTTATCTTTGAACTCAAAGATCTGGGTTGTAAGTGTGACACTCATGATTAGTAAACATTAGAAGAGCTAAACATCCCAGTGTAATTTAAGTGTTTTCCTGCACAATCTAACACTGAGAACTATGCACCTCAGAATCATCATCTGAAGCATAGTTTTTTTCTGTCACTAGTGACAGACAGGGTATGTCCTTTCACCGCTTGGAACTTCAGCCTCCTCATTGAGGAAGGGAGTTGGATCAGAAGGCCTTGATAAACTCCTACATTCTCTTGATTTTTTTTTTCTGCAGGATTCTAGGTTTTTAGAAAGTGGGTAATGAGTAGTTACCATTGGGAAATGGGCATATCATTTGCTATATTCTCTGAAAGGCCTTCCTTTCTCAAATGATGTTTTAGAGAGGATTATGTACATGCATTACATGGGAAAGGGGATGTACTTTTTTATTCATTGATGAATAATCATTGAATACCTACAACAGCCAGACACTGATCTAGGTGCTAGGGACGGAACAGTGGACAAGAGTGGTAAGGTCCTGCCCTAATGAGGTTTACATTCTATAGTGGAGAAAAATAATAAAGAAATAAATATAATAGAAAATAAGGAGTGACTATGACTATAAAGAAAAACAATGAAGGACAAAGGGATTGAGAGTGATAGGGATCCTGCTATTTTTGCCAGGTTGATCAGGAGAAGAGTCAGAAAAGTCTCATTTGAGAAGATGATGCATGAAATTTGATTTCCTCATACTTTACAGCAAATTCTAGTTGAAATAATGGAGGGTTTTTACAGCTCAAACTTGAATAGAAAAGTTTATATCATTTATACCTACTCAGCTCTCTTTTGCATAAAATAGCACAGAGACGGTTTTTCACAATTACTAATTGATTCTACAAAAATGTATTATGTTGTCTGCCATGTCAACTAAATATAATCCATAAAATATTAGGCTTAAATGCTTCAACAGTCAGATCCACGTGTGGCTGTGCTAGGGAAGGCATTGCATAGAGTCCAAGGGCACACATTGGACTAAACTGTTTTCCACTGAAAATCCAAGCACAAAGTTACTCTTCCCTCCATGAGGATTTTATGACTCTTCCCCAAGGCCTCAGTACATGGAGAATTCTGACTGACCAAGGGAGGGTGTGTTACCCTACAGTTAAATCAAGACACTGACCAAGGCATGCTGACTAAAGTTCTAGATAGTTCTAGTATCACACAGCCAGTTGTGTTCATTGGTAAAGCAGGCAGCCCACATTTGTAGAGCTTATCCAAGGAAAGCAAGCCTACCATGACACGAGTGGATATCAGAATTGAGAACTCATCTACCATTTTTTCACGGAAGTAGATTAGCACATATTATGAACTTTTAGCCAATCCTCTGCCTTGAAGAAAGAAATAAGACCTCTCAATGTAGATGATGTGGAATTGAGGCCAGGAGAACTGAGAAGGTGTAAGACTTCTTTACATGACTTGCAAATATGTTCTTCAATATTCTAGTGCACAAAATAGGTTAATGCAAGGTAATGAACCTCCTTTAGGGAATGGTGCCTTGGCAGGTCAGATTTCTCTTAGGCTGTTACATGTTAAAACACAGCAAGACTGGAAGGTAGATGAGAGACCTTCTCTGTATGTTTGATAAATTAAAGCCTGAGGCAAAAACAAAGTATTATGAAATGCTTACTCTTCAGGCATCATGCTGAGTTAATTTTATTATTTTCCTTGACCTAACAAGGAGTTTCAAAAGAGAAGTCTGGGTTTTTGTTTTGGTTGGTGGCTGCGATAGATGGATATGAGCCAAAGTATTTTCCTCATCATAATCTATCCATCTGTCCTAGTTTTCCATGACCTGGGATGTCTCCATTTTATTGCCATGTTATTTCTTTTACCTTCTCAGTGATAACTGGCATTTGACTAATTTGGGGCAAAGAAAAATAAAATTGTTAAAAAATTATGTCAAAGAAGAAAATTAAGAAAAATGAATAAATTATCTTAATGTTGGTAAATAGTTACAAACAAGAAAGAACTGACGTTGTAACTATGGCAATAAGTTCTCTAATGCTCACTATAGCTTTTAAGTCTTTTTCTTATGTTTCATATTTGCCTTTTGTTCTTTCAATAGGTCTTGAAAATAAGATTCAGGGATATATCTCATATATGTGATATAATTGTCACTGATACTTGATCTATTATTTAAGAAATTTAAAGTAAAAGAAAAATAAAAATTTAGTCTGAGCTGTATTCACTTTATTTTTTTTTTTTTAATGGGATGACTAAATTAGATGTTCCTAGTTCAGCAAAGACATTTTGGTATGGAAGAACTGACTCTGATGGACAACTGGCCCCTGAATGCCTTTCCACTACCCATTGGTTAACGGTTCCTCAATCAGCAGACTCTTACAGTATATCCCCTTCTCTAAACTACAGTGCTGAAACTACCCCTAATTAAACTTTATTTTCCTTTGGGAGCCAATTTCATATTTTAGTTTATGACTAAATATCTGTAAATGTGTGAGAGTATGTGCATTGGGGCAGGACACTGAGATGCATGTTACTTGTTATTTACCAATATACAGGTCCTACTTCTGTATTTATTCAGGACGATCGCACTCTACTCTCTGAAGTTAGTTTTGGCTATAAGACTTGCTCTAATAAATAAACTGAGCAAAAGGTGTGTCTTTTTTCTTTTTTTGGACAGGGCATCTTTTTTTATTGCTTTTTTTTAAGGACTGAAGAACCTGTGTGTGTTTCTCCATGTTTTTTTCCTTGTTGCTATCTTCTATAAAATTCAATATGAAGACGCCTCCAGCAGTCTGGGACTCAGAGTTAAGAAGATGTGAATCAGAGCTCTCCAGCTATGATTATGTGGTATGAGGAAAAAACTAAACCCGCATTAATTTTGGTTATTGATATTTGGGGATTTTTTTTTCCTGTGGCATAAAATTCCACCTTGACTAATATGGGTGGCAAAAAGAAGCTGCCTTCATTTTGGCCCAGTTCTCCCTGACATGCTTTAAGTTTTTCCACATTAATTATTGAGTCACTTGACAAGCCAAATCCAATTTGGCTTCAATATGTTGCAGACCTGCCTCTTGGAATACAAAGAAAACACCAAGAAAAAACTGTTCTCTAGATAGGTGTTTCTACTAGACAAGTGGCTTTATCTTTCTTTCTTCTCCTATGCTTTAAAAGCATACATTGGGGATTCAATTGCATAAAAATGAAAGAAAAAAATGGAAATACAAAATTTTACTGAAAATCATCCCATTCCTTAATTTTTTCAAATACAGAACCATGCTTGGTATGTATATGCTATGCACATTTTCCCATGCACATTGTATGCCTGTGGGAGCCTGGCCTTCAGGCAGGCAGCTGGTATACCACTGAAGGCTTTTTATATTGAAGAATAGCATGCATATGGAGCAAACTTTGGACGTTCTGTTTCTCAGCAACACAGTTCCTTCTTAGGTTCTGAAATGGCTATGAACTGCACATTCCTTGGGTGTTATTTAGGGAGCAACAGAGGATAACCCACCCCTGATGTGTTTATCAGGTCAATTCTCTGCATAGTTAAAAAGCCCAATTTCTACTAACAGCCATCCCACAAAGATCTTAAAGTGTGAATCAATCACAAGTTTGAAAGATTCTCAGAAAGACCCACACCACCAGCCAAATGCAACAGCAAACCTCTCTCAAACATAAAATAAAAATCTTTCATAAAAAGATGCATCTGCCCAAAGTTTCTATGAAATAATGATGATGTATCCCAATTGAGATAGTATTTTTGGAAAGAGACGAATAAAAGATAAATGCATTCAGAGCCAAAGCACTGAGTTTTTCCCATTGTGCTACATGAAAAAGATGGGTCTGGAGGCAATTTAACAAGTTTAAATCACATCTTGGAAAGTAATAAGCTTTGGCTCTTGAGATGTGCAACCAACTGGGAATGGTCTGGCAAAAAGAGAAAAAAAAAAAACCTTGTGTATTCCACATTTCTCAGCTAAATCCCAGACTCACATGTAACACTTAACATTTAGGAGATAATATGTGAATTTATGAATCTCCAAGCAGGGTTTTGGAAACGGAAATGACTAAAATGATGGCCTGAGATAGAAATAAGCTTTCTACTATCATGTAAGGTACTGACAAAGGGGTGTGAATCAATCACAAGTTTGAAAGATTCTCAGAAAGACCCACACCACCAGCCAAATGCAACAGCAAACCTCTCTCAAACATAAAATAAAAATCTTTCATAAAAAGATGCATCTGCCCAAAGTTTCTATGAAATAATGATGATGTATCCCAATTGAGATAGTATTTTTGGAAAGAGACGAATAAAAGATAAATGCATTCAGAGCCAAAGCACTGAGTTTTTCCCATTGTGCTACATGAAAAAGATGGGTCTGGAGGCAATTTAACAAGTTTAAATCACATCTTGGAAAGTAATAAGCTTTGGCTCTTGAGATGTGCAACCAACTGGGAATGGTCTGGCAAAAAGAGAAAAAAAAAAAACCTTGTGTATTCCACATTTCTCAGCTAAATCCCAGACTCACATGTAACACTTAACATTTAGGAGATAATATGTGAATTTATGAATCTCCAAGCAGGGTTTTGGAAACGGAAATGACTAAAATGATGGCCTGAGATAGAAATAAGCTTTCTACTATCATGTAAGGTACTGACAAAGGGATTTTACTGCATATTTTGAATAGTAAACATGATTTAGAAGAGAATATATGTAAATATAAACAGCATTTTCAGAAGTATCATTAACTTTGTAAATTTCCTTATATTTTTTTGCACAACTTGGTTGAGGTGAACTCCACATAATCCTAGACAGAGAGCCGTAGGCTGTGTCCCTACATATCACACTTCCATATGTCATTGTTTTATTAGTCACAGCAAGCTAACTGCTTTAGCTGTTACCACAACATTTTAGTGGCTTAACACAGTGTACTTGTCTTTTGCTCCTGTGGCATGCTAAGGTGAAGTTTCCTGGTCAGGCAGCACTCTCCCAGCAGCAAGTTTCCCATAGAAACTTTGGGCAGATGCATTCCCAACTTGTGGCTCTCCCTTCCTCTGGTGCTTTGGCACCTCTCTGTTTGGATGTCTGGGGAGAAAGAGAATGGAATATCATCCAAACAACTAATGGGCCAGGCTTGGCCTAGGAACGCATCACTTCTGCCCACATTTCATTGGTCAGTGCTCAGTCATATAAGACACCCACCTGCCATGGAGACTAGGAAATGATCAGGTTGTGTGCCCAGAGGGAAAAAGAGGATTGAGTGATTCCTTCACTCCCATGCTTGCTAGGATATAACCTCTCTGTTTTCTTTTTTTTTTTCTTTTCTTTTTTTTTTTCTTTTCAGTTACATTCTCTTTCTTTCTTGAGAAAATCTAGGATACTCAACCAGGTTTCATGCCACAATGTCATTCTCGGCCTTTCAGACAGCCAGCATCACGGGCACAAATGTACCCAGTTTGTACAGGTCAACGCGGGAACCGAACCCCCATCTTCCCTATGGCTTCCAGCAGTGCAGGGTGTTGCATTACTACTGCACCACTGCAGCTGGATCTTTCTCTGTCTGTTTTATGTTCTATAAAGTGCACACAAATTTGTACCTTCTTATTATTATCCTTACTCCATTTTTTAAACATCTAAAACTGAGAAGGCCAAGAATTGACTTAAACTTTAAGAGACACAAGAACTAGCAAGAATGCCAACTCATTCCCAATGAAGGCTATAACTCACGGGTGTCCACCAACAAAGACATCCCTTTCTTGAGTTAAGCTATCTAAAACACAAAAAAAAAAAAAAAAAAAAAGAAGCCACCAGAAGGTGACATTCTGAGTGAAGTCAGAGAAAATGAAACAGTCTGAAGATATGTTTTTTTCCTAAGCCAAGTGACCAGGGTTTCTTACCCTCAGCATTACTGACCTTTGGAGCTATAACCTTCTCTGTACAGGGCCATTCCCTATACTGCAGGGTAATTAGAAACATCCCTGGCCTCTACTTTTTCATCCTAGGGTACTTGGCTTGTTCCAAGCCCAAGCTAACGATACTTGCCCAGTTATGATGGCATTGCCAAATGACCCCCAAGGGACTAAGGCACCATCACCCTGTCTTGAAAACCACTGTTCTAGATGATGAAAATCTATCATCAGTGAACGCAACCCATTATTTGGCTGGGAAATGCCTACATACTCTCTTCTCCCCCTCTTTCTCCCCCAGACATTGCTGGGGGGGGTGCAAGGACTGCCCATGCCTGCTATTTGGCTTCTCTTTGTCGGGCTACCATGCAGTTCTTCTTCCTCTAAGGGCATGCACTGCCCTCACATGTGCTGATGCTACTGATGGGGCCACAAGCCCTTTGGAGACAGTGCAATGGCAAGGACTCCATCTGCATCTCCCATTTCCCCAAGACACCCATATTACAGATTTTTAGGGGGTAAATTATTAAGAATCTTCCAATGAAAGTTGGATTGGAACTTGACACTAGCGTCTGCCAAACTTGAATTATTCTCTACAGCCGACGGTGTTTCCAGGGAGGCAGTAAAGATGCAATATTGGCAGTCTCATCACAGGGCACTTATTCTAAGCACAATCCAATTTAGGAAAATTAATTTCTTTTAAATTTCCTCTAAAAACTCAAGCAAAAAGATACTTTTAAATCCTGGTCCAAGTAGCTTTTTCTCCCACTGCATGTCAGTAATTAGGGAAAGCCAACTGATGTTTGGTGTAACTGTACAAAGTTCCAAGTGTTTCAAGTTGAAATATGCAAAGGGACTTATTCATTACTTTCATTGCTAAAAGGGTAAGCTTTGATAAGGGGGGAACAACCCAAACTGTTCCAAGTCAAAGGACCTTTTTACTTGAATATGGTAGACGTACTCTATGATGACAAATTTGGTAAACCCAAGCTGTTTAATGAGTACTATGTGAACAGTGCAAGAATAATACAAACAAACAAAAACAAAACAAATAAACGAAAACCTGGGAGATTGTATTCATTTCATTTTTTAATAAAAAATGTAAAAACTGAAAAATAAGTAATAATAAGCACCATGCATTGAGTTTCTATTACTTCACAGGACTTCTATGTTCATTATCTCTAGTTCTTAAACATGGCCTATAAAATAGATATTTACGTAGTAATTGTAAAGGTCTTAAATTGCGGCATAAAGAAGGTGAGTGATTTCCCCTGAGATGCACGGCTTGGTAAATACAGAGCTGGGACTTGAACTAGAATCCCCCCCACCCCCGTTTCCAAACCCCAGCATGCTTGTGCTGTTTTTCCACTAGGTTGTGACAGCGCCATAGGAAATTCATTTATTGAGAATTCCATACTGGCAATCACAGACACTTAAATGTCACTATAGTATACGGAATAAGTAATTGTTGTTTCATTGTCAATTTCTCCTCAACTGGATGACATACTGGGTTCTAGATAACTCAATTAAATTGAATCCCAGCTACTTAGAAAGTATTAATTAAGTACTATCCTGGAATAGTAGTTTATTCAAAAGTATTAAGGAACACATATCTAGCGCCAAATCTTATTTGTCCTCCCTCCCATTAGTCATGGTCTCCTCCCTAAGCTGAGCAGAGAGAACCAAATATAATATTTCCCTTGCTTACTTTCCCCTGAGCAGGACTACAGGAGCTAATGAGGGAGGTGGCTGTTTTGAAGAGCAGGACCATGGCTGAGTTGTGGTGTTCACATTCATTACAATGAGACTCTGTCCTGCTGCCCAGTGGGCTCAAGTAACCATGGCAACCTACCAGCAGCATCACTCACACAAATTACAGCAAAGAAGCTACGATGGGCTCCACCCAGAAACTGAAGTAGTCACACAAAGAAGGAAGCATTTCTCAAGGACACTTTGCTGTCAAGTAGCCTTCAGCAATTCTGTATCTGTGTAGCTTTATCACCGGAATGAATGTCAGTTCACTTTTACTGACTGGCGTTAAAAGCTGTTAAACATAATACACTTGAACCTCAGTTATAACCAAACTGGTGAGTCACAGCTCTTAGTTACTTTCTGTGTCACCAAGGGAATGGGAAGGAATCATCTCAATAGCCATCCAGCCCTCAGCCCACGTGGAATGCTGTGCCACACATGTGTCCTCATGTTCCCAGGGTAGGCACAGCTCCCCCTCCAGACCTGCAAATTGAAGTGATGTGCCCAAGAGATGAGAAGCTTGAAGAAAGGTGATGTCAAGCACATGCTGATGGCAAGAAAAGGAAACACCTTCCTCTTGGAAAGTTTCACTTGTCTTTTTTAAAAGAAAAATAGAAATGTCTTTTAAAAATCATCTTTAATAACTGCCACATGTGTGGTAAATGTATGTACGAAGAGGTGATGAGGAGAGTGGTGTTTGAACACTCGGAGTGGAATATGCTCGAGCAGGTGAACTAGGAAACCAGTGGGCTCATGAGGTGGTTTCACAGGTCTGTGCGAAGGCAGCAACGACAAACTCAGAGGACATCCGACTTCCCAATCCATGCACCAGGCTGTTCCAGAAGGCTTATTTCATTTTATGTCATTGGCACCGAGCTCAGCTTCCGGCACTTACTAGACGATCACCACGTCAGCTGAACCCGCTGGCAATGGCAATGTCCGGCATGTCTGATAGGTTGGTTTCTGGAAGCTGCCATCTCTCACCGCCATCCTATAGGCTGCAAGTCCAAGTCCAGGATCAAGGCCTTTGCTCACCATGCCAGGGGAGGCCTCTCTCCAGCTCCTGGCAGTTCCTTGGCATGTGGCCAGATTAGTCTTCACAGGACCTTCTCCCTGTGTGCATGTCTGTGTTCAACTGTCCCCTTTTCATAAGGTCGCTCTTCACATGGGGTCAGCGACTCGCCTTACTCCAGCCTAACCTCACCTCAACTTCACTAACTGTATCTGTGATGACCACATTTCCAGATTATTTTTTCGTTTTATTGCCTGGCAATTTCTCCTCAATTGGATCACATATTGGTTCCTGGATAACTAAACTGAATGGAGTCCCAGCTTTTTAGAAAGGATTGATTCATTACTATTGTGGAATATTAGTTTATGCCAAAGTATTATTAAGAAATGCATATCTAGCTACAATCTTACTGTACTTCCTGGGGTTAGGACTTCAATATATTAATTTTGAGGTGTCACAGTTTAGTTCATAACATTTGAGCATAAGTAATCTTTAAATAAATGCTAGATTTTCTATGGGGATAAAATCATGTGAAAAGAGTTAAAAAAAAAAATCTCTCTTCATATATAAGATGACCATGTCAGCTAGACTTAAGAAGTAATTTATTTTATAGTTCAGGTAAAATGGCCATTCTCCCAAAAATCATCATATATATTATTTACACCAAATGTGAATTTCAATAACTAATCCTATCTAGCAATTAAATGCCAAGATTTTAGGAGTAACATAATCCTGAATAAATGACGAAAATCAGCCAAACAACATTCGGTTTTTAAAAGGCCTCAACATGGGCCAGCAGGTGGCCTGGTGGTTAAGGCACTGGACTCCTCACAGGGCTGACCATGGTTTGAGTTCCAGACACAGTGGCTTAAAGATCACACCAGGCACATGTATGCGTATGCCCAAAATCCCAGGAGAAGATTTTGGGGGAGAAGCCATCCCCCCAGTGGGTGATTTCTCTCTCTCTCTCTCTCTGTCTCTCTCTCTCTCTCTCTCTGTCTCTCTCTCTCTCTCTCTCTCTGTGTCTCTCTGGCAAGCGCATATGCCCTGTGGCTAAAAGTAAAAAAAGGGGAGGCCTCAATGTTTTCTGAAAAAGGCAAAAAATCTAGGTCAAAAGACATATTAAATATTCATCTTTCTCAGAATCAATCATTGCCAAACAACACTGAGATGAAAGTCAGGAGAAGGTGAGTCAGGGTCTAGTATTACTAGTAATAGCATCCGTGTGCCTGTGAGCAAACCTTCCTCCCAGAAAGGTGAAGGGATCTTACAGGAGAGCATTGTGGACAATCTTTGTCATTGGATCCAGTTCTCTGAATATCAAGCTCTTTGTTCTGAGGGTCTCCTTTCATTTACCTTTTCACGTAATTAATGGCACTTCGTAAAATCATCTCCTTTTAAGGGTGCACAGTTTGCTCACTTCTGAGAGAAGGCTTAAAATTAGCTAAGGAATAAAAAGATACCCTTATCTCTAAGGACAAAGGGTTAGTAAACAAAGCATTTTTCTGTCTTCTTAGGGTCATGGCTCCAAGGGTCTTTGAGGACCCCAACTGCATACCAAGTACAACATCAGGAAGAAGTTCTTCAAGCTCTGTGCTTAGCGATGGGCAATCACAATTCAAAGAAGTCGAATGAGCAGTCAACATTGTAAAGCTGGCTTTTGACTGGCATAATTCAGTATCAATAAATAAACATGAGAGATCTAGCTTTTGCTGTCACTCTCACCGTGTGATGTTTTTGGCCTTGAAAACTGTCATAAATTTACTACTGCATATATAGCTAAAACTTGGAAACAAAGTTTCAAATACTGGAAAGTCTTAGTTTCTCTCTGATACATACTATTTTAAAAATTTTATATGAATTAACTTGTACAGCTTCAGGTTACTAATTAATCTAGGTTCATTATGTAATTAAATGTTTGATTAGGAGCATGAATTAACATGTTACACAGAGGCATATAATTTTATGAGACAAACTCTTCAATTCCAATAAAGGAATGCACTATGGTAGCAAATTATCTCACCCATCTAATTCAATATGAAATTCAAAGTGATTTTTCAAATTATAAAAAAGTAGTCGTTATTTAAAATATCATAATGAAAACATTGCACTATAGAATGTTAGAAAAAAAATACTTGGGCAAAGATGAAAAAATTGGGGGCTAGCACTTGGTATGGAGGTTAAGGTGATAGAGCACACATGGCTGACTCTGAGATTCAAGTCTAAGACCTAGTGGCTTGAAAAATATGCCAGGTGTGCACACTAGGCGTGTGCATGTGCATACCCAAAACCCCAAGAGGAGAAATGGAGAGTAAGGGATTGCAGCATGGCTGTCCCCTCAATGGGGTGATTTCTCACTTTCTCTCTCCCTCCCCCCCCTCTCGCTCTCTCTCCTCTCTCTCCTCTCTCTCCTCTCTCTCCTCTCTCTTTCTCCCTCTCTCTGGTGAGCACACACATCCTTTAGCAAAACTGAGCAAAAAGTGAAAGAGAAAGAAAGAAAGAGAAAGGAAGAAAGAAAAAGGAAGAATTTAAAATGTGTTTTTAATAATATACAGTGAATAAAGATCAAAAGGATAAAATGTTGACAACTTTGTTGTAGCCAATACTATATGCTTTATATTTTTCATTAACTTGGTGACATTTGGAAATGGTGCATTTAACGCATTTTAAATCTTTCTGGTTATCCTGGTAAAATGGAACTGGCTTTTAGCATTCTATCCAGAGACGAATGTAACTGCCAGACACAATCTGTATTAATCAATCCAAAGTTTTCAAGTACAATTTAGCTCATGACTCAGGAGCTGAATTCCACTCAATAGTTCACAGCTTTTTCTAATTACACCTTGATCCAATAATAACGAAATATTGTTTAAATTTCCAGCAGAAACTACTTGAGGAGATGTGCAAGATCAATGATTAAAAGTAACACTTCCAGGCAAAAACCTCCATAAATTTGAACCTGTAGAAAACACAAACACAATTCAGTAGGTGGCACCATTCCCTCAGTCACATCTCTCTCTCTCTCTCTCTGTCTCTCTCTCTCTCTCTCTCTCTCTCTCTGTGTCTCTCTGGCAAGCGCATATGCCCTGTGGCTAAAAGTAAAAAAAGGGGAGGCCTCAATGTTTTCTGAAAAAGGCAAAAAATCTAGGTCAAAAGACATATTAAATATTCATCTTTCTCAGAATCAATCATTGCCAAACAACACTGAGATGAAAGTCAGGAGAAGGTGAGTCAGGGTCTAGTATTACTAGTAATAGCATCCGTGTGCCTGTGAGCAAACCTTCCTCCCAGAAAGGTGAAGGGATCTTACAGGAGAGCATTGTGGACAATCTTTGTCATTGGATCCAGTTCTCTGAATATCAAGCTCTTTGTTCTGAGGGTCTCCTTTCATTTACCTTTTCACGTAATTAATGGCACTTCGTAAAATCATCTCCTTTTAAGGGTGCACAGTTTGCTCACTTCTGAGAGAAGGCTTAAAATTAGCTAAGGAATAAAAAGATACCCTTATCTCTAAGGACAAAGGGTTAGTAAACAAAGCATTTTTCTGTCTTCTTAGGGTCATGGCTCCAAGGGTCTTTGAGGACCCCAACTGCATACCAAGTACAACATCAGGAAGAAGTTCTTCAAGCTCTGTGCTTAGCGATGGGCAATCACAATTCAAAGAAGTCGAATGAGCAGTCAACATTGTAAAGCTGGCTTTTGACTGGCATAATTCAGTATCAATAAATAAACATGAGAGATCTAGCTTTTGCTGTCACTCTCACCGTGTGATGTTTTTGGCCTTGAAAACTGTCATAAATTTACTACTGCATATATAGCTAAAACTTGGAAACAAAGTTTCAAATACTGGAAAGTCTTAGTTTCTCTCTGATACATACTATTTTAAAAATTTTATATGAATTAACTTGTACAGCTTCAGGTTACTAATTAATCTAGGTTCATTATGTAATTAAATGTTTGATTAGGAGCATGAATTAACATGTTACACAGAGGCATATAATTTTATGAGACAAACTCTTCAATTCCAATAAAGGAATGCACTATGGTAGCAAATTATCTCACCCATCTAATTCAATATGAAATTCAAAGTGATTTTTCAAATTATAAAAAAGTAGTCGTTATTTAAAATATCATAATGAAAACATTGCACTATAGAATGTTAGAAAAAAAATACTTGGGCAAAGATGAAAAAATTGGGGGCTAGCACTTGGTATGGAGGTTAAGGTGATAGAGCACACATGGCTGACTCTGAGATTCAAGTCTAAGACCTAGTGGCTTGAAAAATATGCCAGGTGTGCACACTAGGCGTGTGCATGTGCATACCCAAAACCCCAAGAGGAGAAATGGAGAGTAAGGGATTGCAGCATGGCTGTCCCCTCAATGGGGTGATTTCTCACTTTCTCTCTCCCTCCCCCCCCTCTCGCTCTCTCTCCTCTCTCTCCTCTCTCTCCTCTCTCTCCTCTCTCTTTCTCCCTCTCTCTGGTGAGCACACACATCCTTTAGCAAAACTGAGCAAAAAGTGAAAGAGAAAGAAAGAAAGAGAAAGGAAGAAAGAAAAAGGAAGAATTTAAAATGTGTTTTTAATAATATACAGTGAATAAAGATCAAAAGGATAAAATGTTGACAACTTTGTTGTAGCCAATACTATATGCTTTATATTTTTCATTAACTTGGTGACATTTGGAAATGGTGCATTTAACGCATTTTAAATCTTTCTGGTTATCCTGGTAAAATGGAACTGGCTTTTAGCATTCTATCCAGAGACGAATGTAACTGCCAGACACAATCTGTATTAATCAATCCAAAGTTTTCAAGTACAATTTAGCTCATGACTCAGGAGCTGAATTCCACTCAATAGTTCACAGCTTTTTCTAATTACACCTTGATCCAATAATAACGAAATATTGTTTAAATTTCCAGCAGAAACTACTTGAGGAGATGTGCAAGATCAATGATTAAAAGTAACACTTCCAGGCAAAAACCTCCATAAATTTGAACCTGTAGAAAACACAAACACAATTCAGTAGGTGGCACCATTCCCTCAGTCACAGCTCTTCATTCTGCGTGACTTGAGTACAGAGTAATTACCTTTGTTAATTTCTTCCATGGAATTCTGTGACTTAAATTAGTATCAACACATTGACCTCAAATAGATTGCCTGGCACCTTCCCTTCGAGATACACAGCCCAGGGGGTGGGGGGAAACAAACACTTACAGTAGTGGGTATAAAAGAGTTCTATTTGACTGAATTCATAGGATAAGGTCAGTCTTGTGTGACAGGTTACTTGGAAGTAAACTAATTCTCCATACTCATTAAAGACAGTCCAACTGATTAGACCTTTTCCACTGACATTGGCCAATGAGCTAATTTAGAAAAGTTAGCCAATTAGACAATGGGTCCACCAGGGCGCTGTTGACATTGGGCTGTGTAACTCTCTACAGGGAGGCAGGGGAGGGGTGCACTCTGTGAATTCAAGAATGTTTAGCAGCATCCCTGGCCTCCATCCACCAGAAGCCAGCAATGTCTCCCCACTATGACTACCAAAAATGCCTCTGGGCATTGCCAGATGTGGCCCTTGGTGCAAAATCTTTTCATTTGAGAGCACTGGTCAAGGAGTGGTCTCCTCTGAACTGATGACAGGTCTCTGGCTTCATTGTCAAGGACTGAGCTATTTTACATGTGTGTATATGTGTGTGTGTGTGTGTTTGTGTGTGTGTAATACATATTAACATACCATTTAGAGAGAGAGATTTTACATATATATATATATATATATATTTAGGTATGTGTGTGCATATGTACATATATGTGTGTATATCTATATATGTGTGCATATGTACATATGTGTGTATATGTACATATATACACACACATATATGCATGTGTGCGTGTGTGTGTATATCTATATATTTTAGGTTTTTGCCAGGATGTGTGCACTTGTTGAGGACAGAGAGACAGAGAGGGAAAGTGAGAAATCACATCCCCAGAGGGAATGGTCACACTGCAATCCCTTTTCCTCCATTCTCCTCTTCTTGATGAATGATGTGCCCAGCATGATTTTCAAGCCACTGAGTCTAGGACTCAAACCACATTGGCATGTGAGAGTCCAGCACCTTAAGAACCACATCACCTGCTGCCTCCACTTTTATACTTTTAATAACAATGTTTATTAAGCCTTTCATCTGATTTCCAAAGTTAATGCATGTGCATTACTGAAAACCTTGAAGCTTCAAAAAGCACACACACACACACACACACACACACACCATAATGGTGGCTACAATTCCAAGTGCATCTCTCTGACTTCCCACCCGTAAAGATGCATAATGGCTATGTCTCTGGACTCCCATGTAGTTGACTGCAGTTCGAGTCCCAGACCCGGTGGCTTAAACTCATACCGGGCGCATGTGCATGCGTGTCCAAGATCCCGAGAGGAGAATGGAGGAGAATGGATTGAGGCATGGTCATCCCCGCTGGGGAGTGATTTCTCGCTTTCTGTTTCCCTGAGTCTGTCTTTCCGGTGAGTGCACATGCCCTACAGCAAAAAACTCTCCAGAAAAAAAAAAAATAATAAAAAAAAAACACGTTACATTCAGTACTCTTTGATTTATTACAATTATAGAAGCATGTGGCAGTGCTATTTTGTAAAATGAATTTTATTTCTAAATACATCCATGTCATTAAATACTTTATCAAGAATGATTTAATGGCTACATAATATTCTTCCCAAGAGATTTGTGATGTATTTTTAACCAATCTCTTACATTGGACTTTTTATCTGATCTCAAAGGTTAATGTACATTTCTACTATCCATGAGGTAATTCACCACAAATAGAAAATCCAGTACTACCCTATTTTACACAAAAGAGATAATAATGGAGCAAAGAAAGAAGAAAATAAGGAAGAAAAGAAAGAGAATGGAATAAGCAACAGAAGGAAAGAAGAATTAGATGCTATACGAAAGTGAGAAAGGAGGAGCCAGCCAGTGGCATGGTGGTTAAGGTGCTGGAGTTCCACATGGTTGATCATGGTTCAAGCCCTAGACCTGGCAGTCTAAAAATCACAACAAATAAATAGATAAATAGGTGTTCAAATAAATGAATAAGCCTTTTTAAAAAGAGAATGTCAATGGAAAGGAGAGGGGACATGCAAAAGAGAGAGAAGAGAGAACAATGGAGGGAGGAAAAGAAAGGATTTTTGTTTCAGTAGCTGATTTAGAAGTGAGCTTGACTGGCAGCATCCCCACTTTTGTCTCAGAGCCTTTGCAGGGTCCCCACATTTTGTTCTCTGAGTCTTTGCATGGTCCATGTGGTTTGTCCTCCTACAAAGATGCTGCTTTGAATTATTCTTCCTCATTCAATTCTTCCTCCGAGTGGCAGACACCAGGAAAACAGCAACATAAAATAAAAATGAGAAAGCTTGAAAACATTATACTAAGTGAAAGAAGCCAGACACAAAAGACCGTATACTGTATGATTCCATTTATGTGAAATATCCAGAAAAGGCACATTCAGAGAAACAGAAAGTGGATTAGTGGTTGCCAAGGGCTAGAGGATGAAAGAATGGAAATGACTGCTTAACTGGAATGAGAGTTCCTCTTAGGGTGATG
This sequence comes from Tupaia belangeri chinensis, assembly GCF_000334495.1. Lineage (NCBI taxonomy): Eukaryota > Metazoa > Chordata > Mammalia > Scandentia > Tupaiidae > Tupaia > Tupaia belangeri. Next base: position 8,390,344 of record NW_006159525.1, on the reverse strand, counting down.
AAAACAATCTGCAACTAGGCAGTGGTGATAGTTACGTGACCTTGTGAATGTACTAAATGATAGACTTTAAATGGTAGATTGTATATGTGTAAAAAAAGAAGTCACAGATGAAAAAAATAATTAGAACAATTTTTTTGAAAAAAACATTTGAGTCAGGAGAATTTAAAAATTATAAAAATACAGGCCATCAGATGACTTGGTGGTTAAGGTACTAGATTCCCACATGGCTGACCCTAGTTTGAGTCTCAGACCTGGTGCCTTGAAAAATCACACCAGGCATGTGTGTTTGCATGCCCCAAATCCTAAGACAAAATGGCAGATAAGAGATTGCAGTGTGGCCCTTCCCCTAAGGGGGTGATTTCTCACTTTCACTCTGTCTACCTCTGCAAGCATACCCACCCTATGGCAAAACCCTAAATAATAATAATTATTATTATTATAAAATGTAAATGAAAATACAATGAGAACAGTATACCAGTCTTTGCAACAAGTTGACCAGTTGAGTGTTGTTGCCACTTTCCAGATGATGTAAGAGAGACTCAGAGAACTAAGCTACTCAAGGATGGGTAACTGCTGAAAGGTAGAATTTTAATTCAAATTTGCTTTTGACTCCAAAAATCTGTTGCCACAAAACAAATTGAGGTGAAATCCTTGAATGTGACCTTATAGATACACTGGCCTAGTGAGTTAACTTGACACAAATAGCCCACACAGTCATCAAGGCACTGAGAAAAGACCCTCCACTATCTGCCTCCCTAGACTTTCTCATCTCCAAGCAGAGACTGAAACAAGACAGAAACACAGAACCCATAGTTCTTTTTTTTTTTTTTTTGAGAGGTTTTCGCTATAGGGTGTGTGCGCTCACCAGACAGACAGAGAGAGACAGAGAGACAGAAAGCGAGAAATCACCCCCCCAGGGGGGATGATCACACCGCAATCCCTTTTCCTCCACTCTCCTCTCGGGATCTTGGGCACGCACGCACACGCGCCCGGAGTGAGTTTTAAGCCACCGGGTCTGGGACGCGAACTGTGGTTGACTACATGGGAGTCCAGCGACATAGCCATTACGCTAACTGCTGCAGAACCCATAATTCTAAGTCCTTCCCCCAGAACTGCCTAAGCACAGTAAATAAAACCTTACTCTCCCACTTCTACCAAATGAGAAGTAATCAAACAAATTAATTATCTGCCAAATGAAAGTAATCAAGCAAATTAATTAGCTAGGTCATTGGGACAGAGAGGGAACATTATAAAAAATAAAGCAGAAAGTTTGTGCATACATGACTGACTTCAGAAATCATCTCTGCTCTTGATGCTCGCGATGAGATGGCGAGAAGATGGGAATGGTTGATAAATTCACACACCTCAGTTACAGAAACTTCACGGGCTTATCAAGGGTGAGTACTCTAGCCCTCGTCAATGGCCCACTTTTGACTTTGTTACACAGAAAAGCAGTCTCGCCGATGCTTCCAGCAGTGACTAGTCAGTTACAGTACTGATACCTGCCTCCTGTGATGTGCACAAGACTGCCATCGGTGTGTTCCTGATGGGCTCAGTCAGTCAGGAAATACATGGGCACCTCCCTCTCCAACCCTAATGGGAGCTCAGCATACAGGTAAGCTGGAGCACATCACCACTGTGGAGGAGGAGCTGTGTGGTCTGCAGAACAGACGATCTTATGGAAAGGGCGTCATCCTCCTGGCTGGCTCCTGACACAAAGTACTATACAAAATGCCTGAGGGACCAGCAGTTAGCGTAATGGCTATGTTGCTGGACTCCCATGTAGTCGACCACGGTTCGTGTCCCAGACCCGGTGGCTTAAAACTCACACTGGGCGTGTGTGCATGTGTGCCCAAGATCCTGAGAGGAGAATGGAGGAGAAGGGATTATGGCATGGCCATCCTCCCTCGGAGGTGTTTTTTCGCTTTCTGTTTTTCTGTCTCTCTCTGTCTGTCTTGCGAGTGCACGCGCCCTATAGCAAAAACCTCTCCACAAAAAAAAAAAAAAAAAAAAAAAAACGCTTGGGAAATAATTACAGCAAAACCTATCCATAGAAAGGCTAGTCTCCAACATGTCCTGTCATTCAAAATGGCACTGAACTTTGGAGACAGGGAGAGGGGGAATGATTCATGGTATAACAGTATCTCATTGAGTCAAGGAGAAACCTTGGAGCAGCAAGGAAGATCTGAAACTCAGGATAGGCTTTGTTCTAAGGAGAGAGGACAACAGTGTGAAACGCAGAACTCAGATCAGTAGCAACATGCTCAGCCTACGCTTGCTGAGTAATTAGTGGAATGAGGTCTAAAAAGTGGTCGGCAAATGTAGCAGACAGTTTCAAAGATGGCTCCCAACAACCCTCACCTCCTAGAATTCACACCTTTTCACTTTCCTCTTGACAACAGACCGAACCTGGTTCTAGAGGTCACTTCCAAGTTTAGGCTACAACACACTGTCTCCTGCCTCAAGCTCCATCTCTTGTTCTCTCAATTGCTTGTTCAAATTGAAGTCAGCTGCCATGATACGAGCTGTCCTAGGGAAAGGCTCTTGTAACAAGGAACTGGACAACAACCAGCCAGGAACTGAAGCCATCAGTCCAGCAACCTGTGTGAAACTGGGTCCTGCCAACACCATCTGAGTGAGCATAGCCATGGGACCTCCTTCAGGCCAACTTTTAGATAGTACCCTGTGGTCTAAGAGCTAATGTTCTCCACATCCCTGGCCAGTAGCTTGATGGGAGCCTCAGGAGAGATCCTAAAGCAGAGGCAGCCAGATAAACTTCACTCAAAAACTGTGAGGTAATAAACATGCACAGCTTTAATCCACTAATTTGAAGGTAACTTTGTTATGTAACAGTTGATAAATGGGCTGGCCCTGTAGCTTAGTGGTTGGGGAACTGGATCCTACATGGCTGACTGTGGTTGGAATCTTGATCCCAGTGGCTTGAGAAGCATGCCAAGCACGCATGTGTGCCCCAAATTTCAACAGGACGGAGAAATGGAGGCAGAGCTGCAGCCTGACCATGCCCGATGAAGGACTGCTTTCTCCCTCTCTGTTTCTCTCTGGCAAGTGCAGGTATACTTGGACAACTTAAAAAAAAAAAAAAAAAGGAAGGAAGAAAAATATATAATTAGTATGTATGGGGTTTACTGATTTCCACTAGTTACTAAAGAAAACCATTTCAGAATAACATTCTTCCCTCTTGGACTCAGCCATGTATTAGTGCCCCCAAACAAATCACCCACCTCTGAATATAGCTTCTTCAGCCTCTTTATGTGAATTAAGGATAATGGACTGTTTACCCTCCATTAAAAAAAATCAATTAAGGATTGGCACTTTCTCTCTTTTATTTAAATCTATTGACTGGTTATCCTGAACTTCAGAGACACTAATGGACAATGGAAACTATTAGTGCTATTTGACCTCCTGAGAAAACTCTGACAAATAGTTGCCCAAATTATCAGCCCTCTGTTAACTTAGAACTACATGCAGCAGTAATGGGAACCCCAGTGATGGAGAACATTAAGCAGCAGGTTCATAGATCCTGTGCCAACACTTTTCACGTATCTTTATAGTAAATTTGTTTCTCTTAAAGAAATGAGCCATAAACTAAAGTCCATGCAGCAGAAAACATTCAACTCCCTTACGGCAAGTGAGTATTTTCTACTAAGCTTTACTTTGTTTATAGCAGTGAAGGAAAAATGCAGAGGGAAGATGAGAGACTTTATATACATTTAAGAGCTTTAATGAATTAAGTTCACAATTCTTTTCAATCGTAAAAACTCTGCATATGTCATCAGTTTCAAGTAAAATAAACTGCACAAGGCAATGCCCTTTTCTGATTCCTCATAAATAGCTGCTCTGTTTAAATACATTTGAGAGGATCCCAGGAACAAAAGAGCAGAGTGAATAGGATGATTTCTGTTAAATGCGTTATGCATATCTGTATGGCTAAGTAGCTTAATTGTGACACATGTGTTTTCATGAAAAGAGCTTGAGGTCCCGAGTGTGGAAAACGCAGCTTTCTCCCTTATTCCTTTAGTATTCTTCACCATAAAACATATTTAAGTTAATTTCTCACAGTAAAGATGACATTTACCTCTTACCAAAGGACTAGCTTTTAATACTGACTTGATTTCAAGTCAAGGACACTAAATCCAGTCTGATGTTTCCAACTGGATGTTAAAGGCTTAAATATAGTATTTTCTGAATCAAAGCAGAAAAATGAACAAAGACCTGAAGCATGCAATATGTTATAAAGTAAATCAATTACCAGATACTGGAAGACTGGCAAAAATAAAGTAACAAAGACAAGCAGACTCTTCTGCTTAGGAATAGGAGGGATAGGTAGACTTATGTCAAATGCATCGGCCTCAACGACGCAGGCGGTTCAAGTTCCGTAAGCCAGCACTTAGAGTTATGCTTTCTATAAGTGGGGCATTTTGACTGATGAATTTATAAATAAGCACATACACATTAAGGCCATTGAAAGCTGCACTGGTGAGCTCCCATTGTTCTGTTCAGGAAGCTGAAATAAAGCAAAGACTTTGCCAGAGCACCCAAAACCCATCAACTGTTCTCTACACAGGGCAGATGAAGCTTCTGCTCTGCACAGGATGTCTAAGATGGCAGGAAGAAAACAAAGAGGCATGGATTCCTTTCACACTCCACTCCACATAAAATACTGCACCCTCCATGTTGAAATGAAAAACCATGTTCTTGGTTAAAGGTAAACAAGTTCCTGGAATTCTAGGGGCTCCATGACAGCAGAGGACTTGCCACTTACATCATCCATCCAAGGCGGAAAGCAGCCCCTGCCCTCCTCTCCTGGACGCTCAGAAAGAAAAAGGGAACAGCAGTGATATTTATGTTGTCGTGCTCACAAGCTAGCACAGCTGGAGTACAAACTGTGTTCTAAGAAACTCAGGGTTTACAAAACTGGTCCGACACTTGAATTTCTGTAGTTTTCTCCTCTACTTCTCCATCATCAAAATCTGATGAAATCCCTGCTCTTCCATATGGGTCCCCCAGAGCCTTTTGCATGCGGAGTTCTCTGCATAACCTTTTCACACTCACTAGAATACTCATTTGATTCTTGGGTGATTATCAAACTGAGAGTGGCAAAGAAACAAGACACCCTGTGGCCCATGGTATGATACTCTACACCATCATTTCACGGCGCACGATAAATCGCATGTACAGGACCCCCCCAGCAATACAAGGATGCCTTCATTGCAGACAGTACAGTGCTGCTTCCCCCGTGTCCGTTCCCTTCTCCCACATTCCCAACACAGCTGATTTTCTTTTGCGAGTCCATGCAGTTCTGAGCAAGCACCCTGCACGCTCAGTGCCTCCATAGAGAATGTATCAGGCTGGTATATTCCACCTCACAGGTCAAAATGAGTTGTTTGGGCTAGCCAAGTGGCCTAAGACCATCACTTCAGAGCCCCTCAGTACTTTCGCTGAACAGGTGCCACACAGGGTATAAGAATGGAAAAGGAAGTACAAAGTAGGGAGAAAAGGGCTGAGAGTGATAGCAGGAAAGGGGAACGTGGAGTTGGAGATAAAAGATACTGAACGAAAAGAGGGGAATGAAGTGAAAGGAGAAAAAGAAAGATGGGGAAAGAAGAAGGAATTCAGCTGCCCTCTACTTAAAACCTCTTTGGCATACATGTATTCTCAATCTTGCTTCAGAACCACTGCAAAAGCAATTAGTCTACTTTTAGCCACACATACAAGGACGGATAGAAGACAGTGTCCTACACCCCACTTTTTTCACAATAATGGCACAATCATTATGGTGTTAAGTGCTAAAGCCTAAAGAAGTCACTATAGATTAATGAGTTGGGTGAAGAATCTATTTTTCCTACAAATATGGTAAAATGAAAAATAAAAAGAAAACGTTTTGCTCCTCTCACAGAATATAGAATCTTTTATTTTTTCATTCAATGCTGATTTAGCATCTTTCTTCTCTAGGAACATGTGCCATGAACTATTGAACAGGGAAAAAAATAAGGAAACAGAAAAGAGCAAATAAAAATCTCCTAAGTCCGAGTATCTCAACATCGAGGAAGTTTATTCTTCCTGCAAAGAAACTCAATTTACCAACTTGTGGAGCCACCAGATGGTGTAGCAGTTATGTCACTGGACTTCCACATGGCCAACCATAGTTCAAGTCCCAGACCCAGTGGCTTCAAAATTACATGGGGTGCGTGTGCATGCATGCCCGTTATTCCAGGAGAAGAATGAAGAAGGGACTGTGGCATGGCCATCCCTGTTGGGGGGTGATTTCTCACTTTCCCTCTCACTGTCTCTGTCTCTCTCTCTCTCTAGTGAGCACATGTACCCTAAGGCAAAAACCTCTTTAAAAAAAAAAAATCTACCGATGTGGAGTCTGTCCTACCTAACAAACCACATTGGCTCTAATAACTAGCTACTAGCTGTCAGTAAATCTCAGACCATGGCAAAAGTATGCAGGCTACATTTCATTTAAATTCCTTTCACGTCTACACAACTACTAGTGATTTCTTTCCTTATCTCTCCCATGAAGCATTAAGAAGGAACAGCATCACCAGGGGATTGGTCCAAAAACAAAGAACACTAAATGCTAATTCTGTTTTTCCACTCAGTTAAGAAGACCTGTCACTCAGTCTGACAGGTCTCGGCTTTATCATCTACTATGTGGAGTCTAGGAAAGGACTTTGGTCTAGATCAGAATATCTGACACCAGCCTATCACGTCGATACCTGAGACCACAGTAGATGCCAATGCATAAGCTTGGCATGCTCCTCTGAAAAGCCAGAAAGCAGTCTCCCTATGGCAGGAACAGTGCTCCGGGGCGCCAATGCCAAAGTACACTATGCACACAGATAGGAGAACTTCCCTTAGGTTGCATACAAAATGTATTATAATTTCTATTCATAGTTATTCTGATCTTCAAAAATATGAAATCATTTCAGCATTACTAATGCTTAAGACAGGAGACCCAGCACCCTTGCCAGTCCATTTGTCAAAGGCTCAATGTCACATACAGAACTACAAGTGTCCTAAGGAAGAGTGGGAGTTCCACAATGGAAAAGATGTTAACGGGGATGCTTCACTCACACGTCACTCAGAGCATCACAGTTCGTGCAGCCCTTTCTAGTGGGTTTTTTTTTTTTTTTTTTTTTTGGAGAGGTTTTAGCTATAGGGTGCGTGCGCTCGCCAGACAGACAGAGAGAGACATAGAGACAGAAAGCAAGAAATCATCCCCCAGGGGGGATGGTCACACCGCAATCCCTTCTCCTCCATTCTCCTCTCGGGATCTTGGGCACGCACGCACACGCACCCGGCGTGAGTTTTAAGCCACCGGGTCCGGGACACAAACTGCGGTCGACTACGTGGAAGTCCAGCGACATAGCCATTACGCTAACTGCTGGTCCCTCTAGTGGCTTTTACAGATTACATAATCAGGTTTTAATAAAACTCAGTGAGATTCCTGCAAATGACAGATTTAGGATAATGAGAACAAGGCAATGTACTGTAAGCAAACAGGAAAACAGTGGTGGTGCTGTTTATCTGCATCACCTGGATAGAATCTTTCTTCTTTTTTAAATTTTGCCATAAAGTTTGTGCACTTGCCAGAAAGAGAGAGAGAGAGAGAGAAGGAATGTAAGAAATCACTCCCCAGGGAACCTGGCCACATCACAGTCCCTTCTCTTCTTTTCTCCTCTCAGAATTTTTTTTAGAGAGGTTTTCGCTGTTGGGCGCGTGCGCTCGCCAGACAGACAGAGAGAGACATAGAGACAGAAAGCGAGAAATCACCCCCCAGGGGGGATGGTCACGCCACAATCCCTTTACCTTCATTCTCCTCTCAGGATCTTGGGCACGCACGCACACGTGCCCGGCGTGCGTTTTAAGCCACCGGGTCCAGGACACGAACCGCAGTTGACTACGTGGGAGTCCAGCGACATAGCCATTATGCTAACTGCTGGTTCCCTCCTCTCAGAATTTTGAGTATGCATGCACACATACCCAGCATAATTTTCAAGTTGCCAGAACCAAGACTCAAACCACACACTCAGCTATGTGGGATCCAGCCATCTTAACCACCATGCCACCAGCTGGCTTGACACAGCATGATTTTAAAGCCACCTGGTCCAGGACTCCAACCAGGGTAGGCCATGTGGGAGTCCAGTATTCACTACACCATCTGCTGGCCTAGAGAAGAAACTTCTATTCGCAATTGAAATGGACATCAAATGAATGGGTAAGCTCTCTAACAGAAAAATAAACACCTCCTATGCCCTACTCAACGAGCGGACTCACAGGAAAATGTCTCTAGGATACTGGACGGCAGCTCTTCTGCCCTGACTAGCACAGGCATACTAGGTGGTGGGATATGAGAATTTTAGCATCACTCGTGTGTCCCAAAAAGGATTAATGCATCTATGTGGCAGGGGAGGGGGAGTTAATTTCACTAGGATCTTTAGCTCACAAGATAACTTTCTTCAGGTTTCAAATTTCATGTATCCCTCATTACTTCCTCAGTAAATTATTTTGTAATTCCTGGATTTGGCTTTCAAAGATGCCTGGTGACTCATAAACGCCAATCTGACTAATGTCTCATTTAGAGAACTCAGTACACACAGAAGCACAGGCATCATTTTGCTTGCCAAAAAAAAAAAAAATGAATGTATAATATTTTCAGTAAAAACAAAGAAATGAACAGCCACACACCAAGGAACACATCCGCACCTGTCGTTTTAGCGACTTTTACATTCTGCTTTGTTGGGTAGCTGTCAGGAACTGACACACCCAGAGTTGCAATAAGAAATCACTGTTCATATTTACAAGAACATTTTATGACCTTTTTATGACGGTGGGTTACTCATTGCCACTTTGACATCTATACCTTATTTGCCACCATTTTGTCTACACTTTATTGATCTTACATTCAAACCAAGGGGACCTGATTTTGAATAACAACAGTATTTTATTGACATAACATTGTTCTTACAAAAAGTTCAAAGTCCTTTATAAATTTCTCTCTGAACTTGAAACTATTTCACTGTTTCCATCTTAGGTAAAGATACCAAAATAAAAAACAAACAAACAAAAAGAACTGAAAGTACAAACTGCTATAGCAATTTAGAGATAGGTTAACAATTCAGAGAGGATTTCTGTATTAAAAATAGCCAATTGATTTTATTTGTTTATTTATTTAAATTCTTTATTTTATTATTATAAGTTTTTTTGAATTTTGCTACAGGGCATATGGGCTCACCTCTAGAGAGACAGAGACAGAGATAGAAGGAAAGCAAGAAAGCAAGCCACCAGGTCCAGGACTTGAACCATGGTCGATCATGTGGGAATCCAGTGCCTTAACCAGTGCCTCTGTCTCTCTATCTCTCTGTCTGGCGAGCGCACATGCCTTATAGCAAAAACCTCTCCAAAAAAAAAAAAGAGGGTAATCTCACATACATCTGGTGGTTCCGCAAGCTGACTTTAAAACTTCATCCCCTCTCCTTCCCAAATCTCAATAAATTAATCATAATGAGAAAGTTATAAATAAAAAGGACAGAATTAATGGAAGTGGAATGAATGGAAGAGGACACAGAAGATTTCAACAAAGATTTGGAAGTTATAAGAAGCCCATTGAATCTACACATCGAAGCCAGATATTTCAATGCAAATTTTACAAAATAGATATTTTGACCAAATCTACTTGTATCATATAGCTTTATTTTTCACATGGTTCCCAGTTTAGGAAAACAAATCAGAATTTTCCTTAAGTAGACTGAACTGTCAAAAAAAAATAGTCTCTAAATTAAAAATAATAAAGAAAAAAAAATTAGACATCCATCTAAATGAAAAGTGGGGTGGGGGGGTTTATACCAAATCACATAAGCATGAAAATTCAGAGCACCAAAAATAAAACTATTTTAAAATCTTCCAAAGAATTGAGGGGAAAAACCTGCATAGAAGGGAACATTAGTATCTGAGATCAGATTCCTCAAAAATAATGTGAGACAATAGAAGTCAATAGGCAGAATAGGCAGTACTCTCACAGTTTTAAGTATTATAGAAATTATTCACAATATATTTATGGGGGAGGGGAGGCTCAAAAACTTCATGGAAATGCGTATTATCAAAATAAAAAAAAACTGTGTGGATTTAAATTTTTGCACTGAAATAAACTTCTACTTTAATTCCATTTTTTTGACAAACACCTTGAAGCCCCCAATATTTATATACTCCGCCAAACTCTCAAAAATTTGAAGGTAGAGAGGATCAGCAGATGGCATGGTGGTTAAGGCGCTGGACTCCCTACATGTCAACCACAATTCAAGTCCCAGACCTGGTGGCTTGCTCCCACTTTCTCCCACTTTTCTCTCTCTCTCTCTCTCTCTCTCTCTCTCTCTCTCCTTCTCTGGTCAAATTAAAATAGCTCAATAAATAAATTAAATCAAGTAAAATAATTCTTGAAAAAAAATTGAGGGTAGAATAAAGTTATTTTCAGACATACGCGACGCTCAAATTTTACTTCTTGCAGATATGCTCCAGCCTAACAAAGAAGTAAACAAGAGAAGAGGAAGAGAACGGAGAACTCCTCAGTGTGGAAGAGTAGCTGAAAGTAGTCCCTAATCACAGCATGGTAGCTTGCTTAGAGACAGAATCTACTCACCAGAAGAAGGACAGAGGGCTCTGGGGAACAAGTACTATCTCATATGTATTTTTCCATCTCTGAATTTTTATGTCATTTTTTCCAGTATTTTATTTACCTTTTAAATTAGAAAGAAACATTGGTACTGAGGAAATCAGAGGTTAGTGCAAGTCTATCTGCTATGCTAAAGCTAGTCTAACTTGTTTGTTAAATGAAAAAATGACCATTAAAAAACATAGTCTATGAAGGTAATCTCAGGGACCAGCAGTTAGCATAATGGCTATGTCACTGGACTCCCATGTAATCGACCACGGTTCGCTTCCCGGACCCGGTGGCTTAAAACTCATGCCAGGTGTGTGTGTGTGCGTGCCCAAGATCCCAAGAGGAGAATGGAATAGAAGGGATTGCGGTGTGGCCATTCACCCTGGGGGATGATTTCTCACTTTCTGTCTCTCTGTCTCTCTATCTCTCTGTCTGGCGAGCGCACATGCCTTATAGCAAAAACCTCTCCAAAAACAAAAAAAAGGGGTAATCTCATATACACCTGTACTTTCTTTGCAAGTCATATTTTTTCCTTAAGTTTTAAATTTTATCAAAGCAATACTTGGAGAAATATAACCATCAAATAATAAAGAAAAACTAAACATAAAATACTTTGGTTGTCTCCTTCAACCTCCTGCACACTTCAATCCTACTTGAAAGGATTAGCATAAATATATTGACAGCTTCTTCCTCTGGGTAACTTCGTATTTCCAAACACTATACTTTTCACCATTTCAGACAAAACCTTTTAACTTTCTATTTTGTCAGATGAAGATCTGGATCTATCACAACCTTACTCACTTTTTCACTCCATCTTCCTGGTATAGTTATTTCCAAAAGTTTCAAAATTGTATTGATATGAAAATGTATTCAGTGAATAAAAATATATTTAGTGGATAAAAGGAAACTTACTGAAAAACATCGATAAGATCTTATTTTCATAAAATAATATAAAATAAAATAACCACATGTAAAACTTTGTCATAGAAGGCTGGGCAAATATACACTAAATCTTAAACAGAAGTAGTACCTGGATAATAAGATTATAGGTAAAACATTTGATTTTCTAATGTTCATTCCAGATTTTCAACAGTGAACAAGATTACTTGTTAAATTTGTTTTTAAAAATAATAATTAAAGAAATAAAATTCTTTGGATGTTAGACTTTGTCTGGAAAGTTATCTGTAAAAAAAACTCCATTCTGAATGGCATGTTTTGGAAAACAGCTTCCTTTAAGTCAATGACTTAGACATTTGTTTCTTCTCTGTGCCCAAATCAGAATTTCCATAGTTCCGGGGAAAGTGACCTTTTTCCATCTAACTTGTGACTTGCCTGGTGTCGGGCTTGTTTGGTGTGCTCAGCATAGCAATTACAGACCTACTCAAGTGCATTTGAAAGGACAGTAGACGGCACTGGACACGCACGTGCCCATGATTCGGGGCTGGCAGCATATCTCTGGGTCAGAACACAGAACTCCCTCTCTGTCTCTTTCTCTCTTTCTTGCAGAAGAAATAAATAAATGGATTGTCTGTTGGTTTCCTGAGGAGCACTTTGTGGCAAAATTAACAGCTTAAGATGATAGAAACTTAAGGCCAGATCTGTAGGCTGGAGGTTAAGGGAGCCAGATCTCACATGGCAAACTGTGGTTAAAATCATAGCCCCAGAAGCTTGAAAAACATGCCAGCTGCATGTGTGTGCATGTGCAAATCCCCAATAGGGTGAAGAAATGGAGGAGAAGGGGTTGTGGCATTACTATGCCCCATCAGGGGGTGCTTTACCCTCACCCCTCTCAGAGTACATGCACCTTCTGGCAATTAAAGAAAACTAAAAGAAAGGGAGTTATTTTCTCATAGATTTGGAGGCCAGAAATTCAAAATTAGCATCGCTGGGTAGAAATTAAGTGTCAGCAGGACCATGCTCCTGCAGGTTCTAATGGAGAATCCATGCTTTGCCTCTTCCCAGTTAATGGTGTCTGCAGGTGTCCCTTAGCTAGTTACCACAACACTCCAGTCTCCACCCCTGAGGACACATGGCTTTCTCTTTTGTGTGTATCAAATCTCCCTCTCCCTTTCCTCTCTCTTGTAAGGATACTTAAGATTGAATTTAGTGCTCACTCAATAATCCAGGATAATCCCCCTCTCAAGATCCTTAGTTTAATCAGATCTGCAAAGACTCTTTTTTTATGATTTATAAGATTCCAGGATTAAGACCTACTATTTTAGGTGATCATTATTCATCTTACTATAGAAGGTTTCCTTTTAATTGGATAATTACAGAAATGCAAAAATATCCAAGCCTATATGTATGCAATGTTCATAGTTGTTTAGATTTTTTTTTAGACTAAGAAAATTCTTTTATCAGAATTCAGAAAGCTAGTTAAAGAAACAGAAGACTGAGGAAAAATGGTCTGTCTTAACTCATATGTTGAGGCAAACTTATTTATTTATTATAACATCAAAATTCCTGGAAAAGTGGAGATTCCTTAAAATTTATATGAAGGGACTAGCAGTTGGCATAATAGCTATGTCACTGGACTTCCGTGTAGTCAACCGTGGTTCAAGTCCCAGACCCAGTGGCTTAAACTCAGACCGGGTGCATGTGTGTGCGTGCCCAAAATCCTGAGAGGAGAATGGAGGAGAAGGGATTGCAGCGTGGCTATCCCCCTTGGGGGTGATTTCTCGCTTTCTATCTCTGTCTTTCTGGAGAGCACATGTGCTCTGTAGCAAAAACGTCTCCAAAAATTTATTTTATATGAAGTACAGGTTTCTCATACAAATTTGTGAGCATTTTTTAGTTTATGTTCCAGTGTAGGGGATATTTTAAACAGTGTTAATAAAAAATTCATAATACTACCATAGGGAATGTAAATAAATGCTTTCCTTTCCTTTCCCAGTAAAGCTTTAAGCATACTTTTGAAAATGATATGGAAAATAATATGAATATAGTGTATGTGTCTGAAAGAAGTACCTTGTTAAGCAGTTTAACCTTCATAATTTTCCTCTCATAATTTCCTATATGAAAAGTTTATCTTCAAAACAATCTGTTGGTATAGTTTGGAAAACATAGTTTAATTATTACCTGAATTTAGAGTTCATTTACTTAGAAAATAGGTTAATTATTCTGCAAGTTTTCCTGAATTAATTTCCTGGATAAAATATTATTCCTCTGGTAGACTTCATTTGTCAGGCAACCCACAGAAACTCCACACAGAAAACCAATTAAGTTGGTTAAAGCTCATTAATAACATGCTTTACAGTTTCCAGCAGAGATTGTACAACTTCTTAGAGACTCTTAGAAGGTTATGATAACTAACATCAAAACTCAAATCTGGTTCATATAAATGTAATACTTAAATACAGTAAGTTAAGTTTTAAAATATTTTCTCAAGTTTATCTGAGAGGAATTTCAAAAAGTTTATGGAAAATGGAATTGAAGTATGAATCTATGTTGGTGCAAAAGTTTTAAAGTGTATGCAGTTCTTCCTCGAACTTTTGGAGCAAACTATTGGACAAAATTCTATAGTCATTTTTAGACATTAAGATCATTTTTCTATTTTTCATTAATGTATCTTTGCTGTTTTCCCAAGAGTTATCTTTTTTTAAGAATTATTTTATTTAACTTTATTTATTTATGTATTCTAATTTTACCAGAGTGGGACAGAGAGAGAGAGAGGAAGTGAGAAAGCTAGCTGCCAGGTCTGGGACTCAAACTGCAGTCTGCCATGTGGGAGTCCAGTGCCCTTAACCACCACGCCACCTACCAGCCCCCTCCCAAGAGTTTTTAAATGCAAGAAGTGAACTAATGTAGTCAGTGACATAACAAACTTGAAAATATAGAAATACATAGTCTTTGACATAAGGCCAAAGTTTAAGCTTCAATGCCACATTGATTCTCTAGAGTGAAATGACCATTGCAGCCCCAGCCCTTATGTTATGGGGTTACCAGGAAACTCAATTGAAGGCTCAGGGATTCTTACACAATCCCTCAATAGGACAACAGCTTTATTGTACCCATCAACCATGGAATCATTATAAAGACTCCATAAGAAAGATTATAAAGATTCCATAAAGAAACTTGTGATCCAACTCAGCAAGCGTTAACTGAATGTCAACTCCTTATGGTAAACTAGAGAAATCAGGCAGAATGGTCATCTTCACTCTGAATAACTATAACAGCTGATGTGAGATAACCCCGATAGGAAAGACTGTCACCAACAAATAATAAAAGTGAGTTTGTTAAGGATAAAGAGCTTTGCTGAATCCATCATGGATGCCATTGGAAAACCAAAATATAACATCAAAGTCATCACACAAGACTTGCGGTCAAGAAGTTTTCATCAAAAACCACAAATAACCAATCTTTCATGCCAGGTACTGCAGTAATTGCACATATTGCCTGTATCTTGAATATATACACAAAGACAAATCCTAAAACAATGCACTGGGCTGTCAGCTGTCTCTGAAGTCACACCCATTTTTCCCCCTCTGACTCTTAGGAGACTAAAACAAGACATTGCTGAGGAGAGTGAGCTCAGTGAGTAGGATGAAGAGGAGTAATTCTCCTTTCCCCCGATCTTAGCTGTGTAGGTGAGTGCATGTTTGCACATAAAAGTTTATGTGTGCATGTGTCTGTCTCAGTCCTTCCTCTTCACAAGGACTCATTTCTCTTGAGTGGTTTGACATTTGTAAACCCCCAAATCTAAAGTCAGCCCACCTCCTGGAACTTACAGATTGGAGAGCAAATAAATGTTATTTATTTAAGTTCATTCAAATTAGTTTTTCTGTTATTTCAACCCCAAAATACCCAAACTATTGTTGCATTTGCCTCTCTACTAACATAGAGAGAAGGATACTCTATAGTATAAGGATACTCTACAATACCCTTAGAGTGTGCAATATATTGTTACAAGTGAAGAAAGAAATGAAGGGTGAAAACTAGCAAGGAAAGGGATCAGCAGTTGGTGTAATGGCTATGTTGCTGGACACCCATGTAGTCGACCACGGTTCAAGTCCCGGACCTGGCGGCTTAAACTCATGCCAGGCGTGTGTGCATGCGTGCCCAAGATTCCAAGAGGAGAATGGAGGAGAAGGGATTATAGTGTGGCCATCCCCCAGGGGGTGATTTCTCACTTTCTATCTCTCTGTCTCTCTCTTTCTAGAGAGTGCTCATGCCCTATAGCAAAAACCTCAAAGAGGAAGAAAATTAGGAAGGGAAAAGGCAGGAGTAAGGGGAGAAAAGAACAGGGATGAAAAGAGAAATTTGGAAGTTTACAAGGAGTAAAAATTGTACAGAAATAGAAGCTCATCTCTTAACAGATGTTAGCTCATATCAACTTTTAGCTTCCTACATTTGAGACAAGCAGAAATGAATGCATCTTGATTTGTTTACATTGAAGTCTGAGAAAGAATGAAGAGAAAATAAATTAGATATCACCCCCTCCAAATTTAGAGGAAAAATCTAATAAAGACTGTAAGACCCAAGTCTACTTTATATACAAATGGTCTCTGACTTATGATGGTTCAACTTACAATGGTACTAAAGCAACAAAATCAGTAGAAACAATATTTTGAGTATCTATACAACCATTCTGTTTTTCACTTCCAGTACAGTATTTAATTAATTACATTAGATATTCAACATTTTGTACATACAAATATAAAATGGGTTTTGTGATCAGGTGGCATAGCTGAGGTACTGGACTAACACATAGCAACCGCGGTTCAAGTCCTGGACCTGGCAGCTTGAAACTCACACTGAGTGCGTGTACGTACATGCCCAAAATCCCAGGAGGAAAGTAGAGAAGGGATTGTGGCATGGCCCTCTCCCCCAGGGAGTGATTTCTCACTTTTCCTCTCACTGTCTCTGTCACTCTCTGCTGAGCACACATGCCCTATGGCAAAAAACTTTAAAAAGGGGAGGAGGGGCTTTATCTTAGATGGCTTTGTCCATCTGTGGGCTAATGTAAATATTTGGAGCTTCCTTAAATTAGGCTAAGCTAAGCCGTGATCTTCAGTAGGTTAGGTGTATTAAATGCATTTTTGACTTACACATTTTCAATTTACGATTAGTTTATCATGTTGTAACCCTGTTGTAAATCAAAGAGCATTTGTGTTACTATTCTATATTTTATTTGTATTTGGTCTTAATATTAAAATCAGAAATTAATTTAACAAGGAGAAAGTCTGCATAATTTATATAACTAAATTCATACAACTGCCAAAATGACCTACACTGAGAAAGGGCTTCTAAGATGTATTTGATGAGGGTGACAATATAATCAAATCAGCATTTTCACTTTTGCTAATGGGTACAAAATGGACTTTGTCTAAGATGGGAAAACATGACTATATTTCTAATTAAAAACAAAATTGATTAAATAAACCAAGATTTAAGTATAGAAGACATCCATGTGATATCAAGTTCAAAGATATTTAAATTCAAATCAGATTCCCTTATTATGAGATAAATTGGATTGCTGAAAATCACTTCTAAGACTGGCCATTTTACACAAGTGCTCAATGGTAGGATTTAAGGATTACTCACAAAGCCTTCAGCTCAGAAACATCTCTCTATTCTGTCTCATGAAACTATAAATAAACTATCTCTTTCCTGAGAGCCGAGGAACTATGACCACTACTTCCGAATGCAAAAAAAAATCTCAAAAGAAGTAACATAAACATTACTATGGTTCTCCTGTCCTTTAGGAATCACTAACTCCTTCTTGGAAACTAGTTTGCTGGATGCTTTCCAGCCTCACAAATGAGAAGACGACAGTAAAACTAGATGGCTCATGCAGGAGGAGGTAAGATTTGCAAACTTTCAGCCTGCTTACATAAGAGCCAGCCTACGGGAGATGCAGGCAGGGCTTGCACTGATAGTTGAAGAGACAGAAGCCGCTGGACACTTACTGAAGACAAGGACAACTTAGCTTGAGCAGCAATGGGCAGGGAGGGGAGTGGAAAGAAATGCCACATTCTTCATGAGTATGTTCACCACAACACCAAAGTGCCCTGGTGTTCAAGAGAAGCATCACCCCCAGAGCCCATCCTTCAAGACCTACCTCAGGACCCTGGTCCCACCACTATACTACAGGGTACAAAGGAAAGACAATCAGGTAAATCTAGAATCAAGTCATGTAGATTCAGGTCCCAACAGGAGACCTGTGTCAATAACTGCGAATGATCCTGCTTTTCCTCTTTGCATCTTTTCTGCACATCTTCCCTGAATAATTTCCTCAGCTCACTTTGCCTCTGCAATTTAAAGAAATCCTTGCACTCAGAAATGACCATCAGTCACACACATCATAAAATATTTTAAGCAAGAGATATTTTGTAATTCCCCAATTACATGCCAGTTTATATTTTACAGTTTTACTGCTATGTTGTTTAAAACTGTAAGCATTGGGACCAGCAGTTGGCCTAATGGCTATGTTGCTGAATTCCATGTAGTTGACCGTGGTTCAAGTCCCAGGCCCGGTGGCTTAAACTCATGTCCAACTGAGTTGCATGTGTGCCCAAGATCCCAAGAGGAGAATGGAGGAGAAGGGATTGCGGCATGGCCATCCCCCCTGGGGAGTGACTTCTCGCTTTCTGTCTCTGTCTCTCTGTGTCTTTCTGGCGAGCGCATGGGCCCTATAGCAAAAACCTCTCAAAAACCTCTCAAAAAAAAAAAAAAAAAAAAAAAAAGCTGTATTATCAGGCCAACCTCATGACCTAGGAGTTAAGGGGGTCATCTCTCACATGGTCAACTGTGGTTCAAATCCCAGACCCAGCAGCTTGAAAAACATGCTGGGTGTATGTGCATGAGTCCTCTAAAGCCTGACAGGATGAAGAAATGAAGAAGGGATTATGACATGTCCGCCCCTTTGTGGATGCTTTTTCTCTCTCTCTCTCTCTCTCTCTCTGTCTCCCTGTCTCTCTCTGGCAATCACACATTTCTTCTGGCATTTAAGAGGAAAGCAAGCAAACAAACAAACAAAAAAGAATACTATATGCACTGGAAGCTGGAGCTAATCTCTGTGGAATGTGTGTGTGTATTCTTGTTTTTTTTTTTTTTTTAAGAGAGAGATTTTGGCTATAGTGCACATGTGCTTGCCAGAGAGACAGAGAAAGACAGAGAGACAGAAGGCAAGAAACCACCCTCTGGGGGAATGGCTACAACACAATCCCTTCATCCTCATTCTCCCACGTGGATCTTGGGCATGTACACACAAGTGCCCAGTGTGAGTTTCAAGCTGCTGGGTCTGGGACTTAAACCACGGTTGACTACATGGGAGTTCAACAAGGTAACTATTATGCTATCTGCTGGCCCCTAGAATGTGCTTTCTATGGACTCCATATGGCCATACAGGAACTCACTAGACATTTCGTGTTCGTGTTATATGTGTGCATTCTTTTAACAAGGCATATGACTTTTCATTGTAGACTGTCTTTTTTGTTTTCCCCCAGAAAACCAAATTTGGGAATCTGAGTTTTCTATCTGAGATAACATTACATGACACTTCAGTATACCCTCCCTATGTTTTCTGGATTTGTATAAGGGGACTTTGAAAAGTCTATAGAAAATATGAGTTTATTTTGCTGCAAAAATATATTGAAATCCACGCATAGCATTTTTACATTATGCAGCTTCCATTAACTTTGTGAAGACCCTGGTTAAAAAAAAAGAAAATTCTTAACCAATGAAATATGGTATATCCTTGAGTCTCAAGCTTCTGGATGAAAGAGTTCATGAGATACACTGACTCTGGTTCTGGGCCATGAGGAATACAGAAATTGAGGCCCATAGCAAAGAAATAACTTGCTTGAAATCACAGGACAGAACTGGCACACTGGTTTTAAGAGCTCTCTGTGAGGAGACACAGAAAGCTCTCGGTGGTCGCTGAGAGGCAGGAGAACCCTGTGGGGAATACAGGCTGAGGGACTTCTCTGTGCCTCAGTGAGCTCGTTCTGAAATGGGGTTACACACACACTTGAACCGCTGTGTTTGTCATGAGCATGAAATGGTTCTATTCAGGAGAAAGGCACAGACGAGTACTTCCTGCATTAATAAACATGGGCACCATATTATTACTATTTCTATATTACTAGTCTTTTCATTGCTCTTTTTTACTATTATCATTGTTTCTAAAGACCTGAGGATACTGGTAAGTAAGCCTGGAAATACCTTAATATGAAACAGGAGACCGCCCTCTGGAGGATTCAGTGGTATTTATGCAGCACACATCTGAGGCGGTCATTCCAGAGCCCTGTTCTTCCTCAGAGGTCAGCTTCCTGGTCTAAGGTAAATCCAGAGCCTGTTACCCACTCCATTCCCACCCTCCCAGGGCATGTGCCTGTTAATGTCCTGGTGTTGCTCGTCACAGACCACTCTGTGGTTCAGGTCTTCAAGGTCAGAGCATGGCTCATCTGCACATAAAACATGGTGTATTTGAGCCTGCAGGCTCCTGAGCACCTGAGTCCAAATCTCTGAAAAGAAGGTCCAGGAGTTTTCCTTCCCAGGAATTCTGCTGCGCACAGAAGTTTAAGAAGCACTTCCTCATCTTATCCTTTCTACTTAACTGTTCATTACATCTCCCACCATGCCTACTCTGTTTTCTTTCTCCATGATTCCATGCACACAGTAGGTTTTCAATGACTATTCAATAAATGTTTGCTAACAAGCTGAAGCCACCTATGGCTCCATTGTGCTAGGCAGATACAGAGAGGTGTGACAAGCTCTCCTTGCTACTGCAAAACCAGACACAGTGTCTGAGCCTCGGAACAGCTCCAGTATGAGTACTAATGGGATGCAGTGGGGTGTGTAGTTAAATAACTCTACTCTGGGGTGGGGGGAAGAAAGTGGCAGCAATAGAGGAGAGCACACAAAGACCCAGCTGCCCTAAACATGAATAGCCTGGCAAGGCAATCCCATCAGAACCCACGGAGCATACAGATCAGAGGAAACTGGAGAATCTGAGATGAGCGGAGGTCTCAGCGGTGCTCACCAGAACCCAGTCTCAATTTCTCTTTCCTTTGCTTCCTCCTGACGCGTTCCCTCCCCAAACCCAAAGTTATGCAAGCACAACTTGAGAGCTGTTAGGCAAAAAGAACTAGCACTGTGTGAAGATGGAGGGTCCCCTATGCTGGCCCTGCAGCTGGGCTCGGGCTACATTGTGCTCATTATTCCTGGAGGCGTGAGTCGGAGGGGAATTCCTCCTGCAGCTGGTGCCTGGTGAGCTAAGTTACTCATACGCACAAGAAGGAGAGGAAACACTGGACTTTGTTCTTGAAGATGATCAGAAAAACTGAAGAAAGTCTCAGGGCTTTAAGCCAAAATTTCAAGGTCCAAAAAGCATTTTTACTTTTGAATAAAAAAGTATATCTCTGAACACAAACATACGTGATATGGTTCTTGAGAATTAAAGAATGTAATTCAATATGTTTACAGTTAAAATGGAAATGTATCAAGTCAATAGCATTCAGTTTGGAGAATTACACCTTGCAGGTTTGCTTACTTCAGATAGAGGGATGATGCTGGAAGAGACCCAGAGGTGTTGGCCTGGATCCCTGACTCTGGGGTGGTGATTATCTATGCCCACAATCTCCTCTTCACAATGTCTAGGCATAGAGAGTTCATACATTTTTTATAGCCCCATGGAATGAGTTTTTCACCTTGAATGCAGAAGTTCTTTCCTGCGTCCAACTGCAATCATTACTGATTTCCCCTCACCCAGCTAGGCCCACACACTGAAGTCCAGGCAACTCTCGCCCTCCTTGGCCTGCTCTTCTGAATTCCTGTTTTTTCATCCTATTTTTCACAAGTAAAAGAAACGACTACAACCTAAGATAGTACATAGAAAAAGCTTACTCCATAAATCTTGAACCTTAAACTCTTTTTCAGAAAAATTAAGCTTTTTATTTTCCTAGCCAAATATTTTTCATTCCCTCTTCCATACATAAGTAAACTTCAAAAAGTTCATGGAAACCCTGCTTCAATGGAGAAATTGGTAGGATTCTGAACTGCAGTACTTTCTCTCTCTCTTTCTCTCTCACGTGCATGTGTATATGTAATGTACTCTCTAGCTTCTGTAATGAAATAAACTTTTTTAAGGTTTATGAAAAAATATGAATTTATTTTGGCACAAAAAATGTTTGAAATCCATGCAGTTTTTTTTTTTATGGGGAAAGCATATTATGAATAGAGAGTTCATACATTTTTTATAGCCCCATGGAATGAGTTTTTCACCTTGAATGCAGAAGTTCTTTCCTGCGTCCAACTGCAATCATTACTGATTTCCCCTCACCCAGCTAGGCCCACACACTGAAGTCCAGGCAACTCTCGCCCTCCTTGGCCTGCTCTTCTGAATTCCTGTTTTTTCATCCTATTTTTCACAAGTAAAAGAAACGACTACAACCTAAGATAGTACATAGAAAAAGCTTACTCCATAAATCTTGAACCTTAAACTCTTTTTCAGAAAAATTAAGCTTTTTATTTTCCTAGCCAAATATTTTTCATTCCCTCTTCCATACATAAGTAAACTTCAAAAAGTTCATGGAAACCCTGCTTCAATGGAGAAATTGGTAGGATTCTGAACTGCAGTACTTTCTCTCTCTCTTTCTCTCTCACGTGCATGTGTATATGTAATGTACTCTCTAGCTTCTGTAATGAAATAAACTTTTTTAAGGTTTATGAAAAAATATGAATTTATTTTGGCACAAAAAATGTTTGAAATCCATGCAGTTTTTTTTTTTTCATGGAAAATGCATATTATGAAAAACCTATGCATGAATTTCCAATTTTATACACATACACACACAAAATGCCTTCCATGGCTGACTTAGATTGCTAGATCTTTTTATTCTTTAACTGTGGGGCTTTTTTTTTTTTTTTAAATCTTTATCAAACTAAACTCTTCTCCTTAGACTTGCACTTACTGACATCATTTTGCTTGGAGGCACCATCTTCCCTAGAGGAACAGAATTCAAACTAACTTCAATAAATCTTCTAAAGGATAGATAATGAACCCGATCTCATATTACTTTCAAATTTAATGAATATTCTTTATATTTCCTTCATGTCATCAGTGTACCACAAGCATTAAATACAATAGGACCTAAGGCCAGTTCTGAAGTCTACTCTCCAGTTAAAGCTGAGTTCACTGACGATGGCTCTTAGAAAGATGGAAGTTCACCTTATCCAAATTACCATGTGAAATCCCTTTTTCAAGTGGAGTCATGTACATACCAGCAGATGGCATAATGGTCATGTTGCTGGACTCTCACATGGTCGACCACGGTTCAAGTCTTGACCCATTGGCTTGAAATTCATGCCAGGCATATGTGCCTGTGTACCCAAATTCTGAGAGGAGGATGGAGGAGAAGGGGTTGCACCATGGCCATCCCCACTGGGGAGCAATTTCTTGCTTTTTGTCTCTCTGTCTCTGTCTTTCCAGTGAGCACACATGGTCTATAGCAAAAATCTCTCTTAAAAAAGAAATTGGAGACATATAACTAACTTTCCTAAATTCCTTTGATGGTTCTCTATTGTAATTAGAACAAATCCAAACTTCTCACCAAAACCACAAGGATCTTCCTTGCCAGACCCCTGCTCACCTCAGCTTTCTCAGCATTCCAGGTACACGGACTCTTCCATTCCACAGTATTATATCCCCTGTTTGTTCTGCCTGAAAGACTCTTCCAGAAGTGTGTCAGACACTGGCTTTCTTGCCAACCAATGCTGGTTTACTGTTTTCTCCTCCCTGTCCTCCAAATAATGGTAAAATACCATAAAAATTCTGGTGGGCCTTGCTCACATAGGGTTCCAGGGCCTGGCAGGCAGGGAGCACCAATAAGGACGTGTGGAGTGAAGGGATGACGTCAGGTTGTATGCACAGCATCATCCCCCAGGGTTCTTTCAGTTCCTACCTGCTCACAACTAAGCAAGAACAGCTTCCCTGACCGAAAGCAATGAGGAAAGACGCGTATCTGGAAAGCAATAAGGAAAGCAATGTAGAAAGGAGGATATCTACTAGGTTATAAAAAAAATCCATATGCAAACACACATTTTCCTTAACCCTGACTTTATTTTCACTGCTCAAAACAAATTTCTGATGACAAATATGCATAAAACATATTTTCTTTATTACCTCTTAGCTGATGACTGCATGCACCAATGCAAGCCAAAAATGGATATCATGTGAGAAAGACCCCCAAAGCTTACCAGAATTACGCGTTTCATTTCTAGTTTTGTCTCCACGTCGACATTACAGATTGCATAAATGAAAATGCGTCTTTATGGATTCTAAGGCATGAAAATTAGTATCAATTTTGAAAGCTGAAGCAAAGCAAAAATGTGAAATTATCCCCAAAGAACTCAGAGTACAACTGTTGGAAAACTTGGTTTTTGTTTTTGTTTTGTTGTGTTTTCCATTCTTTACATTTTAAAATGTTTTATTCAGATTGCAAATATGAAAGAAAGGAAATATCATTAAAAATAAAACTTTTTCCTTATGAAGTCCAAAGTTCCATTTTATTCACACATACTAAAATATATTCTTTAATGTGTGCCCTAACATAATGAAGAGCGTTGTAGCATTAAGAAAACTAGAGCAGGAGATGAACCCATTCTACCATCGCTCAACGTACTGGCTAGGTTAGCTGTTTTATATTTTCATTCTTAAGAACGGAGATCATTATGAAACAAATATTCCAAAGCCCCACCACAGTCTGTAGCTTGCCCTGCCTAGAGAACCCAGGCTGGTCACACTCTCCATACCTTGCAGCCGCCGTGAGTCCTCGTCTTCATCAGCGGTGTGGTAGTACACAGCTCGATGGCCTCCGGCTCGTGGAAAATGACCGCTGGGAGAGGTTCCTTTTTCAGTGTTAGGACATTCAGTTTAGACTTCAGCATGGTCTGAAAGTGCTGAAAAACAAAATAATTAGCCAAAAGTTGTCAACTCATTTGGATGTGTATGTGATGCAAGTGTACTTACAAACTGAGTGACAAAATCTTCATTTTATAAGCTTTTTTTTAGTGAGGAAGGTCCAGAGATATTGAGTAAAACGAAATGGAGAGAAGCTTATCAGTACACTACTGAAATGAAACTGTGGGAGGGAGGCAATCCTTAGGCAGAGCCCATGAACACCTGGGTTAGTGGTAGTCACCTCACCCAGGACCTCATGTTCTGAGAAACTCTTCCAAGGTGTTGGTTATAGACAGATGATGAAATCCCAGAGATTTAATCCATGCAGCTACACAAGTAAAGAGGCTCAAGAGAGGATGCAAATATAAGTTATTGGGGGGAAGCCTAGAGACACTGTAGGAGGAGAACAGCTGAAAAAATACATAGGACTTCTGTTCTCTGCCTTCCTCAGCTCTCTCAGATCCTGGCTGTAGAACCTCGTGGGACCACTTTCACCTTCTCACTGGACCATTTTCATCTGCTCTCTCTGGCCAGAACCAGGTAAACATCCACTTCATATGCAGCTCCTGTTGGCACTGTTTTTGTTTTGTTTTGTTTTATTTTTGGAGAGGTTTTTGCTACAGGGCATGTGTGCTTGTCAGACAGAGACAGACAGACAGAAAGTGAGAAATCAGCCCCCCAAGGGGGATGGCCATGCCACAATCCCTTCTCCTCCATTCTCCTCTCGGGATCTTGGGCATGCACGCACATGCGCCCAGGTGAGTTTTAAGCCACCGGGTCCGGGACACGAACTGTGGCCGACTACATGGGAGTCCAGCCACATAGCCATTATGCTAACTGCTGGTCCAGCACTGTTTTTGAACTGTGCCTAGAATCCAAGCATAATTACTCCTAGCTATGCCACCCAGACCAAAGCCCACTCTGTGCATTCTCTAGTCTAACAGAGACTTCTTCCAAACTCGCCCTATCACTTCTAACCTTGTTTCTAAACAGAGTATCACCACAGTGCAGGGATCCTTCTGAAATCCAACCATGGCATGCCCACCCCTTCTCAAACTCTCAAGTCTTCCCAACTCCTCAGAGGAAATGCCAAGTGCTTACCCTGGACTTTGATGCCATGCATGATTTGGGGACCCACTGCCTCTTGGATTTCATCTCCTACCCCTCACTCTATCACTTATGGATCCAGTCACAGTAGCCTCCTTACTCTTCTGAGAATAAGCCAAAAATGCACATTCCTTTGGACTTCTGAGCATACTGTTTTTTTTCCCAGTAACTGCAGGCTTTTCTTCCTTCTCTTCTTGAGGACCCTGATCAAATGCTACTTCATGAAATAGTCCTTCCTTATCAGCATTACCTAAAAGAACACACACACACACACACACACACACACACACACACCTGGCTTGGTGGACATGCAACGTATGCAATCACACAATCTTGTGCTAAGGAAGGCCCCACACTCAGAAGGTTCAATGCTCTTGGTTTAGAGTCCTAATCTTGAAATTCCTAAGAATTTTGTCTTTGAACTTGTGTTTTGTAAGAAAAGTTTGACAGTGAAGCAGGTCAGTTTGAAGATTAACAGAACTGCAGGCAGTTGAAATTAAGGAATGGGGGGCAGCAGACATTGTAGCAGCTACATCATTGGACACCCACAGGTCCCACTGCAGTTCAACTCCTGGACCCAGTGACTGACTTTGAATGTAGTGAGGAATAGTTTGCATGTGCTTGTATTTTGTGCCTATGAATATCGAGCACATGTTGCACTTTTTGAGAGAGTTTGGTGGTGCTCGTATCTCCCTATAAACAGTTGCAGGAATAAATGCCCTTCTCCAACCTCTGCCTCTAGTTTTATTGACCGTGAGTACACTTAGTTTGCCTATAACAACAGGACAGTGGAGCACATGTGTGATGAGAAGAAGTAAACCCTTTTCCTCAGACACATTTGCATAGAATTCTAGTGTGATGCTCATGAAAACTAAATTCTGACGGCCCCATGAATTCAGCCAGAGTCAGTGTGAGCACACAGTAAACAAATACAGGCAATGCCTCGCTAAGTAGAAGCACGCGCTGCCCCAAGAAGCCATGCTCTGGCACCAGAACTTGCTTCAAATGCAGAAAAAAGTCAGGTTTGATCTAAGAAACATAAATGAGGAAGGAAACTTACCACCTTTTTTCCCACATGTACAACTTCCCTGCATTAAACAATCACTTATGCTGGAAATGGTGACAGAGGAGATGGAAAGGCAGTGACCACAATCCCTTCTCCTTTGACCCTTTACTCATCTGCAAGCTAGAAAGGAAGTCCATAGCTAGGAGGGAAGTGATGGGAGAATGTGCATGCACCAAGAAGTGAAATAAAAACAGTCGAGTTGATTTTGTGCAGCCCTTCTGATCAAACAGCTCTTCTGAAAAAAAAGAAAATGCAATTTGGCCTTGGAAATGCAAAGTGTCATTTCAACTATACTTAGAGTGGGAGATGGCAGAGGGTAAGAGATAGGGAATCAAGGCTGAAGGGGGAAACAAAAGCAAAACATATAGGAAACAAGAAATGGATAATTATTTGTTGATGATAACATGTATGCTGATGTGCTTGATTGAGCCAATATACAGTGTACTCTGGATGGAAAATCTCATTTTGTAGTTGTAATGATGTACAGTGAATGAATGCAAATAAATCAATTTAAATAAAAAAAATAAAGTGAGCACTGCACAATATATGTCCCTGCCTGATCTAAATTTTAATTTTTCTCTATATGGGACAGCATTATATAGCAAATAATAAACTCGCCATATCTTTCCCAGAAAGAGATTCTTGGAAAAGGAAAAGGCTTTCTGTTTTAGTACAATAGATGACACTTTATCTCCTGCTTTTTGAATAGGAGATACTGAATTCCACAAATTTCTGCGCTCTGCACACATATATTCTTTTCACTATCTATGCCTTTGCTTTATTACTCTTACCACTTCCCACGACTTGTCATCACTGTAAAATTCTGTATTTTGTTTATTATTTTATTGTCTTCCACTAAACTACAAGCACCATAGTGGTAGAAACTTTTATTCAGTGAAGTGCCTCTAAGGGCCTAAAACAGTTTCTGCCCATCACAGCAGTCTGACGAATGTTCTGTGTGGAAGATAACGGAGATAACGTAATGGAAAGAAAAACGTCCTAGAGAGAGGTATGAAAACAGCCACCCTTCAATCAGGTTCATTGATTATACGTGCTCACATATCATCAAAGTTGACCTTCTTGAACCTGCAACGGCCTATGACGCAAACACAGGACTGGAAGAAGTAAATAATATGCATATACATGAATTCT
>NW_006159525.1:8357319-8362401 GCF_000334495.1 Tupaia belangeri chinensis | reverse complement strand
CCCTACACGTAAACCACTAAAAATAGATCTTTAAGTCAATGCAATTCAGTGGAAAGTGAGTAAAAGTTTTAGAACTGGTAGTAGGACAAAGCCATTCCTTCTAAAGATACCAGCTTTAGCCCATGGCTCAGAGTTTCAGTTGGCCCTTCCTGACAGTCTGCCTCATAATTCTAAATTTGCCTAGCCAGCTCTCACAATTGCAGAATCCCAGCCCTGCAATCTTTTAAAAAATAATTAATTAATTTCTTCCATGAGCAAGAGAAACAGAATAAGAGAGAGACTGAGAGGTAACACCTTCAACAGGGTCTTGCACCACAATCCAGACCCAGCCTCAGGCCTCCCCAGATCAGGGGCACATACCAGCCTGACATACCCAGGAAGATCTCCAGACATCAACTCAGAAGCTCCCCGAAGTAGCCTTGGAGAGCATCATGCTTTACCTGCACCACCATCCAGCCCCCACACTTCTTAATATATAGCTTCTATAAGTTCTGGCTCTTTTATTGACCTTGATGGATAAAGTCACCTTTTAGAAAACAGAAATTGTTGCTCTAGTACTTTTTTATTAAAATATATATTTTTTAAATTCCAATTTCTTTTATACAATGTTACTTTTTAAATGGGAGTAAAACTTGTCCTTACATTTTCCCAGACAATTGATATCTACTAGAAAAGGAAACAACAACAACAACAGAAAAAAAAAAAAAAAAAAAACAGTAGCCCAGTCATGATGGCACAGAAGGTAGGATACCTCTGCATAAGGCTGGGACCACATGGAGAGCCCAGGTTTGGGTCCTGGGCCAACCTGAACACACTGGGAGCAGTGGTGTGCACCTGTAATCTTAGCTAAGCAGGAGGCTGGGGTGAGACAAGGCACCATGATGAGCCCCTGTCAAAGCTCTCTCTCTCGCTCCCTCTCTCTGTCTCCCCCACCCTTACCCCAATGTGTTCTCCCTCTCTTATTAAATCAAAACAAAACAAAAAATAGTATAGTTGAGTATTAATCTGTAAGTGTCCATCTTGCTTCTAGTTGGTTCTAGTCCATGGAGGGGGTGGGGCTTGGGGCTGCAAAGCAAGGAGAGTGGATAGAGGGCGCTGCATAGACCTCTGAGCTGAAGCTGGTTTGCCTCTCTGTAAGGATGGATGGGGAGGACGAAGGGGAGGGCACTTCAGAAGACAAGCAGGTGAGGACACCCTGCCATCGCCCATCTTGCTGAAGCTCATGACAGCTGCATGAAAGCACCAATCTGTCATCTCACTCTGACTCCTGCTGCCCAGCAAGTCCCTGAAGAAGGCATTACCCATGGCCCTCTTCTCAGGAGGGTGGGACAATCACACCTGGAAGTCATGAGAGTGTCCTCTTGTCCCACTGGCATTATTGTAGGACTAAGTGACACACTAAGCTCACAGAGAGACTGCAAATGGGATTGGCACACTTTCGGCTGCCTTGATTACTTGGTGGGGCATCAAGTGTTAGAAATAATGGGGGAGGGGGGCTAAAGTAGGAACAGGAAGGTAACGGTGTTCAAAGTCCAACTTCAGTATGATACATTGGGCATCTTCCTCTCTCTCGCTCCCCAGAGCCTTGGCTGTGCAGCCAGGCAGGTCTTTGCTCACCAACACGTTTCACCTGAGCACCCATGTTCAACCTAAGACTTTGGTAGGCAAGACCAGAACAGAAATAAAATGGTAATCTCTGCTTAAAAGGGTTCAATATAGTCAGGGGAGACTGTTAACTCAAAGGACAACTGCAAATCTGTGTGAGAAATTCTTTTTTTTTTTCCAATAGGTAATAAACCATTTCTGTGTCTCACAAATGTCTTGCCTCTCTATTTTTTCTGCCTGATTTCCTTCCCCATACTCCCCCCCTGCCCCCACCCTCCTTCCGCACTGTTTCCAGCATCCGTAACTATTGTCACTGCGTTTATGCCCTCCAATCTTTTAGCCTGCATGAGAAATTCTTTAAGAGAGCTACAGGGAGAGGTCAAGACAACAGTTGAAAGTGAATATGGAAAATGATTCCTTGAAATTTGTTTCCTTTAATGGTCTTGTCCTTTTATCCCACTATGAAAGGATGAAGGTAAAAGAGAAATATAAAATGAGGATGACTTGATGAGTGATTGAATCTACAATGGTAACTTTTATGACAAATTAACATTTTATGTAACTCTGAGTTGCCCTTGTAAATCGTCAGCGGGAGAAGAGCAACAGTTACAGCTACTCCCTCTCCTGTCTCCTTCCTCATGGAAACTTCTCCAGTACTATACGTGGCTTTGTGGAACCTGGCTGTTGTCACAATTCTTCACCCCTGACATTGTGACACAAATAATATGTGACACAACCTGGTGACCTTGGTGCCACCTGTCCCTGACTGAAAGCACTGTTCAGAGGAAACTCAAGACGGGCTGAAGAGTCTCTTTGGGGAGAGAATGGAGTTCCTAGATTGGGGTGATAAGAGTCCAAAACTGCAGTGGGGGACCTTCTTGCCCATCAAGATCAGTCTGAAAATGAAACCACGCAGAACTGAAGAAAGCTTAGAAATGGAGAGACAATGCCTTAATGACATTGAGCCTCTGGATCCAGCTGAGTCTGACTCGGACCCATCCAGGACATCTAGAATATGAACAAACACAACCCCTTTTATGCTTAAGCAAGCTGGAGTTAAGGGTCTGATCCTTGCCAATAAGAAAGTCCTGCAACACATACAATTGCTATATCATGAAAAATTGTCTGCGAAACTAAAATGGCACCAACAAAAAATATTTTTAAAGGTTTCATCAAATTTAAACTTCAGAAATTCCTAGCAAGTTATTAAAACAAAAAGTGAATTTTGCACATATTTGAATAGGCTCAGTCTTAATGATAAAGAACCAATTGAGGGAACCAGCAGTTAGCATAATGGCTATGTCGCTGGACTCCCACGTAGTCGACTGCGGTTCACGTCCCAGACCCGGTGGCTTAAAACTCACGCCGGGCGCATGTGCGTGCGTGCCCAAGATCCCGAGGGGAGAATGGAGGAGAAGGGATTGCGGCATGACCATCCCTCCTGAGGGGTGATTTCTCGCTTTCTGTCTCTATGTCTCTCTGTCTTTCTGGGGAGCGCACGCGCCCTATAGCGAAAACCTCTCCAAAAAAAAAAAAAAAAAAGAACCAATTGATAACCTACGATAGGTAATTTAGTTCCCAAGTTACCCACGTCTAGGATAAAGCCCTTTAAGCTACTACCAAAGTGACATGTATACTGAGTCTCGAGAGCCAGCCAGACTACACCAGCAAGGACATCTAGTTGGGATTACAAGTGCCCTTACAAGGTTGCAAAGACTCAGAAGCTATACTCAGCTCTGCCAGAGAAGCAGCTTTGTCCTTCCTGGGCCTCAGTTTTCGTGTCAACTTTAAAACGCTCTGGGGACCAGAAGATGGGCATGATGGTTATGTCGCCGGACTTCCACATAGTCAACTGGGGCTTGAGTCCCGGATCCTGTGGCTTAAAACTGACATTGTGGGCATGCATGTGCATGCCCAAAGCCCCAAGAGGAGAGGAGATCGTGACATGGCCGTCCCTAAAGGATGATTTCTCTCACTTTCTGTCTCTCTGTCTCTCGGGTGAGCGCATGTGCCCTATAGCAAAAGAATCTCTCAAAATAAATAAATACATAAATAAAATGAAATAAAATGCCCTGTTCTTCTCTATCAGAAATGGTATCGCTTTTTCTTTGCATGGAAAAACAGGTGCAATAACGATAACACAACCTAACATAATTCAGTAGCATTCTAAAAAAGCAACAAAAGAGGAATCTAATAGAAGAGCTTGGAAAAGCTACCGCTCCCAAATTAAAGATGCACAGAGTTCCATAAAGAAAATGTGCTATTCGTTCTTAAAGGGAAGTGAATAGTGTTGTAGAAAATTAGGGCACTGCCCTGGACAAATTAAACAAAGCTGGGCTTTCTGCATTGGGGCTTTATGTGTGATCCCAAAATAGAGTCTCTAAATCAAGCCCCATTATGCGGAGGGGGTAATCACTGTGCCCTGTATAATTTTACAGTTGGCACTGCTGCCTACTCCTATTCAGACATTAATCTCTGACAGTTTAGCAGGCAGGGATTTACATATTTTACCAATTCAAATTGGGAGTATCTCACCTTTATATCGATTCTGTATCCAAAATATAATGCATCTTTGGAAGGCAAATCTTGTGTCCTCTGTTTATAACTGGAACATTATCCTCACTCAAATTAGAAAAAAGGCATTAAGATTTTAAATCCTTGGTCCATCCTCGCCTTTTGAAGTGGTCAGTTTTAACTTGCAAATGAGTGATTCAGTAATGCCTTAATCACGCCTCAGAAATATTGCAAATGTTCCTATTGAGAGAACCATCAGGAACAAGTGGGTGACCACATTCGTGGAAACTCCAAACAAACGCCAGTTGGTACAAGTGCACAGAAATCAGTGGGGCTTTGCCTCTGTTCATAATCACACTTCACTGTATTACTTGGGGTGTATGTAAAAATTCATGGAACTTAGTTATGGTTTCCTAACATTTTATACCATTATTTTAAATAAGGTAGATACAGTCCCCTAATATGAAGAGACATAATGGAGACACCCTCTGTGACTGGTAATGAGATACCGATCATTTTCATGTAAATTTTGTATTATTTAATTTTTTTTTAATTTAACTTTATTTATTTATTTATTTTAATCTTACCAGAGAGGGACAGAAAGAGGTAGAAAGTGAGAAAGCAAGATGCCAGATCTGGGGCTCAAACCATGGTCAGCCATCTGGCAGTCCAGGGCCCTTAACCACCATGCCACCTGCCAGCCCCTAAATTTTTTACTTCTTTTAAATGTTTATTCTAGTATTTTGACAAAAAATGAGCAACATAAAACTAAAAAATATTTTCTGTTAAATAAACAGCAAATAATGTGTATATAATTAAGAGTAATTATGTGACTAAAAGAAAGTTTGACTCTAAGAAATTCAATTTTATTTAAACATTTTTAATGCAAAGTTTTATTTTTGTATTTTTTTAAGTAAACCAAGATTAGACAATCTTGGGGCTAGCAGGTGGCATGGTGGGTAG
>NW_006159525.1:8324850-8357258 GCF_000334495.1 Tupaia belangeri chinensis | reverse complement strand
CTCTTTTTTTTTCTGTCTCTCTCTCTCTCTCTCTCTCTCTCTCTCTCTCTCTCTCGCTCGCTCTCTGTCCCTCTCTGGTCAAAATAAAATAAATGGATAAATAAAAAGTTAAATAAAAAATAATAAAAAAAAATTGAACAGGGACCTGCAGTTGGCAAAATGGCTACATCGTTGTACTCCCACATAATCGTCCACGGTTTGAGTCCCTGACCCGGCGGCTTAAACTCACACCGGATACGTGTGCATGCATGTCCAAGATCCTGAGAGGGGAATAGAGGAGAAGGGATTACAGTATGGTCACCACCACCCAGGGGGTGATTTCTCGCTTTCTGTCTCTCTGTCTCTCTCTGTCTGTCTGGCGAGCGCATGCACCCTATACCAAAAACCTCTCAAAAAAAAAGAAAAGGTTGAACCATCTCCCCGAATTTAGGAGGTGTGCACAAAATCGAACCATGATTCAAGACTGAAACCTATTTATACAATTTATGTAAATCTGATATTATCACCTTCATGCCGTAGATCATCCTAGCTAAGTTTTTTAATTTATTTTATACATTCAATCCCTACACATCATTTAGCTTGTCACCGTAGTAACCGTCTTATTCAAAGAACTTCCAGTTTAGGCCAGCCTTTGGCCTGGTGGCTAAAGTGGCTGGATCCCACATGGCTGACCATGCAGTTTGAGTCCTGGCAACTTACAAAATAGGCCAGATACATATGTGTGTGTGCCCAAAATGGCAAATGGGGTGAGAAGTGGAGAAGAAGGGACTGTGGCATGACTATGCCCCATGAGGAGTGCTTTCTCGCTCTCTCTCACTCCTCCTCTCTTCAGACAGTTTACACACTGGCAAAAACAAACAAACGAACAAACAAACTTCCAATTTAAGTTTAAGGCCTTGGGCTAGCTCCATAGCACAGCAGTTAAGTCCTGTGCAGAAGAAACTGGATCCCACATGGCCAAACGGGGTTTGAGTCCTAGTCCCTAGAGTCTTGAAAAACATGCTGAACATGCATGTTCATGCCTAGAATCCTGACAGACTAGAGAATTAGAGGAAAAAAGATTATAGCATGACCAGACTCCACTGGGAAGAGCTTCGGCATGTTCTCTCTCTTTCATATATGTGTCCTTGGCATTAAAAAAAAATTGAAAAAAGGTAAGGCCTACATCCAGACACTCATAAATTTAAAAGGCCCTCTCTACATACTAATGAGATAGCTATTATTACACTAACTGAAACACTCATGTCTACATACCGGTATTTATTCATGTAGTTTTGATTATGAGGAATTTTTTTAATGTAACAGATTCTCTCAAGAGATTATGTGGGAGTTACAAAAATAACTCCATGCTCAGGAAATGTGCAAAAGTCCCCAAGGCTTGTGAAAGTGCACCATTCAATTGTGTGTGCTTAAAATACGTACGTGTGTGTGTGTATTCTTCAAAAAGTTTACAGAAAATGCATTGTTGTAAAAAAAGTTATGAATTTCAAAAAAATATATATGCTGCAAGACCAGCAGATGGTGTAATGGTTATGTTGCTGGACTCCCACATAGTTGACTGCAGTTCAAGTCCCAGACTGACAGCTTAAACTCATGCCAAGCACATGTGCATGCATGACCCAGATCCCAAGAGGAGAATGGAGGAGAAGGGATCGTGGTGTGTCCATCCCCCCAGGGAGTGATTTCTCACTTTCTGTCTCTTTGTCTTTCCGGTGAGCACATATGCCCTATAGAACCCGCCCCCCCAAAAAAAAGTGCCAAAATAAACTCATACTTTAATTCCATTTTCCACAAATGTTTTGAGGTACTCTTGTGTTTAAAAACATGGGGGTCAGCAGACCATGTGGTATTTAAAGCACTGGACTCCCACATGGCTGGCAGCAGTTTAAGTCCCAGACCTGGCAGCTTGCTTCTCACTTTCTCTGTCTCTGTCTTTCTCTGGGGAGTGCACGTGTCCTATATAAAATTTTTTTAAATAATAAAATTAAATAATTCTTTTAATAATTAATTAATGCACAATATATATATGCACACATAAATATATGTATACCTGTACAGGTATACTTATATATATGTGTGTATATGGGTACATTTCAAATCAGTAACAAAAATAAGTGTATAGATACACAAACAGATACACACATACATATGAATACTTATAAATACAAAGTAATAATATGAATTTATTATTTGTTGATTTTTGTTCCCGATATGAAATACGCATGTGCAGAACATAATTGTGCTGTATTCCTAGGTTAAGTAGTTTCTGTTCTCTGCTATTTTTCTATGACTCAACACTTATTTGTCTATTTTCTGATTTGTGAACAATTAAACCACTTATTGTTAACCATGGGTTACAAGTTATCAGTCCAAAGATGTATTTGACCTACAAGTAGGTTTTATTTGATTCACAGACTGTGTTATGATCACAATGTGAAGTACTCCTTAAAATGAAAAACGTATGATCACAATATGCATTTCGCCTTCTCTTGCACAATCAGAAGCTCTGCCAAGGCTGTCTGTACTCCTTCAGGGCAGCATAAGCTCCAACTGCTTGTGGGTGCTGCCCCTGCAGACCTGGGGCTTCGTACTGCAGCTGACTGCAGTCTCCTCTGGTCCCTATGGCCAGCTTTCTCTTCTATATCAAATGCTAGTGCTACTATTACTATCAAACTTTACAGATGTGCCCCTGTACATGAGTTACTTGGCCATTAAAGGCATCTGACTCTGCAAACCTTGATGTAACATGACAAGTGGTAGAAGCACAGGACAAAAATTTTACCCACTTGCTCCCGGAAAAAAAAAAAAAGCATTGTTGAATTAAATCGTACCTATATTTAATAGGGAAAAGTCAACTTAGAGAGTGTAAGTGAGTGGATGACAGAGAGAAGTAGTGATAGAAATAGGCCAACATGTCTATTTGTCCTTTCATCCAATGAGCATTCAAGAATCTACTCTTAGATTATGTTATCGCCACCCATCCCTGGAAATGAGCATCTTGCTGTATTGAGTATAATTCAACTGCTACAGAATCAATATCTTTTAGTTCCACTTTCAATCAAGATAAATTAACAGGGAGCAGAATGACCTATTCTACTAAAAACAACTAAATAAACTTGACAGTTATAAAACAACAGTTTACGAGGCACTGAGTAGCAGGCAACAAAAGACAGTGGTCCCTGAGAGATACACTGAGGTAATAAGCTATACGGCTGCCATCTTACTGCTTTGCTAGATTTTGCAGCCCTCAGAGCAGGGAAGAAACAAATAGATTCCCCGAGCTAAGTAGTCAGAGATGAAAGCCTGGGAGACAAAGAAAAGAAGAGAATTGCTCAGAAAGAGAATTCTGTAAGCCTTCAAAAGGTGCTCTTAAATATTCAGCAGGGTACTGATCAGCATATGCATGAGATGAAACTAACCAAAGCTGGAAAATAACCACGAGAAAGGATTATAGATTAGAGTGCTGGTGCTCACTGAGGGTCGGTTACATTGCCTGTTCACACCAGCTAGACTGGAAAAATTCATGCCTTCTGGTGTTGGGAAGAGAACTCTACAAGGTCTAGTCTTCATAGGGGGGAATAATGAGGTCTAGACTACATGCTGCTCTGGTTTCACCTACAAAAGTTAACCCCGAAAGGTAAAATTAAACATTTCTGATATCCAAACCTGTTATGGACATATGCTTTTATCACATAGCAATGACAATAACAACAATATGCATGTCTGACGATTTTGATTGTAATGTCAGCTAATTTGAATTCAACTTTGTGGGTTAACTTTTGTATTCCTATAAATATTGTTCAACC
Organism: Tupaia belangeri chinensis; assembly: GCF_000334495.1. Lineage (NCBI taxonomy): Eukaryota > Metazoa > Chordata > Mammalia > Scandentia > Tupaiidae > Tupaia > Tupaia belangeri. Next base: position 8,353,452 of record NW_006159525.1, on the reverse strand, counting down.
TTTGTTGTTGTTGTTGTCATATAGACATTTCTACTTGCAATGAAAGTACACGTCTATAAAAGATTTGTACACAAATGTTCACAGCATTTTGTTCATAGTTTATTTTGGATAACTCCAAGTTCAAAAACAACCAGTTGTCAGGTAAGTGGATTAAAATTGTGGTATATCCATACAAGGGAATGCTACTCAACAAGCTCAAAAGGAATAAACTGCTGATATATACTACAACCTGAATAAATCACCAGATAATTGCCCTGAGAACACAAATTTTAAAAAATATATAATATGATTCTGTTTATATAAAATTTTAGGAAATGTAAGTGCACATATAGTGACTTAAAGCAGATAAGTGGTTGCCAGGGAACAGATGAGGAATGCAGGGAGGGAGGGAGGTACATGAAGAAAACTTTATGATGCTGGTTTCATGAATTATACAAATATCCAAACTTATCATATTTGCACTTTAAGTATGATAATTTATTGTATGTCAAGTACATCGCATTAAAGTTATTTTTCTAGTGAATAAAATACTTCCATGCAATATGGCCCTTTAATCCCAACAAACTGCTTGATCTGGTATGCTGCTACAGAAAAACGTTACTGAGTTGAACATACTAAGAATCAAATTCTGATCTCTAACTAGGTGACCCCCAAAGAGATTCCTAAGTAACAATACAAGATTTTAGCCCTCTATGCTGACTTTAGAAATAATTATTGTATTGATATAACTCAGCATAAATTAATAGTTAGTATCCTTCCCCTTAAATAAAGAATTCTAGGGCCAGGGCAAGGAAAGTACATATGAGCCTCTAATATGTTGTGGAGCCAGAATGCTCATGAAATGTCAGGGACAGTCAAATGAACACGGAAGGCAACCTGAAGTAGCTCACAGTGATAACATTACATAATTTGGATAACCATAACAATTAATTAATGGAGTGTAACCTCTAGATTACAAGAAATATCAATGAGAAATACTGATATAGTTGAAAAAAGAAAAAGAGTGAGAAAGAGAAGAAAAGATGAAGGGAAAGAAGAAGGAGGGATGAAGGGAAGGTAGAAGTGAAGACTTTTGCTTACAATAGAATTACATTTACAAAAATATAAAAAATGACAAATCTAAAATCACCATTTAGTGAACACCACTTAATATTGTTTCAGGCATGAATCATTGTTTAAGCTAAAATTAGTGGGCTAAATATGATGAGAACCAAGATATTTATATTGTCTCGAGCTTCTCCACACAGACGGTACTTTGGTACAAAGGGAAACACAGAGGACCAGCATGTGGTGTGATGACGAAGGCGCTGGATCCCAATGGCTGACTGTACAGTTTGAATCCTGGACCTAGCAGCTTGAAAAACACACAGAGCGTGTGTGTGTGTGTGTGTGTGTGTCTGTGTGCCCAAAATCCTGAGAGAAAAATGGAGGAGAAGGGATTGAGGCATGTCCATACCCCGTGAGGGGTGATTTTAACTTTTCCTCTTTCTCTCTCTCACTGTTTCTCCCCGGCAAGCACACACACCATGTGGCAAAAATCGAAAATTAGCTATCACCTTGACCAAAGGAACAAAGTTTCTATCTCCAGCAATGAGACATACTGACAGCATTTATCTCTTGATATAACACACTGGTAAGAGTACAGTTCCACTTCTACATTCTTGCCAAAAATGTATAACCTGAACTTAATCATTAGCAAATATAGGTAAACCCAAATTGAAAGATATTATAAAGAATAATAGTTTGGACCCTTCCAAAATGGTAAGTTCATGAAAGGCAGAGTGACAGAAAATTCAAATTAAAGGATACTAATAAAACATGACAACTAAATACACTGTATGATCTTGAATTCACTTCTACTCCAGAGAAAGCATTTGTGAAGCAATTGAAAGAATTTGAATAAGCTTGAGATTTACATTATAGTATTTTACTAATATTATTTTTCCGGTTTTCACTATTAGACTGTGATTACATAAAGTGTTACTTGGAGAAACTTGGAAATTATTTATTTATTTATTTATTTATTTTGGAGAGGTTTTTGCTATAGGGCACGTGCACTCGCCAGAAAGACAGAGAGACAGAAAGCAAAAAATCATCTCTTACAGGGAATGGCCGTGTCACAATCCCTTCTCCTCCATTCTCTTCTCGGGATCTTGGGAACGCATGTACATGCACCCACCATGAGTTTAAGCCACCAGGTCCTGAACTCAAACTACAGTCAACTACGTGGAAGACCAGCGACATAGCCATTACGCCAAGTGCTGGTCCTGAAGCTTGGAAATTCTTTATACTATTTTTGTCATTATTATAAATCTAAGATTATTTCAAAGTGAGAAGTTTAAAGACTAGAAAGTAGCCTTTGACTCTTTCAATTTTCTATTTTTATTGTTAAACATCATTTTACATTTTCTTTTTTATAAAATTAATTAATTAATTTATTTTACAGTCACTCACTGAGCATCATCAAAGCATACAAAATGTGATTTCCCATCCAGAATACACTGCATAATCACTTAATCATACATGTTATTGTCAACAAATAATTTTCCATTTCTTGTTTTATATATATATATACACATATATGTATATATGTGTATGTATATATACATATTTTCCCCTATTTCTCACCCTTTGCCATTTCCACCCTCCTCCCAAACTTGTACATTTTCAGTTAATATCTTTTAAAACTAACTTGGTTTACTCATGTTCATATCTTAGCTCCATAAAGATATTATTCCATTGTAATCTAATCTATACTCTGGTCTCTAATAAGAAGCCTATTTTCATTGCTAGGTAGTATGTTTTTCTCTCTTGCTTCCTTCTACATCTTATTTTTATTTTATTTTTAGCGATTTACTCTTTACATAGGATGAATCTAGTTGTGGCTTTTTCCAGCTATGAGCTTTTTACATCTGTAGATCTATGCTTTGGTATCTTGCATTGGTTTTGGAAAATTTTCAGCTATTCTGTTGTCAGTATTTCCCCTACTCCATTCTCTCTCTTCTGACGTTGGATTACAATTACATGCATATTAGGTCATCTGACACTGTCCCACAGATCTTCTATGTCCTGTTCTAGTCTTATAGATTTCTTTTTCTCTTTGGGTTTCATTTGGTTGACTTCTACTGACCTATATTTAAGTTCACTTATTTTTCCTTCAGCTGTGTCGAATCTGCTAATGAGTTCATTAAAGACCCCTTCATCTCTCTTTCTTTGATGTTGTCCCTGTTGTTGCTGTTTTCCCTAACATTATATTTTGTTTTCATGGCTTCTCTTTGCAGAAATGTCCCATATGCTTATGTATGTGTGCCACTTTTTTCTTTGAAGCATTTAATATATTAATCATTATTTAATATTGCATATCTGAGTCATCTCTGAGTCCATTCCAATTGACGGGTTTGCCTTTTCACAATAGACTTTCTTTCTTGTTTGTGTGCATGCGTGTGTATGTGTGTGTTTCGTGGTTTTGATCAAATGCCATATATCATGTGCAGTAGAGTGAGATAAACAGCATTTATACAAGAAAATGATGACATTTCTTCTGCTCAGATTACTCGGTATGAGATGATAGTCAATTTCATCTGAAATAGAGCTGGATTTGGATTTGACCGCACGACCATAAGCATAAGCTTGTTAGCATGGCATCTGATTTGCAGTAAGGTTCTATTCCAATAATGCTTCAACATTTCTGGCGTCTCAATATCCCTGCTCCATTCTCAGTTTTTCAGATGTCTCTGTCCCCCTGTGACTCAGAAAGGATATTCTACTCACACTTGCCTTGTCCCCCAAGGTTGATGGCAATTGATCAAAAGTAAGGGCTTCCAGGTCTGGGGTAGGGAAGGGTTATTCTCTTCGGTGCTTTTTCAGTCCTAGGCAGGCCCCGTGTCCTCTGGTCTTGGGAGTGGATCTTTTGCAGTGATCCCGACTTTCTCCTGCTGTGGTGGACCTTTAGTGGTCTGTATCCAGAGTGATTTCCAGCTTTCCCTCAGATGCAGAGAACTGTCCACATGTTGCAATGGATCGTCACCTATACCCTGAGAACGAGATTTGCCACCTCTCTCCAGCTGTGAAGTCTTGTCTCCCTTAGGGAAGAAGGGTCTAGGTGAGGGTATATGCATGGGCATCACACCCCTCCTCAGGGTTACACTATCAAAGGGGGCTCACTCTGACATTTGTCTGGCTTCTAATCTCCCTTCTGAGCCCCAGTGGTACTCCTTTAAAAGATCCTGTGAGTTGGTGTAAACTCTCCTTGGGTCTCCAGCATCCACCTGTTCTGTATTTTCATGCTAGACCACGCTGAACTTTAAAAACTCGTTAACAATTTTAGCTGAGTTTTTTTTTCTCTCTCTCTCTTATATTACAGGCTATGGAACATCCAATGCTCTGCACAATTCGTATGTAGCCTCTAGTTAGATGTACTATGACCCCAGCTCTTTGACAGATTCAAGTGAAGTTATGATTCTGTAATACATCCAGCTTTTTCTTTATGGTAAAATAAAAGAACCGCTTTCTCCAGATTTATACATCCCAGGCAGAAGCCTAAACTAAAACTCATATTTTGATTCAGTAAAAAACAGAGTGCCTTTAGGGGTCAGCAGATGGTGTAGAGGTTACATCACTGGACTCCCACATGGCCAACCATAGTTCGAGTCCTGGACATGGCTTCAAAATCATGCCAGGCATATGTGTGTGAATGCCCAAGATCCCAGCAGCAGACTGGAAGAGAAGGGTTGTGGTGTGATCATGCCCCCAGTGGTGGTGGTGGGGGAATGTGTATATGACACACCCTAAGGCAAAAACCTCTAAAAGAAAAAAACAAAAACTAAGTGGATTCAGGAATGCTTTGTGTTTGGAAAAAAAAGATAAAATGTTCTGAAGTAAACATTAGCATTATGTATAACTTCCAACATGTATTTCCCCAAATCTTGTCTCTTTTCCACTTGCAAGTTTATGCCTTCATGGTGCTGACTGCTGTCTGCTTACGACTAGCTTCCTATCTCCTTCTCAAATGCCTCCTCTACAGACACACTGACCCTGCCCTTCTCACAAGCCAAGGTCAAAATGTGAAAGCTGCACTCCCTGTAGAAAAGACTATCCAGAGTTAGAAAATAATAAGAGTGGGAAAAACCTTCCAGATAACTTAGATCAATGCCCTTCTTTCACAGATGAAGAACTATAATGATGGATAGCATATTAATGTTTAAAAAAAAGAAAAATAAATTAATAAATTTTTAAAAAATAAATAAAGCCCAGAAAAGTAAAGCAACAAGCCCAAGGTCATGCAGAGCTACAGGAACCAGAGACAGCCAAGCCCAGACCTCAGAAAACCGATGGCTGGCTCTGTCCTCGAGCACCAGTCCAGCTGGACTCCCTCTGCACCTCTGTCTAGAGCTGACGAGGCAACTTCTTACATCACACCGTAGAACGGAAGAGTGGGCCTGGTTTTGTTGTAAACAGTATGGCACACACCGTAATGGAAAGCTCTAGAATAAAAATATCCTAGGTTCAATTCTGTGTCTATATATTTGACTTTGGACAAGATGTGAATTCTCTGAGCCTCAGTTGCTTCATCCTACAATAGGGATTACAAAAAAAAAAAAAGAGAACTTCCTGGAATATGGGTATGTGTGTGTGTCAGTGAGTGTACATGGATGTTGTGATAGCCACACCTCTGAGTAAGAGCCAGGCAGTTTATAAGGATTATCTCATTTACTTTGTAATGATACTCTGAAAAACATCAAGGCAGATTCATTCTTAGGCATTCTGCTGTCACAGCCTAGATTCTTTGAAACCTTGCAACATTTCCCCCAATAATGCACATAAAATACCTAGACGAGTAACTGGCCCATGTATACATATGAGCATGTGCACACAGGAAACTCTAGGGCCAGCTCTTCAGCACAGTGTAATCCGTGCTGTGCATGGAAAGCTGGATCCCAGGCCAGTAGATGCACAGAGGTGAAGGTAGCTGGATCCTACATAGCCAAATGCACGGGTCGAGTTCAAGGCCCAGCGCCTCATGCTGGACATAGGTGCGTACAAGCCTGAAAGTCCAGAGAGAAGAATGCAGGAAAAAGGATTGCATCATGGCCATCCCCCCAAAGGGTGATTTCTCACTCTCTCTCTCTCGCTCCCTCTCCATCAAGTGCACAATGCCCCATAGCAAAAGTGAAAACAAACAAAAAAAATTAAAAAAAAAAAAAAGAAAGAAAGAAAGATGCTGGATCCCACACGGCCAACCACATTCCAATCCTGGCCCCAGTGGGCTTCAAAAACACTCTGGGCATGTGCATGTGTGCTTGAAGTTCTGACTGGAAGTGAGGAAAATGAACTGCAGTGTGGCAACGTCCCATTCATTGGAAGGTTCTCTCTCTCTCTAGCTCTCACTCTCACACATGCACGTATCCTCTAGCAAAAAGAGAGAGAGAGAGAAAGCTTTTTCCTTTCTCTCCATATTTTTCGACACATAAATATAGGCAACCATTTAAAAATATCTGGAAACATATACACCAAAGTGTTAACAGTAGCTATTTCTAGTTTGCTGAAAAGCATGCAATTTTTCCTCTTCGTTCCTTTTTGGATAATTTGTATTTTCTCCTAATTATAAACCCACCACATATTCAACTTATGTAAAGTTTAATTAAGTTATTTGTAACTAAACAGTAAATGAAGCATAGATGAAGTAGATGTCTATCTGTTGGGTTTTGATGCCCAAGGGCTCCATGGAGCACAAGGCAGCCTTTGGAAATCTGAGTCAAACAAGTGCACGGGGAGAAACAACCCTGAGCACTATCTTCCTCCGAAAACAGAGAGCACAGAGCAAAACAAGACAGAGAAACATACTTTTCTAAGGAATGAAAGAAGTCAGACAAAACAATGGAGATCGGGACACAAGACCAAATGTTATGAGTTTCAGATTCCAAGGGCCATTTCTTATATTTTCCTAAGGAATTTTGGTCAGTCTCCAAGGGATTCCAAGGGCCATTTCTTATATTTTCCTAAAGAATTTTAGTCAGTCTCCAAAAATGGCCCCAAGGACACCTTCACATTCAGATTTGAAATATCTGGCTTTATGGTGTCAGTGGACACCCTGCTCAGTACGCCACACATATATGTTATAAACATACATGTATTTATGTCCACATACTTGTGGTTTTGTTTTTATTTCATTTGTGCTAGACAAAAATCCTATACAGGTCTATGTTTGGGCTGATGCAAAATTAAACATCATCTTGGCAGGTTAGAAGGAAACTAAAAATAATTTTGTCCCCGGGCCTCAAGTGGTCAGGAGGATGACATGCCAGCACTTTGGCAAGCCAGAGTTCACTTTGATAAGAGCTCTGGGAAGAGCAGAAGCCTACAAAGTCATCTACAGAGGACAGAGAATTTATTTGCTATACATGATACCTTTAGGTGAGTTAAGATTAAAAGAGAAAAAAAAAAGGAATAAAAATTGTCCACGTCTAGGGAGACAGGAACTTTAATATTTTGTTGACATTCCTCTCAATTATCATCACATCTATAAAGACGTTTCTGAAATCCCTCACCTGTGGCTCCGAGTAGAACTAATCTCTCTCTCTCCCTGTTATGCCTGAATTGTACTCTGCACAGTAATTGGTATTTTCACACACCTACAACACCTGAATTAACTGTGTATATCCTGTCTTTTCTTCATGGCCCTAATCCCTGACAAAATGCCTAGCACGCAGGAGTCACTAGATAAATCTTCAGTGAATAAATGAATGAATTTGGGAAGGGCAACACCATTAGAATTTTAAAGCAATACTTTCAATCTGAACTCGTGCCTAAGTCACTCAGTTCCTATCTTACCTTACCCCCTTCTGGTCCTTGACTAGATATCCATTACCACCAAGCGGACTGCTCTGTTCTGAAGACCCCTTGGCAATACATCGATGCAAATCCACGGTCTAATATCCAAACTCCTTGGAGGATGCTGACAGCTTTCAACCACAGAGACCATCATGGCCAAATGTGAGTCCACTGGAATCACAGAGTTTCTCTTGGACAGGAAGGGCCTAGTGCCTGCAGTACCAACTGGAGTGGCAGGCAGGAGACACAGCTACCTTCTTGGGCCGGCCGCACAAATTCCAGTGCGGGAAGGGCTCCTCCCCACTGGATCCTGGCACACGTGTGAAACCATTTCAGTGAGGAAAATGAGAAACAGCCCAAAGGTCCCAACACCTGAGAAAGGGTCTGCCTGCCCTCCTCAAAATGGTTTAAGGGTACAGTGTCCAGAGGGAACCCACAGGCAAGTGTGAAATATTCAATACAGCATATATGAAAAAGAAAGCAAAAAGCAGGAGGGAAGGATGGCAGTTTGGAAAAGTCTTTAGCAAAAGAAAGGAGGCAAGGAAAGGAGTGGAGAAGGGAGCAAAAGGCAGGGGGTAAAAGGACAGTATGCTACTTCTCTGGAGCTACTGTAAGAATGGATCAACAATTGGAGGGCTTGAAACAACAGATTTCTTCATCTAGTGGTCTAGGAGCTAGAAGTCTGAAATCAAGGTGTCAGAGAGGCCACACTCTCTAGAGAAGCTACTTCTAGTTTCTGGTGCCTGCCAGCAAGCCTTGGCATTCCTTGGTTTGCGGCTGCATCACTCCAGCCAGATGGATGGCTGTTTTCTTTGTGGGTCTTCACTTTGTCTTCTGTCTGTGGCTATCTGTCGGTGTGTCCAAATTTCCTTTTCTTGTGAGGACACAGTTCTCACTGGATTAAGCTCGCCTTTATGAGCTCATTTTAACTTGATTACCTCTGTTAAGACCCTATTTCAAAATATTAAAGATCACATTCCGAGATGGGGGGTTAGGACTCAAACATATTGGCTTCCTCCCTCCTCCCAGATAGGTTAGGACTCAAACATATTGGCTTCCTCCCTTTTCCCAGATAAAAAAGAAAAAAAAAAACAGGTATGCCGTGTAGGCTCTCCGTGGTCACCCAAGCACAGATATTTCACTGACCACTACCAATCGATGTCATTTGCTTTCACTGGACCCAAACCCAACATAATTCTGCATGCTTTGAAATTGGATACCAATGTAAGCAGGAAGGTCCTGGCCTCGGCCTATCTGATTCAGTGGACCTAAATTTCACTCTAGGCTGCCTGGTCACAGCAACGCCGATGGTTCAGTAAGCATCCCAGACCATGGCCAGGAACAAGTTTGCCTCGTGGTTATTCTGTTTCCTATGAGCTCATGAAGACAACTGTACCTGACACCTGTCATGTTTCATTACCAGCTCATATCTTACCTGTTCTGATCCCCATTGAAGTTGAACACGAGAAAGAACACACCTCTTAAATCCTAGGGCTCGGTTATTCAACCTTTTGTTCATTAATCTTACTTTGGAGTCAGACACTCTGCTGGGTATACAGTGTTGACTACAGCAAGGATGTTTGCTATTGGCAAGGATTTGAACTTCAACCAGCGATAATGACATTCAAAGATCATTCTTCACCTGTCCTCAGACTATTTTAGTCATGAAGTGCTAAGGAAGCCTAGAGTCCAGGCCTACCGATGCCCTGCCTTAGACCTCAGGCCTTCCCTCTTCTGAATATCCCAAGGCTTCTTCCTAAACTACAGAAGGGAAGTACGTGGAACTGACATCCCTGGGAGTGCTCAATCATTGAAAGACAGAGGAGAGTATAAACACCTTAGCTCTCTGGTCCTGCAAGTAGTTTAGCTCTGAAGCACAGGGTTTTGTTTTGTTTACATTTGCAAAAATTTCCCTGTAGGATTAAGCTTCAATCTTGGTCTGCTGGCCTGAGAGTACCCCATGACTGGCTTCCTCCCCTTCCCTGTCCCACTTCCCTGGCTTCCACCAATGTTTCCTGCACTGCACAAACAGCTACTTGCACTTCCCTCTTTATTGAAGGTCTGTTTCTGAAATACATACAAAATAAGACAAAACCTCCTTTTCTCTTTATCCATTTAAACTCAATTTACTAACATTGATTACAGGAATTTCACAGGGATGTGCCACATGCACCTGAGGGGCTCAGTCAGGTGAGGTGGAAAGAGGAAAGCACTGGAGGACTGCTCCAATCTATTGCAGATAGACAAAGGAAATGGCTATAGGTGTGTGCAAAGGAACAGCTGCGTATGGCTGCTAAGACCGAGTTGGGAAGGCTTTATGGAAGAAAGGACAACAGATCTCAGCCTGGAAGTAAAGCAGTGTCGCTCAAACTTCAAACTTTTTTATATTACTGTCTCCCTTATAAGTCTCTTTAGATTTGTTTTCTTCTTAATTACATCCCCAACTCATGTAATTGTAATACCACAGCTATTCTGTGTTCCTATGCTCTACAGTGCAGATATTCCCACTGTAACCTCTAAGGTATTTTTTGCCACCCTCATCCCCACCTAAGAACCAATTTTTGCTCCCACTGAAAATGTATGGGGACCAGCAGGTGGCATAGTGGATAAGGCACTGGACTCCCACATGGCAAACCACAGTTTGAGTCCCAGACCTGGTAGTTTGCATTCTCTCTCTCTCTTTCTTTCATTCTTTCTCTCTCTCTCTCTCTCTCTCTCTCTCTCTCTCTCTGTCTCATAAGCACATGTGCCTTATAGCAATTTTTTAAAAATAGTAATAAATACATAAAATTAAATAAATATTATTTTTTAAAAAATGCACAAAGTTTAAAAATATAGAAGAAGATGGGAGGACAATAAAGGTAAAGAAACATCATGAGAAATACCAAAGGGGATGAAAGTTAAAAGCTTGGAGAGGCAAAGGTAAATAGCCCAATTCTGTCTGTGGTACAATTAAAAATGGCTGCAACTTCTTTAATAGTTCTACCTTAAAAGAAGGTGTTACTCCAGTCTACAGGCACACTCAGTAGTAAACTGAAACACTGCTGGAAACCACATGGCCAACTGCAGGTTTGGATCCCACAGTAGGCTTGAAAACACACTCATGCATGTGTGTGTACACCCAAATCTTTTTTTTTTTTTTGAGTTTTTTCTATTTGTGCTTTAGGGCGCGTGTGCTCACCAGAAAGACAGAGAGAGACAGAGAGACAGAAAGCAAGAAATCACCCCACGGGGGGATAGCCACGTCACAATCCCTTCTCCTCCACTCTCTTCTCGGGATCTTGGGCACACATGCACATGCACCTGGCGTGAGCTTAAGCCACTGGGTCCGGGACTCGAACCACGGTCGAGTACATGGGAGTTCAGTGACATAGCCATTACACTAACTGCTGGTCCCTACCCAAATCTTAATGAACTGGAGGGCCAGGGAAGGGAGACTGCAGTTTGGTGGAACCCTGTTGAGGGTATCTCTCTTTTTCTCTGTCTCATGCATGTACATATGTTCTCTATCATGAATAAAATAAGCAAACTTAAAAAGAGATGTCTATATCCCTTCCAGTTGAACTATTAAGAGAATGGCAGTTTCCACTTGCTGTTTTTTGGAACACTGTCTTAAAATTCAGCCTCCACGCTGAAAGGAAGCTCAAACAGCTTCAAGGAGAGGTATATGTGGAAAACCCAGTGCAGTTCCTGGCTGACAAGCAGCACCAACTTCAACTGCATCAGTTGGTGCCAACAGGGTTGTCCCAGCTGGCCCTGTACATCCCTGTCCAAACTGCAGATTTGTGAATAGAGTTAATTACTATTATTGTTTTGGGCAACTACTTTTGGAGTCACTTGTAATACAGCAATAAATAGCCAGAAAATGATGCTTGTAGACACCACTGAAAAACTACCGAATCCACGACAGGTCCACTACAAATCCCCACAGCACAGTCTGCACCAGGCATCATTCACGGCTTTTGACTGTGTTACATTCTACGAAACTCAAGCAAACACTGGATAAACATGCAGTCCTTAACTGGCTGATTCCTTAATTAGTGTTAGAAGGTCATAGTATTTTTTTGTCAAATAAAATTTTTATGTTACTTTGAGCAGGATTGCTTTTTGTTTGTGAGTCAATTAGTTTATAAATAAAACTATTACAACTCTCTATGAATAACAGTATTTTATTTCCAAGAAGCAGGAAGATACTTAAAACATACTTTTAAATCATAAATAAAACAAACAGTCAGCCCTGAGAAAGTAGCTCAGGAAAGAACTGAATCAAGTGAACATATTTCCAAAACAAGAGATCCCACCCCTATTCTGGAGTATGACATAATGAGTGATGAAAGAGAGTAAGTGATTCTCGTGCCACACAATTCATACCACGCGAATCCATTCTGATCTTTTGCTCTAAAACAAGTAAGACTTTTTCTTATCAATGCTTCTATTCACCACATTCAAACAAATATCACCCTAAACATAGGTCACCCAACACTGTGATTCAGAATTATTAGAAAAGATATTTTTATAGTCTAAATGAACTTTGCTATAATTGCAGTCACAAAGGGAGGTTTGAGAAAGTTGGCAGTTGGCTGTGATTTCTCCCCATAAGATCTCCTATTGACTCCAATTAGACGTTCAGGGTGAGGGGAATCTTATGATTCTTAAAACGTATTTCACCATATCCACGCCTGCTGCCTTCCATCATCTGCCTCAAATACAACACAGGCTCCCTGTACTTATTCCAAAAAGTAAGCTCTATCAAAGCAACAAACTCAAAGCAGGTGCATATTTAGCATGTACATTTAGAACAACTTTATATTTCCTCAGTTGCACTCAACATGCCCATAAAATCTGAATTTCTGTAGTTTCATCCAAAATCCCAATGATAGTTTAAAAAAATAATTAGCAAATGAAATTACAAACAAGAAGAATAAAGAAACTCAACTCCCCACCAGTGAATGGACTTGGTAAATAAACCTTAAGTCCACATCCCAGCATACATTAATTGGTTCCATTTGGCACAGAATTCCAGCCTCGCCAGAGCTCACAACACAAGGGCTGGCTTTGCCCTCGGGGCATATGATTTCCAATTTTTGGATCCAGCATGCATTCCCAATGCAGCTTGTGTTATATGTTGTTTTATTAAGTAACTAGGCCCCCACATTCAAAAGCCTATTCTGGCAAGTTTGAAGAGCCCTAGTTGACACTAATAGGGCTGATAATACTTGGAAACATGAGATCGTTTCCTATAACATGTATTCTGTAGATTAGTCGTGTTTGATTTGAACAAGTCTTGATGGATGTCTACACCTGCTATGCTGTCTGATTACATTAATGTTTTATTCAACTCTACCATAAAAAAAAGAAAGGCATTTTCTAAGCCCTAAACATTCAAATATTTCATTTATCTGATATTCATTTTCATGTTCTTTCTCATTAATCATGCAATGAACAAAATAAAACAAGAAAATCTCTCTTGGGCTGGAAGAATTCACCAGTTGGTCAAGACTGAATCTCAACTCTACTTCTTCAACAACAGAAGGATTGACCAAATATCAATCTTGGATCAACTTCATAGTAGAAGTACTGCATTTAGCAGTTGCATAGCCTTGGTAGCCACTTAGCCTTTCAAGCCCCAGTTTTCTCATGCACAGATGGGGATAGGTTATCTACACTTCAGAGGGATGCATAAGGATTACCAGGGTAAAGTAAGGGGAGCATGTAGCACAGATGTTAATATCATACAAAAGCTTGCAAGGTAGCCATAACTGTGATGTACATTATTATTTTATTATGTACATTGATCTACGTTACTAGGATTGTCACTGTTGTTTTCTTCTTTTCTTCCTTTGGCATTGTTTTTGTCTTTATGGTTTGCTGTCTTATTTTCTCAATTCTTCATCAGCCTCTTCCTCCCCCACCCCACCCTGTTGCGGTGATTTCAACATTTCTTCTTTTTGTCTCTCTCATTTCACCAAGTGATCTGTTTCTTCCAGGAACCAACTTATCAATTCTACAGATCATCGTCTTCAACTTCTGATAGCAAAGGCTGAGCTTGGAAAAATGTTGATCACACAGGCTGGAAAGAATGACTACCAACTAACCTCTGACATTTCACATCGCCATGCCCACATCATCATTGCTGCCATTATTTTAGATATTATTTATTGAGCTGTGTCTCTGTGCTATTTTAGGCATATTTAGGAAATGCTCATGACAACCCTTTGAGGTGAAAACTATAATTAAACCTACTTTGCAGAGGTCAAAACCAAGGAACAAGGCTACTTGTCTTCTTTTCTTTTTTTCTATGTACTCACCTCAGCCCCAGTAACAACTCAGAAGCCCAAGTCGGAAACTAGAACTGTGTTTTCACTCTTCCTATTTATTATTTTTAATGGGCAAAAAGGAGATATTTCTGAAAGTCTCACCAAGTCACCACCCTCTCACCCCAGCCTCCCAGCCAGCTAAGAATATGGGTACATGCCGCCATACCCAGCCTGTTTAGTCAGGCCAGGAACTGACCTGGACCTTCTGTATGGCCTTAATTTACAAACAGCAGCATCTTGGCAGTACGTGCCACTCAAGCTGAGCCCAACTTCTTCCTTAAACTGCTTATCCACTGAATCTAAATAGTCCACCTATTATTTTTATCAAATCCATCAATTACATTTTTTTTTTATTTTAGCAGAAGCTAAAGAAAACAGGGAGAAGCTCTCATACTTGAGGCGATCATGAGTTGAAGTTACAACTTCCACCTTGGGGCTGTCTAGCCTCAGGAGAGGGATTGCAGGAGAACTAAAACATCATAATTGGGGAAGGCTGGTCCTGTGGGCTGCTCACCACTGCTGTCTCCGGTGCCATATCCCTGTGGTGGTCAATCGCTGCTGTCGTAGCTCACGGTAAGCAGATGACCACTAAAAGTATATTGATTGAACAGCTGAAAATAAATATTTCAGCTTATTTGCTTCAATTTTCTTCTTTTTAGGAGAAAAGATATAGGTGATAATTATTTTGTGGGTGATTGTCTTATTTTCCCGCCTTTAATCTTTACTGTCAACCTGTCTTTTTCAGTTATTCTAGTCCTCTTTGAAACTGTGCCCTCAATTCCATGGTTGATTTTCTATTAATAGGCCAGGATAAAAACCATCTATTCTTTTCTTGTGTATGTGTGTTATTAATAATTACATTTAATGAAGTGCATTTTATTATTTATAAAACCATTTTTAATTATTAAAGTTATAATTAATTTTTACCACTTCAGGGTCAAATACAGAGTCACACCTGTGTTCCAAACTACATATGCTCTAGAAATTTAGAGGAAGGAATACTGTCTCATGATCTGGAGAGGTCAGTAAAAGATGAGAAAGAGGAAATGGTCTGTCATGTTCACTGGGCATGACTCAGGAGAGGAAAGTCAGACAGACATATGCAGACTACACAAAGATCCAAGCTGACCTCAGGGTGAGGCTCTACTTGACTTTACAGAGAGTAGAGCCCAACCCAAAGCTAGATCCTCTCTGAAAAAGTCAGATGCAAGGGACCAGCAGTTAGCCTAATGGTTATGTCACTGGACTCCCATGTAGTCGACCGTGGTTCGATTCTTGGACCTGGTGGCTTAAACTCACACCGGGCATATGTGCGTGCATGCCCAAGATCCTGAGAGGAAAATGGAGGAGAAGGGATTGCAGTGTGGTCATACCCCCTGGGGGGTGATTTCTTGCTTTCTGTCTCTCTGTCTCTCTTTCTTTCTGGCGAGCACATACACCTTATAGCAAAAACCAAAGAAAGAAAGAGAAAGAAAGAAAGAGAGAGAGAGAGAGAGAGAGAGAGAAAGAAAGAAAGAAAGAAAGAAAGAAAGAAAGAAAGAAAGAAAGAAAGAAAGAGAAAGAAGAAAGAAAGAAAGGAAGAAAGAAAGAAAGAAAGAAAAAGAAAGAAAGAAAGAAAAAGAAAGAAGGAAGGAAGGAAGGAAGGAAGGAAGGAAGGAAGGAAGGAAGGAAGGAAGGAAGGAAGGAAGGAAGGAAGGAGGGAAGGAGGGAAGGAAGGAAAGAGAAGGGAAGGAAGGAGAGAAGGAAGGAAGGAAGGAAAGAAAAAGAAAAGAAAAAGTCAGATGGGAAAACACTGTCCAAAGAAATTGCACGTAATCCCTTCAACTGTTGTTTCGTTTACTAATCACATTTTTTTGTTTCAGATATTTGGAAAGGAAAAATAAAAATTCCATCCCCACCTTGGTCCCGAGACCATCAGCAAATCTTGCCACTTGTGATCTCAGTTCTGCCTCTTTCAGCCTTAGGTTCTGTACCCTACTCTATCTGTACAGAAAAGGTTTGCAAATCCTGGGTTTCCCATAGCCAAGGCAAAAGACTGGGGACATTCAGTGAATGGCCCGTCTTTGCAAACAGTGTCTGCAGCCTAGAGGCCCTGCTACTTCTGTCAGCCCCCACTGAGTCCACTTCAGTCTGGACTGCTCTGGCTGCTGATCATATGTCTCAATACAAAAATTCTTCACATTCCAAGCCAGTCAGGTTGCATGGTGGTTACGGTGGGTAGATACCACAAGGACAACTGCATGGTTTGGGTCCTGGACCTGATGACTTGGAAAATATGTTGGACAAGTGTGCATGCATGTCCAAACTCCTGACAGGAAAGTGGAGGAGAAGGAATTGTGGCATGGCCATCCCCCAAGGTGTGTGTGTGGGTTACTTCTCACTTTCTTGCTTTCTCTCTCTCTGTATCTCTATCTTTCTCCAGCAAGCACATGCTCCCTATAGCAAAACATAAAACAATTCATAAAAAATATAAAAATGTTTCACACTCAAAACTATAAAGCCAAACTGTTACAATGAAGTGGTGAATAGAAAACAACAAAAAGAATAAGAGAAGTTGGGGAAGAAAAACTATTCACATGGAAGTTTTAAATAAAAGAAGCCCTTAAATTTTTATACCATTTATAAAGATATAATAGCATCCACTTTAGAAAACTGAGCTCCTTTCATTACTAATCTATTTTTCCTTTAATATAACATTATAATAATAAAACTTAGTCATACAAGATGCCTAGGTTGCTTGCTTGCTTTTTTCTGTGTGCTTTTTTTTTTTCCTTTTTCTTAACTTTCCTAAAAGCAAAGGTCGCTAAATACAAAGTAAATGCCAGATTTTATCTGGCTGCATGAGAACAGTCTGCAGAGTTGATTAAGCAAAGGCAGCTGCGTGTAGGTCATTTGTTTGTCCTGGATTTAGCCCTGAACTGAGCAGCATAAATGGACAAAAGAGACCGGACGCTCCTTGGCTACAAGAAACTTTGCTCAGAAACAACCCAATCTGCCCAAACTCACCCTGACACTCTCGTTCTTAACAGAACTCTTCACATTATATACCTTCGCCCAACATAAGCCAAATTCTGCACCAAACCCAAGAGAGTCAGAGGGACTAGCTAAATCCCCTATAGTTTTAATAAATGCCCATTATTATAACCACATACACTTTGTACACATGTACCAAATATAAAGTCTGTTTTGCTTCTTAAATCTCTGCTTTATCAGTCTTTTCAGAAAGCTCAAATGACCTAATTTCTCTAGAGGATCAAAAGTGACTGATGTTTACAATGACATACCTTACATAATGCATGGAACAAAGGTGCCTGCTGACTCATCAAAGATTAAATTATGTTCAGTATAATTTCAACTGTTGTAAATACTTCTGTTTGTTGGAAATTAATAATCCATCTGAAATACATAATCTATGTGCATACAGAAACCATTAGATCATTATTATTTAATAATGTGCACTAACATGATATTTACAATGTGGCAGAATAAAGTTTGAGGCAGAAGGTGTCTCAAAAACACAAATGTAACTAAGAAAAATATTTCAAACCTTTAGGGTGGTAATTCTCAAAGTTTGCATTCCAGATTCAAGTATCAGTATCACCCGGGAAAGCATTAGAAATGTGGGTTCCCAGGCCCCACCTCAGAGTTACTTTATTAGTCTACTATTTCATTAACAGAAATCCAAGAGAAAGAGTGCTATCTTATATAGAAATAGAGGTTTATTTGATTCATGATTCCAGTGGTTGAAAAGTCCAAGGCATAGGGCTGGCATTAGGCCAGCCTACCTTGCAACATAGCTGACAAAAGCAGAGAAGGAAGTTTTCTCCACTCTTCAATATAGTACTGGAAGTCCTCGACAATGCAATCAGAAAAGAGAATAAAATAAAAGGCATTCAAATAGGAAAAGAAGAGGTGAAATTATCTCTATTTGCGGATGACATGATTGTATGTATAGAAGATCCAATAGTATCCATGAAAAAATTCCTGGGAGTAATAAATAAATACAGTAAAGTTTCAGGGGACAAAATTAACATACAGAAATCTATAGCATTTCTATACGTGAACATCAGTCAGACAGAGATAAAACTGAAGAAGGTAATTCCATTTACCATAGCCACAAAAAGTATAAGATACCTAGGAATAAATCTAAACAAAGAAATTAAAGACCTGCACAAGGAAAACCATAGAAGCTAAAAAAGGAAATAGAAAATGACACAGAAAAGTGGAAGGATGCCCCATGTTCCTGGATTGGAAGACTTAATAAAATCAAAATGGCAATTCTACCCAAATTAATCTACTTATTTAACATGATCCCAACCAAAGTACAGAGACATTCTTCACAGATCCAGAAAAGGCAATCATAGAATTTGTCTGGAATTATAAAAGACCTTGTATTGTCAAAGCAACCCTGCGCAAGAGGAGTGGAGTGGGCAGCATCTCACTCCTGACCTGAAAATAAACTATAAAGTTGTGATAATCAAAACAGCATGATATTGGCATAAAAACAGACATGAGGACCTATGGAACAGAATAGAAACCCCAGAAATAAACTCCTAAACATATAACCAACTGATTTTTCACAAAGATATCAGTCAATCCAGTAGGAAAAGGAAAACCTCTTTAGCAAATGATGCTGGAAAAACTGGATATTCATCTATAGAAAGATGAATCTAAACCCCTATCTCTCAGCATTGACAAAAATCAACTCAAAGTGGATCAAAGATCTAAGACCTCAAACAATTCAACTACTGCTGGAAAACACTGGGGAAACTCTGGGAGACATTGGGGTAGGTAAAGACTTCTTAAATAAGACCCACAAAGCAAGTCAATAATCCCCAAAATACACAAGTGGGATTACATTAGATTAAGAAATTTCTGCATGGCAAAAGACACAGTAATAAGTGTGAATCAACAGCCTTCTGAATGGGAAAATATTTTTGTAAACTATTCTTCAGATAAGGGACTGATAATCAGAATACACAGAGAACTCAAGTAGCTGTCCCCCAAAAAAGATTATAGACTCAATTAAAATATGGGAGAATGAGCTGAAAAAACAACTCTCTAAGGAGGACATACAAATAGCCAAAAGACGTATGATAAAATGCTCAACATCCCTCATCATAAGGGAGATGCAAATCAAAACCACAATGAGATACCACCTAACCCCAGTCAGAATGACTAAGATTAAAAAACAAACAAACAAAACAATAAGTGCTGTCAGGGATGCAGTAAAGGGAGAACTCTCCTACACTGCTAGTGGGAATGCAAATTGGTCCATCCACTGTGAAGAACAATATAGAGATTCCTCAAAGATCTACAAATAGAACTACTATATGATCCAATAATCCCACTCCTTGGTATCTACTCAAAGGATGAAGAATGCTTTGTCGGAAAAGTGCTTGCATATCTATGTTTATTGTGGCAGTATTCACAATTGCTAAGATATGGAACCAACCCAAATGTCCACAAACAGAGGAATGGATTGAAAAAGTATGGCACATATACTCTATGGAATACTACTCAGCCATAAAAAAAGACCCTGGCATTTGATAGAACCTGGATGAATATGGAAGATTTACTACTGAGAGAAGCAAGCTAGGCTATGAAGGAGAGACATTGTATGTCTCCACTTAATATATACCAACTGTCCTCTCTCTATGGCAAAAACTGAATGACGAGATGATATAGAAACATAGAAGATGGCTATAGATACCAGATACAGTGTAGGAAGAGGGTGAGAGAAGGAGAAGAGTCTGAGGAAAGATATTAAGGAAAAAAAATAGAGAGGCAAGACATTTATGGGACAAAAAAAAAGGGGTTATTATCTGTTGAAGATAATCTGAATAGTTCCCCCAACTGGACTGGTCACTTTACAAACTAAGTGATATATGTGATTGAATGTATAAATTAAAATTAAATTAAATTAAATTTAAAAAAGAAGAAGCAGAGAAGATGGTGGGCACATGCAGAGTGAGCAATCTGGGGCAGCCAACTTCCTTTTATAACAACTCCCTCATGGGAGAAGTAACCCCTTCTCACAAAAGCTAGAACTCACTGAGTCTCATGAGACATCATTAACCCATTTATGAGAGTGATGCTTCCATGGTTGAGTAGATCTCACCACCTCCCCAAATCATTACGGTGGGAATCAAATTCCAGAACCTTTGGAGGAGAAGACATTACCCAAACCACACACCTGTTGAATCAGAAACTCTTGGGTTGAGGCCAGATACTCAACCTTTTAACAAGTCCCATAGAAAATTCTGATAAACATTAATGTTTGAGAATCAAAGGAGCAGAGGGAAGCATCACTGGGGCAGGGGGCATCCTCTAGGAAGGGCACTGAAGGTTAGGTAAGATAATAGTACATTAATAAATGAGGCTCAGGGTCCAGCAGTTGGCATAATGGCTATGTCACTGTACTCCCATGTAGTCAACTCCAGTTTGAGTCCTGAACCTGGTGGTTTAAATTCACACTGGGCATGTGTGCATGCATGCCCAAGATCCCGAGAGAAGAATGGAGGAGAAGGGATTGCAGCATGACCATCCCCCCTGGGGGGGGTGATTTCTCACTTTCTGCCTCTCTGTCTCTCTCTATCTTTCTGGTGAGTGCACATGCCCTATAGCAAAAACCTCTCCAAATAAATAAATAAATAAATAATAAAATAAATGAGGCCCAAAAAAGAGGAAGCGTCCAGGGGCAGGAAGCAAATGTTGTCTTTGGGAGCCAGTAGATAGCCTAGTTTGACTGAAACATACTATATAAAAAGGCAAAAAACAGCAGCTAATGCTGGGAAAAATAGAGATGGATCAAATGATGAAAGATGACACTATATCCTGTAGTCCATAAGTCAAACGGGAAGGGTATAATGAAGTCAAAGCTGTCTATCAGTAAATATCTTTGGAAATTATATTTGATACCACCTTATAAATGACAAAAGGTGGTACTGCAGCCAGAAAGTTGCACAGATGTCTTTTCTCCAAATAGTTCTCTGAGTAAAGTATCTTAACTTACTATCAAGATTCAAATTCATAACTACAATATCCTTAGCCTCTTAATTTTACATTCAGAAGTCATGAACCACTGAACTGCGATTGAACAGCTCGGAAATGACATTGTGCTTTATTTCTCTTTGTAGACATTGGCAGAGATGTCTTGCACCTAAGTGATGAAGACTTAAGAAATACAGCAAGCATCATCAGTATGGCTGGATTGCTTTTTGGTAATGAAAATTAATAACCCTCTGAATTTGCCTAAGGCAAGAAGATTGAATGCCATAGTTAAAAGCAATAAAAGAAGGCTTAAATGCATATTACTAAGTGAAGGAATCCAATATGAGAAGGTTACATACTATATGATTCTTCCAATATGACCCTTGGAGAATGCAAAACTATGGAGACAGTAAAAATGATCAGTGGTTGTCAGAGGTTAGGGAAGGAGGAATAAGTAATTGAAGCATAAAAGTTCCTAGGGAAATGAAACTAGTCAGTAAGACACTAGAAGCCTGGATACATGCTACAATATGCCCAGACCCATAGAACATACAAGACCAAGAATGAACCTCAATGTAAACACGGGCGGTTCGGTGATAATGAGGTGCCGATGCAGGCTCATCAATTGTAATAAACATTCTGCTCTGGTGGACAAAGTCGATGGGGCAGACTGTGAGAGTTGGAAGAAGGAACTGAGGTATATGGAAACTCTGTACCGTCCATTCAATTTTGCTGTGAACCTCAAACTATTCTATAAATAGTCCCTTTTTTTTTCTTTTTCTTAAGTAATAAGGGAGGCTCCCTTGAACAATAGTTTAGTGTTTTAGGAAATGTACTTAACATCTTAGATACCTAGAGGCCACTAGTCCATAGCTCTATTTAGGCATCCAACTCTCTGACCACAGTCTATGTCTTTTTTTTTTTTTTTTCTTTGAGAGGTTTTCACTATAGGGCGCGTGTGCTCGCCAGACAGAGAGAGACATAGAGACAGAAAGCGAAAAATCACCCCCCAGGAGGGATGGTCACGCCGCAATCCCTTCTCCTCCATTCTCCTCTCAGGATCTTGGGCACTCACGCACATGTGCCCGGCATGAGTTTTAAGCCACCAGGTCCAGGACGGGAACCGCAGTCGACTACGTGGGAGTCCAGTGACATAGCCATTTTGCTAACTGCTGGTTCCCCCCACAGTCTATGTCTTCACCTGGCTGTCATGAATACTCCAGGACGGGAACCGCAGTCGCTACGTGGGAGTCCAGTGACATAGCCATTTTGCTAACTGCTGGGCCCCCCACAGTCTATGTCTTCACCTGGCTGCCATGAATACCTAGGATTCCCAGCTTCTCCGGCCAGACAAGAACCTCAGCTGCATTCATCTGCCACCCATTCCTGAGACTCACCTTTTCATGTCCTCTTAGCCTTTCTTACACAATTTAATTTCCAGGATCAATCAGTATAACCATCCCCCTTTATATATTTGTGGTGGTCACTTCTTAGACTCCCTTGGAAAACCAACTGCGGCAAAACTAACTTTCTGCTTAAGTCGTGGATGTACACACACAGCTGCACATGGTCAAAGAAATGTACACAACCAAGATCGCTGTTCACGTGTGCGATTCATGACCATAAATCCCCAGAGGGCCATTCAGGCTGCAGTCCTTGCCCTTCCCTAAGGCTCTCTTACATGATAACTGAACTCTTTCCTTTCCTCCCTATTCTCATTCTCAGCTAAGGGTTGTACTTCCATTACAGTTGAATCGTGTCTCCCAATGTGGTTAAAGAGCTTTGGACTCTGACCGAAAATACATTATTGAATCTCCTAGTTTCTACTTTCTCGACTAGATCTTGGGACTTCTCAGCCTCCACAACACAGAGCCAATTCCCTACTTGTGTGTGTGTGTGTGTGTGTGTGTGTGTGTGTGTGTGTATGTGCGTGTATAAACCTACATGCATATACATATTTATCCTAATAGTTCTGTTCCCTAGAGAATCTTTTCTAATGCCATCGCCCAGTTTGATATCTTATTAAGATGGCCCTAGGTAACAGAAAATCTTCTGGGATCACATGCCTCGGCACCGAGCCTCCAAGGCCCTGCCCTACCTTGGGGTGTCATGATCCTGCCTGTAGCCCTACGGATGGCAGCTGGCCCACTTGCACACTGATCCATTCCCTCTTGTCTACTCAGGACCACTGCTCCAGAAACTCTCTCCCCCTTACATCAGCTATATTTCCCTCTCTATAGAATCACTTCCAAAAGCATAAAACATGCTTAATAGCTCCCATCTTAAAAAGAAACAAAAAGTCTCTTGAATCTCTCTCTCTGATATTCCCTTTAGAACTGCTATTTTCCCCTTTTTTCCTCATCCCCTCGACAGACAGATGGATTCCATTCCATCACTAGGAATAAGTTCACCTTTCATGTACCTTATCCCTACTATCCCTATCAGCTTTTGTGTGGGGGTGGGGAAGAATAGGAAACACCGAGAGGGTCTCATCATTGTGATCCCCTGTCTCAGCCCCCAGCTAGCTAAGATTGCAGGTCTGCACCACTGCACCCAGCCTACCAAGGCTGATCTGGGATTAGAATCCAGACTTCCCGGGTGACTCAGCCTCACACAGTGGTGCCCTACCCATTAGATCTGGGCCTCTTTTTGGCTATTTGTTTAATTTTATTTATTTATTTAATGAAAGAGAGAAAGAAAAACACCTCCAACAGGGTCTCACGCCATGACTCTCTCCCTACCACCGCTCCCAGCCTTTTCCAGTCAGGATCAACAGATACAGGCTCACACCCAGCAAGTACAAGTCAGTGCAGGAACCGGGTTTGTGATATCTTGTGGAATGGAATGAGATTGTATAACCAGGTTTCTCTTTCAGGGCTCCTTCAGCCTGGCCCAGAGCCCAGTTCCATATGCAGAATGGTTCCTAGTAAGCAACATGAGATGACACCTCCATCAGAAATAAATCTGAGTTCAACAGCTCATACACAGCCTGCAAGGAACGCCTAAAAGGCTTAGGGGTATTTTTCAATCCACTCAGCAAGTTCATTCATGAGATTATGTTTAGACGTTCTTAATACCTCAACCAAAATTACTAAGTTCAAAGCACTAGGGAATGCTATGCGATATGTGAATCAGCACTCTTAAATTGGATTAAGATTTATTTTTAAAGAATTGGAAAGTCAAGTTTAAGTAACATAAATCTTGTCAACTAAAGAGCAGACCTATAAGAGATCATGAGGCATATTGTGTATCACAAACAGGGTTAGAAGATTGATTCAAAATCCAGTTCCACTAGTTATACTAGCCTTGTGACTTCACAAGATTAAATTAATCTAAAGCATTTAGATACTAGATGTTTAAAAGTTTAAACTTGAAATAACATATATGCAGACACAAATGAAAGGCACCCAATGAGTGTTGGTGGTTTTCTTGATTTGTTTTCATTCTTTCTTTTTTCCTGTTTTCCTCTCCCTGTTTCCTTTTTTTCTTTTAATGAAAATGAACCCACACTACATGCAAATAAAGGCAAAGAAAATTATTAGAAAAATAAATTGTACAAAAACAAGCAAAATCAAAATACGAAAAATGTGGGGCAATTTACTTAATACTGCTAATTAAGATGAAGACATGGGTCTTTCAGTACACAAGGCAGTTCAACAATTGTCCTTGGGGTACTGTTTTGTTCTGTTTAGTTTAGGTTTTTGCCATAGGCATATGCATCCTCCAGAGAAACGCAAAGAGAGACACTGAGAGAAAAAGCGATAAATCATCCTCAGCGTGGTTGGCCACTCTACAATCCCTTCTACATTTTCCTCCTGGGATTTTGGGCGTGTGTGCATGAGTACCTGGGATGATTTTCAGGGTGCCAGGACTGGGACTTGAACTGCAGTTGGTCAAGTGGGAGTCCATGCTCTGGGCACCTTTTTAACCCTCTCTGCAACAATCCATATCTCTGAACTATGTGTCAGCTGTTGTCACTGGTATGTTTCCATTTGTAAGGTATACCTGGCAACTTGACTGAAGACCAAAAGAAGACACTTTTAACATTTCTGGTTCTTTTTTTCTGTACCAAATGTAGGAACATATTGGAATAAATTACAAGACAGACTCTTGTGGTCTCTGTGTAAATTGTGTTGTATTTCTTTATTACTATGACATTTTCTTGATGCAAAAAAGAAATTACTATTGAACTATCACAATTCGGAAATTCTAATTTAGAAGCAATAGTTTGAAGAATCTTAGACACAGGATAATATAAGTCTAAAGGCTAACTCAAAAGTTCTTATAGAACATACAAGAGTCTGCTCCTCCATCTATAAACAAGTAATAATTACATGAATACCTAATATTTATAGAGTCTGTGTATTGGTTAAGTTAAAAATGCATTAAAACAGTTCATCTCTGATACAACTGCATTCAGTAAGTACTGTTGCTGCCATTATCATTATATTTAGGCCTTTTTGTTGTTTTAAATCTTATTTAAAAAATGAAAGTTGAGAGAAGTTAGGTAATTTGCTCAGAACCACATGGGTTATTAGGAACAAGACTGGAACTTAAACCTTCCAGTTCCTAATTCTATGCTGTGTCCTAAACATGCCATTTAGTCACCATATTCAAACTAGATTTAAGAAATTATACACACACACACACACACACACACACATACACACAAATATATGTTTCTATTTATTTCTTACTATATAACAAATTACTCCAAAATTTCACAGCTTAAACAGCCTCCTTCTATTGTTTTATTTCCCACTATATCTCATGACTAAGTAGATCAGGAATTGGGCAGAGTTCAGCTGGGTGATTCTCTTCCTCCACTAGTACTGACTATGTTTGCTCAGTGATATTCAGTCAGTGGACAGGCTGGTCAAGAGAGCTCCAGTCAGGGACCAGCAGTTGGTGTAATGGCTATGTCGCTGGACTCCCACGGTAGTCGACCGTGGTTCGAGTCCCAGACCCAGTGGCTTAAACTCACGCCGGGCGCATGTCCCTGCATGCCCAAGATCCCAAGAGGAGAATGAAGGAGAAGGGATTGCAGCGTGGCCATCCCCGCTGGGGGATGATTTCTCACTTTCTAGCTCTCTGTCTTTGTCTTCCTAGCGAGCTAGTGAGCACATGCACTCTATAGCAAAAACCTCTCAAAAAAAAAAAAAGAGAGAGAGAGCTCCGGTCACAGCTCTGGTGCCTCAGCAGAGAGGTCTAAAAGACTGGTTCAAGTGAATCTCCATCAGAAACTTTGCTCAGGACTTGTCCAATATTGCTCCAGGGTAGTCAGACTTCTTTCACAGAGGCTCTGACTTACAAAGAGCATGTTCCAAAAGGCCTAGGCAGAAGTTGCTGTGAGAGTTCTTCTGGCCAAACCTCAGAAGTCCCAGGAAGCCATTTTTGCCACATCCTATTCTACAGCCAACCCAAACTCAGGAGATACAACTAGACTCCATCACCCAGTGACAGAAATACCAACAAATAGCCACCATTAGTCTACCACATAGGCCATATGTAAACACAAGTGATAAAAACTGTTGTTTTGGGGACCAGTAGTTGGCATAATGGCTATGTTGCTGGACTCAAAGGTAGTCGACCATGGTTTGAGACCCGAACCCGGTAGCTTAAACTCACACCAGGCGCGTGTGCATGTGTGCCCATGATCCCAAGAGGAGAATGGAGGAGAAGGGATTGTAGCATGACCATTCCCCTGGGGGGGGGGAAGGGCGGTGATTTCTCGCTTTCTGTTTCTCTGTCTCTCTCTGTCTTTCTGGTGATCGCACGCACCCTATAGCAAAATAAATGAATAAATAAATAAATTAAATTAAATTAAAAACTAAAAAAAAAGAAAAAAGAAAAAACTGTTGTTCTTATGAATGATGTCCCTGGGATAGGACAGAAGATATGGTACATAATAAACACATTGTATGGACTAATAAATTTATATTGTAGCCTTATTGGAAAATGACCTTTCACTATAGGTTTTTTCAGAAAGAAAAACAAGTGAAATTGATGTCAAGTACAATTTGTCCCCAGCCAAATTAAACACTAGTTTTCACAAAATGAAAGGGGAGCCATATGTTACTTTCAAAATGGCTTCCCAAGAGGGCAAGCAATATTGTGAAGCAGTATTGAGGTTGCAGAATGGAAAGACACCATCAAAGAGGACTTATTACCTCCATGTACAACAAGAATAATCTCCAGTCCCTTGCCACTGAGTTATGGTTCAGAAAGCCTAATGAAAATTCTAGAAGGGGATTAAATTTAATTTGTTGTTCTGAGCTTAGAGAGACCCATAGCTATGCCAAGGATATATTGAACCTTCTGAGTTTTCAAAAAAACAATTTCAAGATAGCTCATTAATTTGAAGATCAGGAGTGAGGGGAAAATGACAAAAATAAAATAAACCAAAATTCTAATTAGATTGAAGCAACACAGACTTAGATTTATCACTAACTCAATCTTTATGATTTTAGGCATTTCTCTTTTTAAAAGAAGAAGAAATCAACACAGAGACTTTGAAAAATATTCTCGAACAAGAGAAAATTAACGTCATTCTGAAGACTTAAATGATAAGGCAAGCTTTCACAAATATTTACTATAAGAAACTGAAAAAAAATTTAGAAAATAACTTTGTAAATTCAGTAATATATAAGATGATGTCACATCTAAGAAACAGAATTCGAAAATTAAACAGAAAGTGAATTGAAATGAAATGAAAATAGGATTACATTAAATACAGAGATAGATATTTTTAATTTAAGATTAAAATGTCATCTAATTCTAGGTTTTATACTTATAAAAATTTAAGTTCCTTACTTACATGATTTAATTACTAATTTTAAAATTTTATAGTGTATATAGAATGCATATTATAAAATATGTATCTTACTATATATATGTTATTTTATTCAAAGAATGGTGTATAGAGACAGAATAAAATGAGTAATGGAGAATAGGATATATTAGAATAAAATAATGGTTTTTCATATGAATTATAAATATATGCACATTTATATTATACATATAGACCAGTACACACACACACACAAAATCAGCTCAAAATAACAATGCTGAAATCATTACTATAAAAAAGATTACTAAAAGCAAATGATAACTAAAACATTTAACAAATCTTTGCAGATTTTTTCTTTATCTTTAGGTTATATCTCAGTAATGATGAATAGATAGTTAGTGTTTTACAGTTATTTGAAATAATTCTCCATGAAGTTAGACCACAAAGTTAATTAAAAAAAAGTTACCTTCATTGTTTAAGTGCTGCTTTCATTCTTTAGCTATTGAATATTATATTTTGTTTTAATTTCACCAATGACCATGTAAACTACAGCATTTCACAAAATGTTTCTATATTTGGGGGCTAGCAGGTGGTGTGGTGGTTAAAGGCACTGGTTTCCCCACATGGCCGACTGCAGGTCAAGCCCTGGACCTGGTGACTTGCTTTCTCACG
>NW_006159525.1:8322325-8324826 GCF_000334495.1 Tupaia belangeri chinensis | reverse complement strand
TCTCTCTCTCTCTCTCTCTCTCTCTCTCTCTCTCTCTCTCTCTCTCCCTCTCCAGTCAAATTAAAATAAATAAACAAATAAATAAATAAAGATAAATAAAATAATATTTTTCTAAGTTTCTATATTTGGAAAATTCTAGTTTCTATCCCTATTCCCTCTAACCTTCGACCCTGTCCTTTCCTTCCCCCGGTGTAACCTTATTTTCATAGTTTTTTGCTTGATACACATAATATGTATACATACACACAATATACGTACACACACATATATATACACACACACACGTATACAAATATATTCCTCATTTTCTATTCATATTTTATCATTTTCCCCTTAAAATAGGATACTGTACACCATTTTCCCCACTCTGGTGTATTTTTCAGTCTAGCAATATGCCCTACAGATAATCCATAATTTCCTTCATAACTGCACAGTGCCCAGGCCATGAGTGTTTTATAGCTTATTAAACTCATCTTCTTATTACAGATTTTAAGATTTTCCCAGGATTTTGTTACTATGATGTTGGGATGAATAACCCTGGGATGATTTCTTTTTACCTTTTCAGCTAGAGCATTACAGAGTTTTGATAAAAGCAGTAAAGAACTCATCCAATAGGTCATTTGTGGAGATTACAAATGCTTAGAATATACATCACGCACATTCCCTAAATTTACTGAAAGATACGAACTGAAAGAAGTACCACTACTACGAGTCTGAGGATTGTGAAAGTGTGATGAAGGTGGACTGACCACTAAACCAGTTACACATCAAGGTGAATCTAAAAAGTTACTAAAAAGTGTATACTAAAGGTAACAGTCAAAATATTTCTTGAAAGAGAAGATATGCAATTCAAAATTAATAATTCAATAGTAGTAACGTGATTCAAAACATTTAAGTTATGCTTTCATAAACTCAAAATAGAGGGAGAAGAAAATAGACGTTTTTATCAGATTCCATTTTATGCTTTTTTTTTTTAAGTTTTCTTTATTTTTGCCATAGAGAACATGTGCTCACTGGAGAGAGAGTAACAGAGAGGGAAAGTAAAAATAACCCCCCGGGTGATGGCCATGCCACAATCCCTTCTCCTTCATTTTCCTCTCAGGATTTTGGCATGTATGCACACGCACCTGGTGTGATTTTCAAGCTGCCAGGTACAGGGCTCAAACTACATTTGGCCATATGGGTGTCTGCCAACCTTAACCACCATGCCACCTGCTGGCCCCCCTATTTTATACTTTGAAGTAGTAAAAACAATTAAGTTTTTTTCCTTTTTACTTATTTATTTATTTATTTATTTTTATTATCATCATAATCTTCTTTATATTACATTGGAGTACATATAATTTTACAGTGTATTATATTGCTTTTTCAAAAGGGAATGCCATGCATGTCAGTCAATACAGAGATATTAATCTCCCCACTTCATTATTCAACTTTGATAAAATAAAAATGTTTAATTTTTCAAAAATATTTTTTAAAGATAACCAAAGAAACTATGCCTTAAAAAAATAAAGTTATTGGGGCCACCAGGTGGCACGATGGTTAAGGTTCTGGACTCACACCTGGTCAACCACTGTTCAAGTCCCAGACCTGGTGACTTGCTTCCTTGCTTTTCTGCTCTCTGGTCAAATTAAAAATTAATAATAATTTAAAAAATCAAACAAAGAATTCTTTTTTAAAAGTAAAATAAACTTATCTATGCTTTCTAAATCACTGGAGAAAAAAAATAAGCATAATTCGTTAAAACATGCAGTGTAGGAACCAGCAGATGGAGTAACAGTTATATCACTGGACTCCCACACAGTCAACTGCAGTTCAAGTCCTGGACCCAGCAGCTTAAAACTCATCCTTGGTGCATGTACGTGCATGTCTAAAATTCCAAGAGGAAAATGTAGGAGAAGGAAATGTGGTGTGGCCACCCACTGGAGAATAATTTCTCACTTCCTGTCTCTTTGTCTCTCTGGTGAGCACACACACCCTATAGCAAAAATCTCTCTTGAAAAATAAAATGCAGTGTCGGGGCCTGAAGGTGGTGTGGTGGTTGAGGCTCTGAACTCTCACATGGCCAACTGTGGTTTGAGTTCTGAAAACTTGCTTTTTCCTTTCTCTCTCTCTCTCTCTCTCTCTCTCTCTCTCTGGCATGCTTTATAGCAGATTAGAAAAACAATAACAATAAAAAAAATTCTTTAAAAAATCTACTTCTCAAAAAATGCAATATAAGGAGACACAAAAAACACAAAGCTCTAATAAGAATATTCAGATAATTCTGGGAACCAGCAGTTAGTGTAATGGCTATGTCACTGGACTCCCACATAATCGACCACGGTTCTCATCCCAGACCCGGTGGCTTAAAACTCACGCCGGGCACGTGTGCGTGCATGCCCAAGATCCCAAGAGGAGAATGGAGGAGAAGGGATTGTGGCATGACCATCCCCCCTGGGGGGTGATTTCTCGCTTTCTGTCTCTATGTCTCTCTCTGTCTGTCTGGCAAGTGCACGTGC
>NW_006159525.1:8315799-8320532 GCF_000334495.1 Tupaia belangeri chinensis | reverse complement strand
CTCTCTCTCTCTCTCTCTCTCTCTCTCTCTCTCTCTCCCTCTCCAGTCAAATTAAAATAAATAAACAAATAAATAAATAAAGATAAATAAAATAATATTTTTCTAAGTTTCTATATTTGGAAAATTCTAGTTTCTATCCCTATTCCCTCTAACCTTCGACCCTGTCCTTTCCTTCCCCCGGTGTAACCTTATTTTCATAGTTTTTTGCTTGATACACATAATATGTATACATACACACAATATACGTACACACACATATATATACACACACACACGTATACAAATATATTCCTCATTTTCTATTCATATTTTATCATTTTCCCCTTAAAATAGGATACTGTACACCATTTTCCCCACTCTGGTGTATTTTTCAGTCTAGCAATATGCCCTACAGATAATCCATAATTTCCTTCATAACTGCACAGTGCCCAGGCCATGAGTGTTTTATAGCTTATTAAACTCATCTTCTTATTACAGATTTTAAGATTTTCCCAGGATTTTGTTACTATGATGTTGGGATGAATAACCCTGGGATGATTTCTTTTTACCTTTTCAGCTAGAGCATTACAGAGTTTTGATAAAAGCAGTAAAGAACTCATCCAATAGGTCATTTGTGGAGATTACAAATGCTTAGAATATACATCACGCACATTCCCTAAATTTACTGAAAGATACGAACTGAAAGAAGTACCACTACTACGAGTCTGAGGATTGTGAAAGTGTGATGAAGGTGGACTGACCACTAAACCAGTTACACATCAAGGTGAATCTAAAAAGTTACTAAAAAGTGTATACTAAAGGTAACAGTCAAAATATTTCTTGAAAGAGAAGATATGCAATTCAAAATTAATAATTCAATAGTAGTAACGTGATTCAAAACATTTAAGTTATGCTTTCATAAACTCAAAATAGAGGGAGAAGAAAATAGACGTTTTTATCAGATTCCATTTTATGCTTTTTTTTTTTAAGTTTTCTTTATTTTTGCCATAGAGAACATGTGCTCACTGGAGAGAGAGTAACAGAGAGGGAAAGTAAAAATAACCCCCCGGGTGATGGCCATGCCACAATCCCTTCTCCTTCATTTTCCTCTCAGGATTTTGGCATGTATGCACACGCACCTGGTGTGATTTTCAAGCTGCCAGGTACAGGGCTCAAACTACATTTGGCCATATGGGTGTCTGCCAACCTTAACCACCATGCCACCTGCTGGCCCCCCTATTTTATACTTTGAAGTAGTAAAAACAATTAAGTTTTTTTCCTTTTTACTTATTTATTTATTTATTTATTTTTATTATCATCATAATCTTCTTTATATTACATTGGAGTACATATAATTTTACAGTGTATTATATTGCTTTTTCAAAAGGGAATGCCATGCATGTCAGTCAATACAGAGATATTAATCTCCCCACTTCATTATTCAACTTTGATAAAATAAAAATGTTTAATTTTTCAAAAATATTTTTTAAAGATAACCAAAGAAACTATGCCTTAAAAAAATAAAGTTATTGGGGCCACCAGGTGGCACGATGGTTAAGGTTCTGGACTCACACCTGGTCAACCACTGTTCAAGTCCCAGACCTGGTGACTTGCTTCCTTGCTTTTCTGCTCTCTGGTCAAATTAAAAATTAATAATAATTTAAAAAATCAAACAAAGAATTCTTTTTTAAAAGTAAAATAAACTTATCTATGCTTTCTAAATCACTGGAGAAAAAAAATAAGCATAATTCGTTAAAACATGCAGTGTAGGAACCAGCAGATGGAGTAACAGTTATATCACTGGACTCCCACACAGTCAACTGCAGTTCAAGTCCTGGACCCAGCAGCTTAAAACTCATCCTTGGTGCATGTACGTGCATGTCTAAAATTCCAAGAGGAAAATGTAGGAGAAGGAAATGTGGTGTGGCCACCCACTGGAGAATAATTTCTCACTTCCTGTCTCTTTGTCTCTCTGGTGAGCACACACACCCTATAGCAAAAATCTCTCTTGAAAAATAAAATGCAGTGTCGGGGCCTGAAGGTGGTGTGGTGGTTGAGGCTCTGAACTCTCACATGGCCAACTGTGGTTTGAGTTCTGAAAACTTGCTTTTTCCTTTCTCTCTCTCTCTCTCTCTCTCTCTCTCTCTCTGGCATGCTTTATAGCAGATTAGAAAAACAATAACAATAAAAAAAATTCTTTAAAAAATCTACTTCTCAAAAAATGCAATATAAGGAGACACAAAAAACACAAAGCTCTAATAAGAATATTCAGATAATTCTGGGAACCAGCAGTTAGTGTAATGGCTATGTCACTGGACTCCCACATAATCGACCACGGTTCTCATCCCAGACCCGGTGGCTTAAAACTCACGCCGGGCACGTGTGCGTGCATGCCCAAGATCCCAAGAGGAGAATGGAGGAGAAGGGATTGTGGCATGACCATCCCCCCTGGGGGGTGATTTCTCGCTTTCTGTCTCTATGTCTCTCTCTGTCTGTCTGGCAAGTGCACGTGCCCTGTAGCAAAAAACTCTCCAAAAAAAAAAAAAATATTCAAATAATTC
Source organism: Tupaia belangeri chinensis (assembly GCF_000334495.1). Classification (NCBI taxonomy): domain Eukaryota; kingdom Metazoa; phylum Chordata; class Mammalia; order Scandentia; family Tupaiidae; genus Tupaia; species Tupaia belangeri. The sequence continues at coordinate 8,317,992 of NW_006159525.1, read as the reverse complement.
TAAGTTCATGAATTATAACAATGCATGTAAATGAGTCAAATTAACTTCTTTAAGTTTCTCAGACTAAACTACATACAATTCATTGTCATTCTGCTTATAAAACTGCCGAGAGAACAATACAGGGTGGACTTTGAGGTCAGACAGAACTGGCTTAAAACCCCAGCTCTACCATATTAATTATTTGATCTTGTATGAGTTGTGTTTATGCTCTGAGTTTCATTTCTTTTGCCTATATAATGAAGCTAATAATTACTACCTCTCAAAGTTTTTGTCAAGGTTAGAAGGAATGTATGCTATACGTTTTGCTTAGGGTTGACACAGATCTATCCTTTATTTAAGGCCTACTATTAGGATATTTTTAAAAAGTAAGTATTATTTATATGCTCTTATACAAATGAGTTAAAAACTAAATGGTCAGCAAATAGACAAAACATGAGACAATATCAATTGTAGAATACAACACAAACACATTTATCATTTTATACTAATAGTGAACAAATTTTTCAATTAAACTGAAATAATAATAAACCTTTATGTGCCAAATAACATATTGTACAATCAAAATAGATAACATTAAATACATTAGAATATAACAGAAAAATGACAGACAAATAATACTATGAAACACTAACAAGTGACACTCGGAGCTGAACAATGGGTCCAGCCAAACTGGCACCTGCAGTAGGGACCCTGCTGCATGAGGCCAGAGGCCATAAGGGAAGGCTCCAGGCTTACGTCCTGGATCTACGTGCCAGAAAGCCCACAGCAAGCCCATGATCTTGACTGGCTACAGGGCTCAGGGGAAGACTCCAGCACAAAGAATTTGTCAAGAGTATCTGTCTCTGTCCCTCCCTTTTTCTCTCTGTTTATCAAGAAACGAATAAATAGCCTTTTAAAAAATAGCAAATATAGGGCCAGTAGGTTGTGCAGAGGTTAAGACGCTGAATCTCACATAGACAGCTTTGCTGTTCAAGGTCTAGACCCAGAGGCCCGAGAATTATGCCAGGTGCATGTGCGTGTGTGCGAAATCTGGAGAGGAGCATGGAGGAGAAGGAACTGTGGCATGGCCATCTCCCTGGCAGGGGGGTGACTTCTCACATTCCCCCTCTCTCTGTTTCTCTGTGGGGAGAGCCTGTGCCCTACAGCGAAAACTAAAAGAAGGAGAAAGAGAAGAAGGAGGAAGAGGAAGAGAAGAAGTGTAAAAAAAAAAAAAAATACCTTGAAGAATAGAATAGAAAAATAAGACACTTAAGAACTTATATTTTATAAATAATGATGTCAATTTAATTGATATAAATCAAAGTTGGTAACCTTCCACTGACAAGGAACCTTAGTAAAAAAATTACAATAAAATTACCGGGTAAAACACAAAGCTTTTTAGACATTATTTTTTGTCTTAAAGCATATGGAAATCACACCCTCTATCCAGTGAAAAATCATTAGGCATTAATATCGCACTAATCCAACTCTAACAAAGAAGAGAAAACACTTTATTAGGATGTACCACCTTTTAACAATATTAATTTGGGGTTATTATTTACCTTGTTTATGTTGTATTTATTTTCTTAAGATGCAGATAAAATTTTTCCATTAACATTTTAAATGTAGCATAACTAAAAGTATGGAATCAATTTATAGTTAGTGTTGAGCACACATTGTGTGGTAAACAATGATGTGATACAATGATAAAATTAAAAATGCTAAACTAAACTGTAATGGAGGAAAATGGCTACAGTCCATGTTGCTTTTATTTCCGAGAGTTACAGCACAGGCCGAGGACATCAATGCCTGCCTAGTCTGTGATTTCTTTTTTAATTCTTTAAGTATTGGAATGTCGATATTTATTAAATCATTATGTTTTCCTTTTATGACTGCTGTGATCATTTCAAAAGCATTTTGTCCTTTTAGTAAAAGCAAAAGACCATGTTCTGAAAAACTTAATCAATTTAACATCTAGTATTCTGGCTCCAAACCTAGGGTGATAAGGTAGTGATATCAATGAACAACTGAAAGGAAAATTTTCTGAGTTCTTGGTGCAAATCCAACCCATTACAAATAAAAATGCTGATAGCTTTCAGGTTGAAAGTAACAGTAGGCCATTAAATACTGGCACATTGGAAAAGCAATCTTAGCTACTCAAACAAATATTTCTCAGAATTATATTCACATGCTTTTCTAAAAGTATTATCTTTC
>NW_006159525.1:8285114-8315652 GCF_000334495.1 Tupaia belangeri chinensis | reverse complement strand
TCCCTATTGTTCTAGGAACATACAAAATAAAACACATGAAGTTTTTTCAGGAAGATTTTATAATTTAAGAGGGATTTATATGTGCAGCACAAACAGCTTCCAAACATCCAGAAAGTGCAGGCAATATTGTGTTCTCAACATCGGTCCTCAGCCACAGATACAGGCTGATCCTACATTTCAAGATCCAGTTCAGAAGAAGCCAGCAAAGGGGCTCGCTCAACACATATGACTAGATGAGACCTCTCACTGTAGTACAAATTTGTGCATACACTTGTCTTCTTCATATCTTCACTGAGATGCCCAAATCAGGATCTCCAAATTAATATGACCAACACAGAATACACAATTATTTCTCCAAAAAAATATGTCACTCTCTCTTCCCTGGAGTCCTCATCTCCATCAATGGTACTACCATTCACCTATTTGTTTAAGCTAAATTCCTAAGAGAGAGTCTTGATTTCTTTATCTGAGAGTGAAAAACATAACTATTTATAATATCTATTGGGCCTATATTCACAACATCTCCCAAATCCAACCACTGCTCACTGTCTCCTCTGCTATAAGCAAAACTCTCCTTCGCATCTAGTGCAATAGCCTCATAACTGACCTCCCTGACTCCATTCTTGCTCTCTACAATCCATCCTCCAGAACAACATCCAAACATGTTCTTCCTGAGAGAATAGATCATATGATGTCAAATCCGTGTAAGACCCACCACACACATCCCATCACTCATGAAATAGAATGCCAAACTCACTACCATGCCTGACAAGGTCTGATTCCTATCCACTTGTCTGACCTCATTTTTGTCCTCTGTTCTTTTCCTTCATGATATTCCAGACATGACCAACCTTCTTCCAAGTCTTTGCAGATGCCATTCTTCCTACCTGCAATGAATCTTCCCAAAATGTGCAAAATATACACTCCCTTCATTACTCATGTTTCAATGAGCACCTTCTCAAAGAGGTATTCCTCTCCTACTGAGTTAAAGCACCCCCCACCAAGAATCATATTGCCTCATTTTATCTCCTGCACAGTACCAGTATCACCTGATGCTGTATTATTTATTGTACTGTTAACACTGCATCTCATCTGGTGTCGGTATGTTTACTGTAAGTCTCCCACCCTGGGAGTATCAGCCCCTGGAGAAAAGAAACACTGTCTTTCTCTCCACTGCATTCACCCTGGTGCTATTTCTGTACCTAGAACAGACTTCTAATAAACATGCATTATAGCAGTTGATTGTAATAAAAATGATAGTAGTTGACTGCAATAAAACAGCAAAATCAGTATTTCCAAATAGCAAGATCACAGAATAAAATGAAATTAAATAGGTTGATTTCGGTATATGTCCAAAAGAAGCTTTGGACTTATGGAGGCTACAAACTGTCTCCATAACTCAGTTTCAAAGGAGTTGCATAATGTCTATGAATCATATCTCTTTAAGAAAAATGGGAAATTTTATATATATAGATATATATACACACACACACACACACACACATATATATGTGTGTCTGTGTGTGTGTGTGTATATATATATATATATTCATGCATATATATATACTCTTAGTCTATATATATATGTATATACACACACACATACATATTCATAGTATACGTGAATATGTTCATAGTATGTTAAAGCAAATCAATCCCAAAAGTGTTCCAACAGTTCAGAATTCTGCAAGTTAGAGCTTGTCTGTATAATAAAACACATATACATATCAAAGAAATTTAATTTTAAAATCTAGTAGCAAAATGTTCCTACATATGCTATATATATGTACAAGTGTTTATGTGCATACACTTTTAATAATTTTAATAGTTATATTTCGTATCAATACTTCCAGAAAACTCAAGAGACTCAGTCCTGCTTTTCCTTCATTAGCAGGAGAATGGACTCCAGCAGTAGAAGAATTCGGAATAGGTGATTTGGTTCATCTGTGAAGCTATTTAGCCAAGAGGGAACTACTGCTTCACTGCCCCAACTCATCCAGGGTCCGGGGACAGGGACCGCCATGGTTTTCTAAGGAACCGTTTTAGTTCTTTTTCATGTAACACATCAGTCTGCCTCTCCCTTCTTTGCAGGGACAGCTGTTCAGGGGAAGCATTCCCCAAATATTTTTTTTTCTTTTTACCAAAACGGTAACGAGAAAATAAAATCAATATGGCTGAATTAACATGAATGTGGGCATGTACCGTATACGCTGTAGAGGAACTCACTACTATCTGCAGCCGCCTATCTGTTAACCGTAGAGATGCCAGCCCAAGACTCACATCAGCACACCCCACAGGCATGACTGTGAGGGACTATATCTGCCTCCCCCACAATACCAGCATCTCATTTGGGAACAGGAAAACGTCTTTCCAACCACTGGGCTCAGCTTCAGATCCTTGGATTTAGGACTTTGATCTAGGGGCCCACCAGATGGCATGGAAGTGAAGGCAATTAGATCCCACATGGCCAATCACGCAGTTCAAATCCTGGACCTGGCAGCTTAAAATTGCACTGGGCACTTGTATGCTCATGCCCAAAATGCCAAAGGGGGAATGGAAAAGGCATTACAGAGTGGCCATGTTCCTTAGGGTGTGATTTCTCACTCACCCCACCTCTGCCCCATCTCCCTCTGGAGAGTGCACGGGGCCTTCAGCAACCAAAAACAAGGAAAAGAAAAAGGTTAAAAAAAAAAAAAAAAGATTTCCAACTATGTTGCTTCATTACTTAATTTATCTCCACCATTGGAATGACATGATTTTCACTGAAACATTTATGAGTCTCTTATATTTCCTCCTATCCATTAAAGATACAAATAGATAACAAGCCATCATGGAAGTACTTCCAAGACATACAGCAGATCGAATAAGCAGGTCACAGAGTAGAGTGTATCACCTATCTCCTGTTTTGAAAAGGTCTGTATGTGCTTATTTCTGTATGTTTAGAAAACAGAATGTATAGCTACTGCATGTCAATAAAAATAAATTTAATTTTAATAAAAAATGTAAAATGGACAGCAAAGCATTAACAATGGAGTCTGAATTGGGTTTTCTTTTCGTCTTTTCACAGACTATGAGATTTATTACTATGAAAATACTATTGTGCTCAATCCCAAACACAAAAAAACCTAAGGCTATTTCAATAATAAAGAAGACCACTGGGACAAAAAGGATTTCTTAACCTAGTAGAGCTGTCAAGTTCAAAGAGCAGAAGAGACAGACCTAGTTTTTAGCACCAGTCTATCCCCGTTGCACTTCACCCAATGGCCTGCATGGGGAGACACTGAAGAAATATTCATTAAATAAATGGAGTAACCATTTCTCTATGTTAAATGTTCACTGGGACATCTCTATTGGCAGTGCTTGGCCTGACCTAAATCTCTGCTCTCTGTAGTCTCATTTCAAAGGGTTTTCCAGCCCACAAGAGAAGACATATTTTAAAACTGTGTGACAATACCTTTAAATCATCTTCCTTTTTCCTATTTTTTTTATTGCAATAACATACAAATAACAAACTTTAGTATCTTTACTATGCTTTTAAATTTTTTTTAGAGAGATTTTTGCTATAGGGCATGTGCATTTGCCAGAGAGACAGAAAGGTAGAAATCACCTCACAGCAGGGATGACCATGCTGCAATACCTTCTCCTCCACTCAGGATTTTGGGCATGCACGCATACACATCTGCTGTGAGTTTCAAGCCAACTGGGTTCAGGACTCAAACTGCGGTCGACTATGTGGGAGTCCAACGACATAACCATTACACCATCTGCAGGTCATCTCTACCATTCTTAAGAGTACTGTTCATCGCCACCATCCATCTCTCAGCTCTTCATCTCCCCAGATTAAAACTCTGTACCCATGAAACAATTCCCTTTTCTCTCTCTCCGCAGTACTTGGCAATCTCTATGCTTTCAATCCCTATAGGAACTTTATAAAACTGGAATCATATATAGTATTTGTCATTTTGTGTCTGACTTATTTTGTCTACTATGTCTTCAAGGTTCATCCATGTGTGGCACACGCGAGAATTTTCTTCCTATTTAAGGCTGAATGATACGTATGGATATGCCTCATTTTTCTATCCATTCATCCATTAGCTATCCAGATTGTTTCCCAGCTTCAGCCTCCACGCTTTCATACTGCTATAAATACGATGTACAAAGAGCTCTTTAAGATCGTCTTTCAATTTTCTTGGGTATACATCCAGAAATGGAATTTCTGCACCATACAGTAATTCTATTCTGATTTTTTAAAGAATTGCCATACTGTTTTTCACAGAAAATGTCGTACATTTTATATTCTCACCAAGAGTACACAGGCTTCCAGTTTCTTCACATACTCAACACTTAATTCCTTTCTGGTTTTTGATAGTTAAACTAATGGGTTTGAACTGGTGTCTCACTGTAGTTTTTATTTACATTTTCCTAATGAGAAATCATATTCAATGGCATCTTCTGCTTCAATGGCATTATTTTTTCTGACTGTAAAGATGAAAATATTTCATGTCTGAATCAGCCAAAGCCATATTACTCAGTTTTCACAAAACTTCCAGGCCTAGGCCTTTTTGCCACTTTTTATTATGTGAAAAGAAAAATAGGCCAATCCAGTACTTAAATTATTTGTATCTGCACTCACAGAAAAATTCCTGACAATTCTGGGAAATAACTGTCAGACATTTCTTAAGGGAAAAAAGTATACCTAGTCCCTGAGGGAAAATTACCTACTAGTTTGACTGTCTGTAAACATTTAAAAATATTTGTTAAATGTTTAAAGAATATGATGTTCTTAACAATACTCTGTAAAGTGTCCTCATTACCAAGAAGTTTTAGAGAAGTGAGGCATCTATGCATCCAGACAGGCATCAATTTGCCTTTTATTCACTTCTCCCGTTGAACCTTAATGAAGAATTTTTCTTGGAATTCAAGTTCATCTATTTGATAACGTGATTAATTCATCTACACTAGCACCATGAGTTATTTATGACTTCTTATCCATTTTCATCCAAATGAGATTGGTGTAAGCTCAAAATTTTCAGGAGTATTGGGTTGGGATGACTAAGTGTCTAAAAGACTCTTCCAAACTGGTCTACTATTAATCAGGTATCTGCAGATTCTACCACATCTGGCTTGGGTATACAGAACGTACTTATGCATATGTAACATGAACCAAATCTTGTACAAATCACCGGGTCATCAGCCATTAATATTGTTGTCAAGGCCAGCAGGTGGTGTAGTAATTAGGACACTGAACTCCCACATGCCTGACTGGAGTTCAAGTTCCAAACCTGGAGACTTGAAACTCATGATGGGCACATGTGAGTGTACGCCCAAAATTTGGAGAGGAGAATGGAGAAGGGACTGTGGTATGGCCAACCCCAATGGGGAGTGACTTCTCACATTCTCTGTCTCTGTCTCTCTGGTGAGCACATGTGTCCTATAGAAAAATTCTCTTTTAAAAAAATATTGTCACTTTTGGGACCAGCAGGTGGCATGGTGGTTAAGGCGCTGGACACTCCCACATGGTTGACCAGAGTTTGAGTCCTGAATCTGGTGGTTTGCTTTCTCACTTCCTCTCTCTCTCACTCTCACCCTCTGTCTCTCTCTGATAAACTAAAAAATAAATGAATGGATAAAATAAAATAAAATAAAAATTGTCACTTTTAAGTAGTATTGACAAACTACATAAAATGGTATCTCAAAAGCAGTACCTTTCATAAACTTGAAAGTAAAAATGGTTTATTCTAATAACATTCCAATCACAATATAACTGTTTCTATAAATCTAATCCACTTACCTCTCCAGTTCAGGTAGTAACAGTTTAAAAAATTATGTTCTTCATTCTATTCACAAGAAAAGTGGTTCATAAACTTTTCTGAAGGTCAGATTTCTAAATAAAATCATAGTTCCTGTCTCCAGAAAATGAACACAATCCAAACTAGAAAAAAGTTTCAGGGGTTTCTAGTCATCCCACTATATATAGAGCCTATTCCGTATCAAAATCCTCTGATTATAGATGTTTTTCTTAGATAATCTACTTAGTGGAAGTTATGATTTACATATAATAATTATACATATTTGTGGAGTACAGTATGGGTTTTTTTTTGTTGCTATTTATTTGTCCAGAGAGATTTTTGCTACAGGGTGAGTGCACTCCCCAGAGAGACAGAAAGCAAACTCTAGAGGGGATGGCTATGTTGCAACCCCTTCTTCTCCATTCTCCTCTCAGGATTTTGGGCACGCACACACACACGCGCACACCCAGCATGAGTTTTAAGCCACTGGGTCCAGGACTCAAACCACAGTCAACAATTTGGGAGTCCAGCGACATAACAATTATACCATCTGTTGGTCCCTGGCACGGTTTTTAAAAAGATGCATATGGTGTGTAATAAACAAATAGAAGAAATAAGCATTTTCACCAGCTTCAACATTTTAACATTACATCATGTTGTAAACATTTGAAACTCATGCTACTGGATAATTTGGAAGTATATAATGAATTGTCAATGATGTTCTTTACTATGAAATATAATCCTAAAGAAAACAATATGGTTATGAATCAGACAACGAAAATTCTTAGAAAATGAATAAAAATATCCATATTTTTGAAAACAAAATAATGTTAGCCAATAAAAGAAGAATTTGTAATAAGGAGATTCTTGATAGGAAAAACTTTTAATAAGCACCCTGATGATTCTAAGGAACATCAGTGCTTAAGAGATAGGAACCTCGAGGTTGATAGACTCCTGGTAAAAAAAATTCTTGATACAGAAGTGGGGCTGATAATGAGATGTGTTTCCAGCTCTCATTGCAGAATCATTTTTATTAGAATCATAACGATGGAGGTAAAATATATACGTATAAGAGAAATAAATAAAATCACATATTCATTCTATCCCAGAGTGTATGCTCTGCTACTGCAACTTAACATTCAAGTAAATTGTTCTTACCTTAAAAGATTTACCTCATCGACATTTGAGAGATAGAAATGTAAACAGTAGAATAAAAATGAGCCAGGCACGCCTGTGAACCATGATCACAACCTACATACAGGTGGGCGTATCCACCTCCTGGAGCATCTGGTCCAGGCTTTGTACACCTTCCCCTCACCAAGAACGATGACTAACTCCTTTGGGCATGGCAGGTGCTCAGTGCATGCTCTGCAGACTTAATGTCTCTGCTGACAGCTCTGTTCCAAATAACACCGCTTTCTTAAGGATAAGCGGGCCTTACTGAAATGCTGTCATGTTTGGACAATTTAGACCTACTTAGACCTCAGGCTAAGGTCTAAAGTAATGGAATGGAATGGAATGTAGCTGGAAATTAGAAAAATCGTAATTCTTCCTCTCTTAATTCAAGAAAGAGTCTGGATGAATACACACCAGACCTGCACTCAGTCCCTTCTAAAGCTGATAAACTTTAGAACATCAGACGAGGCCTAGTCTATGTATTTGCTACCTACTGCGAGGACAACCAGTTAGGAGTGGGGTAGTTTATATAAAACATGACTAATGAGCAATGAGAATCACCTTGTGGTTGTTTTGTTTTGCTTTGTTTTAAGAGGTTTCTGCCCTAGGGCACTTTTTAAGAGGTTTCTGCCCTAGGGCATGTGCACATACCAGGGGAAGAAAGAGAAAGAGACAGTGAGAGGGAAAGTGAGAAATCACCCCTGGTGCGGGGCAGGGGAGGGGGGTGGCCACACCACAAACCCTTCTCCTCCATTCTCTTCCCAGGATCTTGAGCACGTATGCACATGGACCCAGCATGAGTTTCAAATCACCGGCTCCGGGACTCAGACCATGGAAGGCCATGTGGGAGTCCAGTGACATAAGTGCTACACCATATGCTGGCCCCAAAGTCTCTTTTAAATGAATACTTAGGTATACAAACTTCTTAACATGAGAATCATGTTTACTATACAAAAAAAAAATTGATGATGGCGAAAAAAGAACACATATTAACCCACTCCACGTTGAATGGATATGCACTCAGTTAAGAATTAAAGATATGGTAAAATGATATTTGAAGAATCATATAATAAAACAACCTTTTAAGAATCCGATAAAACCCAAGCAGTTAGCGTAATGGCTATGTCGCTGGACTCCCACGTAGTCGACAGTGGTTTGCGTCCCGGACCTGGTGGCTTAAAACTCACGCCGGGCGCATGTGCGTGCATGCCCAAGATCCTGAGAGGAGAATGAAGGAAAAGGGATTGTGGTGTGACCATCCCCCCTGAGGGGTGATTTCTCGCTTTCTGTCTCTATGTCTCTCTCTGTCTGGCGAGCACACGCGCCCTATAGCGAAAACCTCTCAAAAAAAAAAAAAAAAAAAAAAAACCAAGAAGCACAAAATTCCTACAAGATTTTCTGGTCAAGGAACTCTCTGATTTCTGGAAGACCATCTGTGCCCACCACTTCATTTCAGCACCATTCTGTAAATATGTCCACGTGGAACAATCGTGAGGGAAAATCAGACAAGGAGAGGGGGGCATGAAGGGTGAGGTCCCATGGGCTTTGACCCTGTGGTATAATGTACAGAAGAATGAAAATGGGATCTCAATCCAAATGGTCCTGATTCAAGGTTCTATTCTGTAGCTTCGTAAACTCAAAACAGCCACTACTGCTAGAAGGATTATATGAATGGATCATTACAGGTGGTCTCTGGCCATAGATGCAGATGTTATTTCCCATTAAACAAATACACATCTTTTTCTGATTATGTAAGAGCTGACATGTTACCATTCTCCAGGTGGGATTTGTGGAGTGAAACTTTTCAGATTACAACCATAACTTTATACAAAGTAACTTTAGTATGTGAGTTAAGACCTTTTGACTAAGATTCAAGAAAAAACTTAACTTATCCAATTCTAACAGAAATGATGAAATTCCTATTTTTACATAAATGGACTAACACTGAACTTTAAGTTTCTTTTTAACAGAACGCCAACATCATTATTCCTGAGATGGTGACTTTAAAAAGTAGCTAGAACACACATCACCGATGTGCATCCTGAACATTTACACTAGCACCACTAAGCTAGACACACACACACACACACACACACACACACACAAAGATGTAATCACACATGTGTACTACACACACATATTTTTACATCTCTACGAATCTGTTATAGAATATTATATCCCATACTACTACAAATCATGATATAATCTTGATTTATTTTCATTTCCTAGATTATTTGGCAATGATCAGCTTTTACACACTAGTTAAAACCTGCACATTCAGAACCAGCAGATGGCATAATGATTACATCTCTGGATTCCCAGATGGCCTCCCGCAGTTCAAGTCCTGGACTCAGTGGCTTCAAATTCATGCCAGGTGTGCATTTGTGCATGCCCAAACTCCTGAAAGGAGAACGGAGGAGAAGGGATTGTGGTGTGGCCATCCCCCCTTGGGGGTGATTTCTTGCTTTCTGTCTCTCTGTCTCTTTCTATTCCTCTGGTAAGTGCACACACCCTATAGCAAAAATCTCTCAAATAAATAAATAAATAAATAAAAAGAAAACCTGCACATTTGAGTCTTACACAAATTAGCATAAACTTCGAAAAAGAACATATAATCTAGTGGGTAAGGAATTTGCTCAATAAGAGAAATCTGATGAAATTTTTATTTACTCACAATATTTTATTAAAAATTATATTCAATCAGGGGTCGGCAGGTGGCGTGGTGGTTAAGGGCACTGGACTCCCACATGGCCAACCGCGGTTCCAGTCCCAGACCTGGTGGCTTGTTTTCTCACTTTTCCTCTCTGTCTCTTTCTCTCACACACACTCTGTTCCTCTCTGGTCAAATTAAAATAAACAAATAAATGAATAAATATAAATAAAGTTAGATAAAATAATTCTTTTAAAAAATATATTCACTTTTATAAATCTTTCTCTATATTATATCCACAAAATTTAGAATTACAAGATCAGCAAGAGTGAGTCCAGGATTTTGAGGGAAATGCCAGCATTTCAAATCCCAGAGTCAATTCACAGTAGCTACTTAAGAGATGCAAAAGGCCTGGCAAGAGTATTTATTTCCTGCAAGAATCCTCTGCAAGCAAACTGTCCATTCAGCAGTTCTGCAGGCTACTGTTTCACCATGCGACAGGCCCACTTATTCATAAACAAATCATTAACATTCTTGACATAAATCCATAGTGGACCATTAATCCCAGCTATGATAATGTTTTAGTACATTTGCTCTGCCCATCATGAATGAGAGTGTTGTTTCGCAGAACTCATCCCTGACAAAAAAGAGACAAATTATGCCCCGTGAGAAAACTTGGAGAATGAACGGCTTACACACCAATTACGGTCTCATTATCTAGCTGATGCCGAAATAGATCCTGTGTGCTTTGGGTGAAATGTAGATTTTTCTTACTCAGCCCAAAAATATATGTAAAACCATTTTCCAAGATACTTTTCGTTGTTCAGAGTCATCTGCAAAGCCACATTCCAGAACATGCCTCATAGTTACAATTGCATTTCATTAAAATCTTTCATAGGTTTCCTACCTATTTTGTGTATAAAGTTGGCTTTTACAACTTCATGCTGAAGATGGTGTAGAAAAAATAAAGCAAGTCCAAACTATGAAAAAAGGCAAATCAACTATTGCTTAAGACAAAAAAAAAGAAAGAAAGAAAGAAATCAAACCCTCATAGTAAAAAAATAAATAAATAAAAGATACTAGGTACTTAACTATAATGACTAATGGTTAATATAGCTTGTTACCATTTCAATGTCAATATATTCTATCCAAGAGTTATCAGGAAAGGGATATGAGTTATAGAAAAAATAATAATCAGGAAACTTATTCAATAACAAGAAACTTATTGGGACCAGCAGTTAGCATAATGGCTATGTCGCTGAACTCCCATGTAGCTGACCACGGTTCAAGTCCCGGACCGATGGCTTAAACTGACACTGGGTGCATGTGCGTGCATGCCCAAGATCCCAAGAGGAGAATGAAGGAGAAGGGATTGCAGTGTGGTCATCCCCCCTGGGGGGGCGGGTGATTTCTCGCTTTCTATCTCTCTGTCTCTCTCTCTGTCTTTCTGATGAGCGCAAGCACCCTATAGCAAAAAACTCTTAAAAAAAAACTTATTTAAAAAAGAGACTCTATATCCTGATAGGTTCTTTAAATTCTGTGTATAAAGTATCTCCACAGAACTTGAATGATAAACCTCTTCATGATTAGAATGCACTGGACAGGGGCCAGCAAGTGGCATGGAAGTTATGGCACTGGATCCCACATGGCCAAACACAGTTTGAGTACCAGATCAAAACCCTTGAAAATCACACTGGGAGTGTGTGTGTGCATGCCCAAAATCCCAAGAGGAAAGTGGAGAAGTGCTATGAGCCTACTAATATCTCCAGAAGGTATCTGACTTCCAACAATTGTCGGGTAGAGCAGAGCCTCTCAAACTTTATGTGTATAAAAATCACCTGGGGCTTTTGTTACAATGCAAATTCTGGTGAACAGGTCTGGGATACCACCTAATACCCTACATTCCTATCAAGCTCACAGGTGATGGAAATACTTTTCTTCTTGACCAATTTGAGAAGCGAAGTGAGAGATGACCACGTTTTGATGATAGCTCCAAAGCCCAATAGCTTGGTCTTATTTAGGCATGATATAGAAACCTTTGCTTCCTTAACACTAATATAATTATTAATTTAATTATTTTCAGAGAATTTTGTTATAGGTAGGGCACATGTGCTCACCAGATACAAAGCGAGACAGAGAGACAGAAAGCAAGAAATCACATCCCCAAGGGGAAGGGCATACCACAATCCCTTCTCCTCCTTTCTCCTCTCAGGATTTTGGGCATGCACACACACATGCTCAGCACAAGTTTTAAGCCACCAGGTCCTGGGCTTGAACTGCAGTTGGCCACAAAGGAGAGTCCAGTGCCTTAACCACTAGCACGCACTGGCCCCAACAAATATAAAAGTTAAGGCCAAGGTTCATATGACTCCTCATTATGAGTAAGATCAAAAGTGAGGAAATCTATCGGGGCACTTTGATGACACCAAAGTGAGAAGAAGTACCCTACTGATAATTCAGACTTGAAGCTTTTTCTGCCCTTCCATTAAATACAATCATGGAAACATAAGCATAGGACTAAGATTTTTCAGCCTTAGTATCCTGATCTGCAAAATAAGAATGGAAAATACCCACTTCTCAGTATTAGCACAAGATGAAATAAAAACATACGGAAAGTGCTGTAGTAGAACAGATCCCCACAGATACAAATTTCTTCTCTTAGTATCTTTGATTATCAAATGTTACCCATTTAAGCCTGGGTCTAGTAGAATGAGCTCAACATGGTATAAAAAGGATGAAACCCCAGCTGGGGTTTGGACCCTACTATTTATTAGCTATTCATCTTCAGGCAAATCACTCAACCCATGGTTTTCAGATGCAGATTGTCAGACTTGTACCAAGTTGATTATGTAGCAATCACTTGATAAAAATTCCAATTCCTCTTTCTTCCACCTAAGAATTCTCATACATAAGATCTAAGATGCAATCTTGGATTCTATATGTTTAAATACTCCCCTAGGGAGGATTAGAAACTAGTGTCTTCACCTTTAGAACCTCAGATCTCTCAAGTGTAAAGATGCCCAAGACAACAGTGATGCCTGACCACGTATTTCAAGGGGGCTATGACAACAGGGCTTGGTAAATGGCAGACTGCTCAGATCCTGTTACATCACCATAAGTAGACTGAGAGGATTAATTCATAATGAATACCCTTAGCTGTAGGTACTGCTCTCCCTGACCTTACCTTCCATTTTACAACTCTACCCATAACTGTATCAAAAGCTATTGCAAACTTCATTTCCTAAATTTTTCCCCTTTTTTCAATCACTACAACTAATCCATTCACTCTGCTCAAGTCCCTGGGTCACCAGGGAGATGGCTTCAATGAGTCTTCCTGGCTAGGAGTTCAGTGAGTGAGTCCACTCTAGGTCACTGCCAGATCCTGGGTTTCCCTAGCACTTCTTTGCAAAGTGCAATTGTGTCACTACTCAGCAACTCAGGGCATGTCCTGTGCACAGCCTCATCAGTCACCATGAAAGTCTTTGCAGCCAGTCACCCTACGTTGTGCCTCTTACCACTTCCCATTTGGCTTGCCTAGCATGTGTACATAATCTAAGCAATTGTCACAAAAATAAACACATATGCACACACTCTGGTTTTAGAGGATGAAGATCTCATTGGCAATTAAAAATCTTAGATCAAATAGGGTGTATATATTGGGTTTTATTTTTCTATGCAAAAATGCATCATTACTTTCCTGACAACCTAATAGCATGTTTATGCAGAGGGCAGCTATGTTTTTATGTGGAGACCTAAGAGTTCTTCTCATTCTTTCATTTTTATCCCTTCCTCCCTCCCTGCTTTCATTCTAATGGTATTTGTAGTTCTATAAACTCACCAACACCTCTCTTAACTAACCAGAATATTATTATTTTCTTAAGAGCAAGTTTTGCTATAGAGCATGTGAACTCATCAAAGAGACAGACGGAAATTGAGAAATCACCCCCCAGGGGGGATGACCAAACTGTAGTCCCTTCTCCTCCATTCTCATTGTGGGTTCTTGGGCGTGCACATACACAAGTCAGCATGAGTTAATTTAAGTCACTGGGTCTGGGACTCAAACTGCAGTTGACTATGTGGGAGTCCAGCAACATAACCATAATGCCATCATGCCATCTGCTGGTCCCCCAGAATATTATTTCTTGGCCCTATCTGTCAAAGTGAATGTGTCCTATAATTTCTGCTATTATGAAAAGGGTGAGGGAGGAGAGAGGAAAAAAAAAGAGGAAGAGCAGGGGAGAAAGAGAAAGAGAGCCAAGAAAAGGGGCGATTGAGAGAAATAGATAAGGGATGTTGGCACTCTGGTTTCCATCCTGGAGTCATGCAGGTCATAATAATTACAGAAGCAGGTCAAGTGCAAGATGATAAATGATAAATGATTCTTGCCTTTCATGGGTGCAGACTGGGGAGAAGGATGGCTGGGACTGGCCAGAACTAAAAAGAATGCATGTGACTCTAAAGGTAGACTTGGTGTTCAATTCTAGACAACAGTGGTCAGCATGGAATTAACACTACCAGACTAAACCTTTTCAAGAAAGCCACATAAGAGAAGGCCACATACTACATGAAATTTCATGATCTTCTGCTTGCTACAATTTTCAAATTCTGCAAGCACTGTGTTGACCAAAGGAGATATACATCAGCAAGGCAAATGTGGCTCACCTAAACACCTGCATACCCTCACCTGGGTAGACTCTACTGAACTACACTCATTCATCCACCTTCCGTGGAATTAGGGGTGAACTGAGGATAGTTTTATCCAGTGAAATATGGGCAGAGAGAATATGTGTCTCTCATGAGCAATGACTTTAAGGAAGCAACTATGTCTGTCATACCAGCTTTTCATTTGTGCCTACTAGATACAAATAAAGATGCAACAGGGGCAGCAAAACCAAAACGGGCAGGAAGCCTGAATCACCGCATGGAAGAGAGCCACCAACTGTCTAGGAACACAGTTTTGGATTGTAACTTGGAAAAACAAACATCTAGAGTGCCTTCCTCATTTTATATGTTAGTGTATATTAATTACTACAGCCGAGACTGACTTATTTGATCATTTCTGGAATTCTTCACATTTGACTTTGAAGAATAGCGATCTTTCATCATCCTTGAGATGTTCTGACATCAAATGTCAGGGGAATGCCATTCATTTTTCTCTCCTAGACAAATTTATCTTTAATTCTGATTGCAGCAGGCTCTCTGTGTCTATTCAGATTAGTCTAGTTTTAATCTGTCAGTTGCATAAGGGCAGGAACTACGATCTTTCAGAGCATTCAAAATTCAGATGCTGAGGCCAGTCAGAAGCATGGTGAATAAGGCGCTGGATTTGCACATACTAACTGCTGTTCAAGTCTCAGACCTGGTGGCTTACTTTCTTGCTTTCTCTTTCTGGCTGGCATGTTCCCTATAGCAAATTAAAATAATAATAATAATGATAAGTTAAATTAAATTATCATTTAAATTATTTTAAAATTAATTAATTAATTAATTAAATTCAGATACTTAGGATCAATTAGCAGGCTACCATGACAAGTCTACAAGGAAAGGTCACTGTAGGAAAAAACGGGCAAGCGTTTTGAAAAATCCTCCCACATAATCATTTATTTTTTTACAAACTGCAAAGTGTTTCCCAAGAACAGGTTAACCACTTTTTGTGAAGTTTTTTTCCCTAAATTTTTCCTTGCTCTATATTCCACTCAACATAATCTCTAAGGAAGTTTCGTCTCAGAGAAGGAATAACTCCAATTTAAAAATTGGGGGAAATATGGAAAGAGAAAGCAAGAGTACACTTTAGATGGAAAGGAAGGATGTGGCACAAAAACCTAACATGGAAAAATCAGAAATTTTCAAGAAACTTTTCTCAACATTTTTTGCTATATAGATAAAGATAAAATTCAAAGAATGTAGCTTTTTGTTCTATAACTTTACTTCTCCGTGCAAATATTGTGTTGGAAAAGTGAGGAAAGCATCGAATGCTGTGTGCCAATATGGTGCTCGAAGCCAGCGGTGAACCTTGGCAGTTCAGGAAATGAGATCCGTCCCTCCAGACAAGTTCGTGTATCTGCCAACAGCCGCCCTCTCCTCCAGCAGGGACACCCAGAAGCTTAGCAAAAGCTTGGCAAAAACGGTTAAGGAGGGTTAATCACTTTTTCCATTTACTTTCAGCCAATAGGATTTAATTAAGTATACTTTAATTAAAATTTAATCAAGCTTACTGTGGCTGCAGACAGCTATTGCTGAAAATGGCATGAACTTGTATTTTCTACAACTTCTTTCCAAATAAAGCCACTTTATAATGAAAAAAATATATATTATGGCATTATTCTGCTCCTTAAAGGGGGAGGAAACCGAATGAGGGACACTGAAATGATTATATAAAAGAGATTACACAAAGAAATATGAGAACAACTAGGAGAGGCTGGTTGGAGGGAAGTAAGTTATCCACAAATCAGACGTGAGCAAAGGAGCATGTGCCGGAGTCAAAGCTGCAGTAATCCTTTGTTTATTTAAGTCACTGAGAAATGGGGTGGTGGTCGCATAAGCGAAGGTCTACAGTCCCTCTGTCCTTCCCTTATTTGTTCATTTAATACATTTATGGACAGACCTGTTCTGGGGACAGTGGTCTAAATAAAAATCGGATCTCTTTCAATGCCAAATCTTTAGGTGACTGTGATGAATTTAAAAACCAACAACAACAAAAACCCTTTATCTGGGGACCAGCAGTTAGCATAATAGCTATGTTGCTGGACTCCCACGTAGTCGACCACGATTCAAGTCCCGGACCTGGTGGCTTAAACTCAAGCTGGGCGCATGTGCATGCGTGCCTAAGATCCCAAGAGGAGAATGGAGGAGAAGGGATTGTGGTGTGGCAGTCCCCACTGCAGGGGGATTTTTGCTTTCTATCTCTGTCTCTCTCTGTCTCTCTGGCAAGGGCACGTGCCCTATAGCAAAAACCTCTCCCATAAAAAGGATTATATACTCATATTTTTTTTTCTAATATTTTAGAGAGTTTTGCTATAGGGCCCGTGCACTCACCTGGAGTGACAGAGAGTGAGAAATCACCCCTGGAAGGATGGCCACACCACAATCCCTTCCCCTCCATTCTCCTCTTAGGATTTTAGACATACATGCACACACACCCATGGTGAGTTTGAAGCTGCTGGGACTGGGACCCAAAGAGTGGTCAATTACGTGTGAGTCCAGTTACATAACAATTACACCATCTGTTGGTCCCAAAAAATTATATATTCTAATTATCTTGATTTGATGCAAATTTCAAAAAAATTGAAATCCATGCATAATTTTTCACAATACTCATTTTCCAACTTTCTTAAAGTTGGATACAATTCTGAAAATAAACATAGATTTCTCTAATCAATTAGAACCTTAGTCACTCTTGAAAAGTCACTCTTTTGAAATCAATTTCATTTTACAGTTTCATAAGTCTAGAAGGTTTTCGACTGGTTCCATATAGAAGAACCCCAAAAGCATTCAGTTTTCTTTTTATAAGTTAGAAATTTTTTTTTTAATTTTGGAGAGATTTTCACTGTAGGGCGCGTGCGCTCGCCAGACAGACAGAGAGAGACATAGAGACAGAAAGCGAGAAATCACCCCCCAGGGGGGATGGTCACGCCGCAATCCTTTCTCCTCCATTCTCCTCTCGGGATCTTGGGCACGCACGCACACGCACCCGGCGTGGGTTTTAAGCCACCAGGTCCGGGACACAAACCGCAGTTGACTACGTGGGAATCCAGCGACATAGCCATTACGCTAACTGCTGGTTCCCTATAAGTTAGAATTTTTAAATTACAATTTCTTTGTTTTGTAATATTTCTTGTTCTAGAGTAAAAAGTAGAGAAAACAAAGAAGAAATACCTGTTTGAGGGTTTACCCACTTGGTCTCTTTCTTTCTATGCTAATGTGCTTCCTAAGTTATGTTTAAAATAGACTTGCCCTTAAAGCCCTTGATCACATGTCTAAAAGTTTCTTCCAGAGAAATTTATAATTTCCTTTCAAAGGACTTTTTAAAGTTCACCTAAAGATCAAGTAGTAACCCATCACAGAGAGCTGTTGTAGCTGTCATACGTTGCATGAGATCTTTATTTTTCCCTCCTCTGTTGAAGGACACATAGGCCAGGTTTCTGTACAGCAGGAAGAGGAAACTGTTACAAGAAGTCACTAAGAAATGGAGACAAGGGCCAGTTAGGAATTGTTCACAGAAGACCAGATCCTAAATGGCCAACAAGGAATAGAGTCTTAACATGTAGGCTTGACTAGCACACTTGGAAAGGATCCTGACAGGATGGAGAATTAAAGGAGAAAAGATTTACCATGGAACTGAGCCCCACTGAGAGGTGCTTTCTCCCCTCCCCCTCTTCTCTCTCTCATGCACATGTATACGCCCTCTGGCATTAAAAAGAAACAAAGAAAAAAGAAATGAAGACATGTCTGAAGTAGCCCTCAATGTTCTATCTAGAGCTGGAAAAAGGGGCTAAGTTTGGAGAAGTGTCCTTTCCAATGACCTATTTCAGATTACTATTTTCATGTTAAGATACCCCCTTGAAAGCATGAACAGGAATAGGTCACAAAGATATACTAAATGTTTCTTTTTCAAGGGCTGGATCTTGTCATTATTTCTGCTGAAGGTTTATGGCAAGGTGGGGGCAGGTTCTCAGCCAAAAACTCTGCTGAGCACTTGACAGGTTTTCATCACATGCTTCTCACACAAACCCTAGCAGACAGGTAATATTATTCTCATTTATGTGTGAGAGCATTGAGGATTAGTCACATATCCCAGTGCACAGAAAACAAGTGGCAGAGGCAGAATAAGAACACAGGATTTCTAGACACAAACCCAGTAATTTTCCTCTTCTACACATCTGCTGAAGCCCATGAAATGTACACTTCCACCCCACCCCTTCACACAACCCTGAGCTCGCTCTCCAAATCCACTTTCAAATCCAATCTTCTTTGTAACCAACAACACAAGTTAATGAAGCCAGGGCAGGAGATGAAGGATATACTTCATGGTTCATGAAATCAAACTGGGCTAACTAAAGAGACTCGAGAGAGAGAACATAGGAGTTAAAGAGTAGGTCATGCCTGGGCTCTAATCCAGGCTCTGTGACCCTTATAACTTTGGGCAAGTAAATTAATCCCCATAAGCCTCCATTTTTTCATGGGTAAAATACACAACTTTTTAAGACATCTGTGACAATTAAATAATGAGTAAGGGGAGCAGGAGGCGACCAGCCTGCAGGTGGCCTGCCCTTCTGCCCACCACACCCAGCACACATCCATAACCCTCATTCAACCTCCCATGGCTCTCCAGTCATCTTGAGTGCCAGTTCTCTCAACAGATAAGTCTGTCTACACTGTCCATCTGCACCAAAGGTTGGCTTTTTCCAATTATGAAAATTAAATTCAGAGGCTCTGAGCCAAACACAAAGGCAAAGCTTCGAATCCAAATAAAGAATGTGTTGACTCAGAGAACAGCAATAAGCTCTAGGGCCCGCAAAAATAACAAATTCCTCACAACCCTTTCCCCAATCACCCTCTCAGTCAGTAACTTGTTGATTGACATTGTCCATTTTGTGGGACCCTTTCCCCAAATTCTGTAAGTCATGTACCCCTATGCCTCTCAAGGGTAAATAGTACCTCTTCCTTCCATTCTCAGTCCTCAGCACAACAAATACATGACACTGTCTAGGTCCAGACATACAGACGGACTTCAACAAGTTTGGGGAAAAATGGAAATAAAGTACGAGTTTATTTTGGTGCCAAAAAATTAAAAACCCATGCATAATTTGTTCACGATACTCATTTCCCATAAACTTTTTTAAAGATTCCTTGCATATGATTTTTGTCAAAAAAATAAAAAATACCATAAATCATATAATATTTATCTTCATTTTAGCTAAAGACTCTTCTTTTTTTTTTTTTTTTTTTTTTTTTTTTTTTGAGAGAGAGATTTTTGCTATAGGGTACATGAGCTAACTGGAGAGACAAAAAGTCAGAAAGTGAGAAATCAACCCTCCCAGGGGGGATGGCCACACCATAATCCCTTCTCCTCCACTCTCCTCTCAGGATTTTGGGCACACATGCACATGTGCCCATCATAAATTTCAATCTACCAGGCCTGGACCTCAAATCATAGTCAATTACATGGGAGTCCAGCAACATAACCATTATGCGTGTATCTACGCATAAGGTTTATATGTTAGGACCCTTAATTAAAAAAAAAAAGCAAACAAACAAACAAACTAAGCCAGTAAATTCACTGTCGAACACCACAAACAACTATACACAATCTTAACCATGTGGATATAATACAGAGTATGCCACAAATACAGGTTTTAAATCATCACATTTCGAACTGAAGGAGAACTTCCATCTTGTTCAGCTCTCTCAAATTACAGGTAAGAAAAATTAAACATAGAGGTGAAGTGACATGACTACACACCTAAAATCGAAGAGTAAGAATACCTGATAGAATTATGTTCCAGACCTCCTGCGAAGTGTTTTGTAAGCAGTATGGCTTTTTATACACATAATTTTTTCAGTTTATTTTATTCATGATAGAAAATGCAGGTGAATGCACAAGTAAAAGAGAAAGAGAAAGATGCACCTTCAACAGGGTCCCATCACACTGTGATCCCTGTCCAGGGCCCTTCTGCTCATCAGGATCTCGGGCACTCACACACACACACAGAGTGTTTTCAAGTCGGCCCAAGGATCCAAACCATGCAGCTTCCAGCACTGCAGCCCGGTCTACTACTGACTGCATCTCGAGGCTAGGCCCATTACTAACGGGCTCGTTTTTATAAATGCATAATAGAGAACAAGAGAGGTTAAGTAACCTGCCTATCAGCACGACTCTCACACGTGGTAAGGTAAAGATTTAAATCCACATCATCTAACTTGGGGACCAATTTCATAACCATTGCTCTGGACTGGGAATCTGAAGCAGAGATTCCCCAACCAGAACACGCTGGGTAGTCATACACCAAACTTAGGCTGGGATGCCAGTGAGTGGTCGGAGCAAGTTGGTCAAAATGTACTTACTTCTTAAGCGGTACACATATCCTAAGGATATCGAAGCCTTGGTCAATTAAAAACTAATCTACAAGTGTTTATAGTTTAAAAGGCAAAATTCTAGCATCAGATATGGGAAAGGATTAGGACACAACTAGAGAATGAGTGAGAAAGAATGCAGGGTTTTTTCATTAATTCGTTTTCTTATCTCTAAAGAGCTCTCTGTAAAAAGGAAATTGAATTCACAGAAAAGGGCATAGAGTGAAACATCAAATCTCTCTCTTGATGCCCTAAATCTCAAGGTCAAACCTCAGAGTCAACCACTGCCAACAGGGTTTTCTAGTGTTTCGTTTTGTTTTGGTTTTGCATCTTATTTCCAGAAATGGTCAATGCATCTGTAGCATAGGAAGGTTTTTCTTTCCGTTATCCTTTCATAAAGTATACAAATGCAATCATACCCTAAGTTTTATCTTACAATTTACTTGTCTTCACAGTCTATTGAACATTTTTCCCTAACAGCATTATCTCCAACCTACCCCCTTTTCCTTAGTCTCCATGGTGTTGCATACAATTATAGCAGCACAATTTCATCAATCATGTATGGATATTTTGGTTGTTTCTAACAGTTTGACTGTATTACTATTATTATAAACATTGTAGAAAAAACACACATCTTAAGCAACTATGGAAATAAATTTATGGAAAGGAAACCATTGTATCAAAAGAATGTGCTTTTTTTTTTCACATACATCATCCAAACTCTTCAAAAAGATTGCAGCCATTCACACTTCTACAAATAACAACAGATGAAAATGCCTATTATCCCTTATCCAATTGCACGAGGCTTTTATTTTTATTTTTTTTTTTTTTTACTTTTTAGTCACTGCCTGTGGGGTAGTTGGGTGCAGAGGAGGAGGAGGAGACTCTCACTTTTGTCATATTTTACAGGCTGAACATCTTTTTGCATGTTTGTTGGAAATGATTATTTTTTTATTTCTGTGACCCTGTTTATTGAGTCTTTTGCCCTTCTTTTGCTGGGTTGTATGTCATTTTTATATTGACTGTGAAAGTGCTCTCTTTAAATGTTTATTTCTTTCCTCAGTGAGCCACAAAGAGAAATGCAGAGAGAGGGACAAGAATCCTCATGAGGGTCTCACACCACCACCGCCACCCCTTCCAATCCTCCACTACCCAGTCAGCTGAGATTGTGGTATAAACTTTGCACATACAGATGAACCAGGGAACTGGCCTGGTGCAGTCTTCCATGCGGGCCCAGCATTCCTTAACCAGATGTTACTGCCGCACCACCGATCCAGCCCAAAAGTGCTTCATATATTAACAAAATAGACTCTTTGCTAGTTGCATTATAATACATTCTTCAATATGCCATTTATCTTTTGGTGGTGTTAGAGTAATTTTTTCCATATTTTTTATATTTTTATTTCAATTTCTTTTATACATTCAATCACATATGTCACTTAGCTTGCAAAGTGAATATTCCAACATTCTGCTTTTAAGTTTTGTTTGTTTTTTTGTTTGCTTGCTTGTTTTAGATTTTTGCCATAGAGTGTGTATGCTCACCAGAGAGGGACAAAGAGAAAATTACTCCCTCGTCTGCCTTTAAGTTTTAAATGCTTACTTACAGAATGATTGATTTTTTTAAATTAATTTTTGGAGAGGTTTTTGCTATAGGGCACATGCGCTCTCCAGAAAGACAGAGAGAGACAGAGAGACAGAAAGTGAGAAATCACCCCCCGAGGGATGGCCACGCTGCAATCCCTTCTCCACCATTCTCCTCTCACGATCATGGGCACACACGCACACGCACCTGGCGTGAGTTTAAGCCACCAGATCCGGGACTCAAACCACAGTCGACTACATGGAAATCCATAGCAATTATGCCATCTGCTGGTCCCAGAATGGAGCATTAAAAAAAAAAAAAAAAAAAAAAAAAACTTGACCATGAGCAGAGCACTGACTGAGCAGATGCACCTAGACCCTCCTACCATTGAACTTAAGTCCTTCAACATGTCACATGGAGTGAGCCCATGAACACATCATATTTATGAAACTAGAATTCAAAAACAAACTGTACAGGGCTGACTTGTAAGTAGGGACTCAGTTTATCATAAGTTCAAATAAATGCACAGATAAGACAGGAGAAGCTTTATTATAAAATCAGAACAAAATTTAAAAATTACACATATTCCAGTGGTTTACCAATCTGTTAAAATAGAGTCTGTTAAGACAGTTGACCATTTCTACTGCCTTGCTATTCCAGTTCCTAAATACTGAAAGATAATTTAAAGATACAGTTTACATCAAAATCACTCATGAGACAACTGAGTCACCTCTGCCGGACATGCTTTGAAAGAGCAATGACTTCCAGAAGAGGCCCGCACATCACCGCCTTTCACGTGGTAGGGGGCGCCCCTCAGCAGTCTGTCTCTATCCAGTCCTGACAACCAGACACCAGGCTTGAACAAGAAAAGCTCTCAGAAGATGAAGTCTTTAACACTTGAACTTGTGAACCTACTCGCAAAATTGTAGGTAGCAGAAGGACAAAATACAAATGCACTTTTAAAAAATGACTAACAGCAAATAGGATGTATGCCCCATCAACCTGCCCAGCGTCCACAAGCATCAGAAGTTAGGTATGCCAAGTGGACACTCGGGTTCGCTAGAAGGTTTCTCCTTCACCTTCGGGAAGTCGTACTGCCCTCCCTGCAACTCTGACACCCACCATCATGGCTCCTTAAGTGTTCTCAGGGCTTTCTCTCCCAAAATGATGGGACGAGAAAGCAACAGAGACAGGGACTCAGAGGAAGATGAATACCATCAAGATGTCTACCATCTCAATGACCACATGCCTCAGAGAGAAAAATCAAAACCTGATGGGAGATGCTATGAATTATAGAGTCAGTAGGTTAGAGCATTATATGTTAATCTTTTTTTTTAAAGTTTTGCCATAGGGCACGTGTGCTCACCAGAGAGATACAGAAAATAAATTAGAAGGATTTTTTTAAATAGAGAGAGTTTTCTTTTTTACTTAGAATTTTCATTAGGGCATAATTTACATAGAGTGAAATGTATAGACATCAAGTACAAATAGATTCAACTTTTAAAAAGATAAACAGACAAGACCAGTATATAACCATGGCGGCTCAAAGGTCCATAATCCAGCCTGCTGACATAGGCTGGTCACAAGTGTCCTGTCCTTTACATTAGCATCTTTGCTGTAGCAGCCAGTGGGGGCAGAACCCATTTTTCTCCAAGATTTAGACTGACTCACTGGTTCTCTGAGATGACTTCAGAAGACTCTGTCTTGACAGTACAGCAGTGTGAAACACTCCATCAAAATGAATGTGTGCACAGGGTAAGCTCCAAATTTAATTTATTTTATGCTGATGAGGTTTATGGGTCTTTTAAAATATGAAGCTCAGCTGTTTAAGATTTGCTTTGTTTATTTTGCTTTAATTAATGCTAGTGCCTTTCTGGAGAGAAAACAGTATCAATAAGAAATATAGTGAAAACTGATATATTCAAAGACTCTCCTTGGCCCTGGTTCCCATGAAAAAGACTTGTTAATCTCACTTGGGATCAAAAAGTGGGAGGTATGGGCAATAGGGGAGCAGGGACTCCACCTGAAGACAGGGAGGTGCCAAAGGAAACATAAAACCCAGTCAGGATGCTGGGCTGATGGAGAAGGTCAACTTGTGGAGAAGAGCCAGGGCTACTAGTCTTACTAACAAGATCTCCAAAATCTTTGAACAATACACAGATACCCAACATGAAACTACCAATAGTGATTTCCCAAGCTCCCCATAGTGAAAAACTCATTAATTTAGACTTAATTTATCTAGATTTTCCAATGATTTGCTATCGCCACCAGACAATCTCCTTACCACAGTCCAAAATATTTCTTAACATGGTCCCAGCTCTGTCTTTCTGGCTTCACCTTCAACTTCTCCTCATGTGCCTTCTGGCCTCAAACCAGTCCATTATCTAAATGCATCTTTTGCTCATCGAAGCTGTCAGTATGCTCTTTTCTCCACCTAGAATGTCATTCCTGATTCAGCTTAAAGGCTAGTCCCCGCTGGGAAAGCTCTTGCGAGCCCTACTGCAGACGATTGGCTGTCTGCTCCACTATGCAACCCTAAATCTTTGTATTTTCCTCTATAAAATAACCCTTTATTTTTGTTAACTGATTATTATTTTCTCTTCTACAACAGTTAATGATTTCTTTTCAGTGACCGAAAGGGGGAGTGAGTCCATGCCTGAAATGTAGCTGGTGCTGAAGTAAATAAATGACTCAGGGGTCAGGTAGTAGCATGGCAGTAACACAACCGGACTCACATGAGAACAGTCTTGGGTTCATGTCTCAGGACCTCCCTGAGCAGCCTGGGAGCATGTGTGCCCACGATGTACGCTGCCTGAGACTGGGGGTAAATGGCACCACATGGACCCTGTCAGGGGTGCCTGCCTCTCTTTCTTTCTCACTCTCTTTTTGTCTCTCTCTATCATGGAAGGAACCGACAAATAGACTTTTAAAAAAAAAAAGACTCAAAGATATTTTCATACTTATTATCATCAACAGATAATTTTCCATTTTTAGTGTCCCTTAAGAGTTTTGCTTCTTTTTTCCCCCCTTGATTTCCTTCCTGTCACCCTTCCCCATTTCCCACCCTTCTCCCCCCTCCCCCATTCCCCCCCCTTCTCCCACACTGTCTCTAGTATCCACAAGTGTTCTCTATGCTTTTATATCTTCCAGTCTTTCAGTTTCTGCAATTGAGTGTGGATATTCAGTTTATATTTAATGGGGACATACCATGTCTCTCTTTCATAGTCTGGCTTGCTTTGCTTAACAGTAAATCTTCCACTTTCTATCAAATGCAAGGGTCTTGTTTTTAGTATTCCAAGATACAGTGTATTCATGCTGGGAAAATTCATTTTGCAAGCTGTAATGATACACAGTGATTAAACATATAAAAAGAAATAATAAATAAATAAATGACTCATGATGAGTTAATACAAAATTTAGGACATAGGGACCAGCAGTTGGTATAATGGTTATGTTGCTGAATTCCCATGTAGTCAACAATGGTTCAAGTCCTGGACCCAGAGGCTTAAACTCACACCGGGTGCGTGTGCATGTGTGCCCAAGATCCTGAGAGGAGAATGGAGGAGAAGGGATTGTGGCGTGGCCATCCCCCTGGCGGGGGGGGGGGGATTCCTCACTTTCTGTCTCTCTGTCTCTCTCTGTCTTTCTGGCGAGCACATGTGCCCTATAGCAAAAAACTCTCAAAAAATTTTTTTTCAGGACACAAACTCCTAAAGATAATCCCCTGAAGTTTTATCACTTGAAATTAACATCCCAAGTGTGCCTGAGGTAGAGGAGGGAAAAAAATACCTTTCTGTCTTCTCTAGTTTCATTACTATTGCTCCCATTTTTCTCATCCCCCCCATAATTTTTTTTGAGAGGTTTTTGCTATAGGGCGCGTGTACTCGCCAGACAGACAGAGAGAGAGAGACAGAAAGCGAGAAATCAACCCTCAGGGGGATGGCTACACCACAATAATTTCTCCTCCATTCTCCTCTCAGGATCACACACACACACACACCCGGCGTGAGTTTTAAGTCAGCCGGGTCCGGGACGTGAACTGCGGTTGACTACGTCAGAATCCAGTGACATAGCCATTATGCTAACTGCTGGTCCCAACCCCCATACTTTTTAAAACTGTACAAGTTTAATCACAGGATAAATCTTGCTATATGTAATGCAGAAACCAAAAATGGAACCAAACTGAAACCACACAGTGACAGAACAGAACAAGGTAGAGGCCAAGCTCAAAGTCACCAAATACCTGGTAGACAAAACTGTTACTGAGTGGCAGGTCTTCGAGTGCAGGTGAGCAGACAGACAGGATGTCCAGGATTTGGGAGAAAGCAGATGAGCCTAGTTTGGAAGTATATTCCATTTGTAAAGACTAGATTTGGAACCCATGGACTTGGGAAAGAAGAAGAGTAGACAAGTGGCCAAGGTCCAAAGACACAGGACAGATTCAGGAGTTCGATGACAAGGAGCTACAGTAACAAATGGAATGATCTTACTATGGATGTAGGTAAACAAGACCAGCATGTGCTAGTTTATTGATTTGTTCAACAGAAATCTATATGGATCTGCATAGTGTCAAATTAACGTATCTTGATCCACATCTCGTCTTGGTCATCGTTCTTGAAGTCTCCCTCAATTAAATTCTTGATTTCAAGTGTCAGAATGTGTTGAATTGAAACCATCTCTTAAAGTCCGTCTCTCAAACCATCACACTAAAACACTCCAAGTTTCAATCAATGGTAGAAAAGATACATTTTTAAAAGCCTGGACAACAGCCTAGAGGTCATCTTGTTCAGACATTACTCTGGAGATAAGGAAATGGAGGGTAAGAGGCTTGTCTAAGGTCACCTGGCTCGTAAGTGATTGGAAAACAACCAATGGTAATAAAAATGTGGGACAGACATGGTGATAAGCACTGAAAATACATGTTCAGCTTTAAACCCCACAACACTGTGTTTGTTTTGTTTGTTTGGATTTGGTTTTTATTTATTTTTTTAACGTTTTTGACATAGGGTGCATGCACTCACCAGAGAGAGACAGAGAGAGGGAAGCAAGAAATCCCCCTGCCTCCATGTGGATGGCCATGCCACAATCCCTTCTCTGTTCTCCTCCTGGGATCTTGGGCATTTATGCACACATGTGCTTGCAGGGATTTTCAAGCCACCAGGTCTAGGACTCAAACCAGTTGGCCATGTAAGAGTTTGGTGCCTTAACCACCACACCACCTGTTGCACCTCTACCCCCAAAACTGTTAAACTTCTATTATGGAGAAAACTGAAGCACAGATGTCAGATGACTTACCCAGAACTAGTAAGTGGCAAATAATTAAATGAAAGGGCCCTAGACGGCGGTCCATCCCTGCTTCACAAACACTGGAATTCATTCTCACAGAAGGCTGTACAACTGATGAGGAAAATAAGTTACAAAAACACAGAAGTTGGGGGAACCAGCAGTTAGCGTAATGGCTATGTCGCTGGACTCCCATGTAGTCGACCGCGGTTCACGTCCCGGACCCGGTGGCTTAAAACTCACGCCGGGCGCGTGTGCGTGCGTGCCCAAGATCCCAAGAGGAGAATGGAGGAGAAGGGATTGCGGCGTGACCATCCCCCCTGGGGGGTGATTTCTTGCTTTCTGTCTCTCTGTCTCTCTCTGTCTGTCTGGCGAGCACACGTGCCCTACAGTGAAAAAAATCTCTCCAAAAAAAAAACAACACAGAAGTTGGCCCTAAGCCCACATGGAATCATTGCTAGGACTCCAATGGCCCACGCTCTCTAATGAACCAAGAGGCAAGGCGGTTGAAAAGTCGGGCCTGGCAAGAGGACCTGGGAGTGAGAATCCAATTCCCAGGAGTAGTAGTCAGGTGCAGCCTGGCAAACAAGAAGGTGATTTGTAAATTCAGCAGACTCTGTCCCATGACCTGCTTGCCTGCCTGCCTTCTATCTCTTCTCTTTTTCTCTTCCTTTCTCCCTGCCCCCCCTCCTCCACTCCTTTCTTTTTTTTTTTTTTTTTTTCTTTCTTTATCCCATGAGAGAGAGAGAGAGAATGAGAAAAAGAGATAGAATCTATGACAGGATCTTGGTCCTATAATCTACCCCCAGCTTCAGCCTATCCCAGATCATGGGCACACACATGTCCCATGTACTCAAGGAGGTCTCCACATGTAAACTAGGAACCTTGCCACGTGAGACTGCCTGGCCCTGGCACATTGTCATGTTTTGCTGTTTGATGACTATCTGGCCCCACTTGGGTCTTTTCTGGGACCTAGAGTTTATTAGCATTGCATGTCTTGAAACGTGATGTTTTCACTTATCAAATGGCACTGTGTCTCCTCATTGGTGCAAATTAATGAGATGTGGTTATAGGTTTTCATTCCCCTTGGAATAAAATTCAAACTAAATACATAACAGTAACTGGAAACCTCAATAAGGAAGCTATTTAACTTAAAACTGTCAACGTTTACACCAGTGCTTTCCTTGCTAGAATTTTATTGTGCTACTCTGTCTTGATTATGCTTATTTAAAAAAAATTAAAACAAACATAAACAACTCATTTTTCCCAAAATTTTGCTAGATTGTTTCAACTCAAAATTTAAAACAAAATGAAACATATTTCAAAACACTTTGTCCACTATTTCAGTAGTTTGATGTAGATTTACTCCCTTGTATTGCTATTTAACTTCATTGTGTAGGTACATCTGATGTCCTCATTCAGCTTTAATCTCTCTTAAAGAACAGATATTTTAGGGGCCAGCAAGTGGCTTGGTGGTTAAGGGCGCTGAATTCCCATAAGGCCAACCACACTTCGAGTCCTGGACCTGGTGGCTTGCTTTTTTACTTTCCATCTCTCTCTTGCACTCTCTCTCTCTGTCCCTCTCTGGTCAAATTAAAATAAATAAATAGGGACCATAGTTAGTGTAATGGCTATGTCGCTGGACTCCCATGTAGTTGACCGTGGTTCGAGTCCCAGACCTGGTAGCTTAAACTCACACTGGGTGCGTGGGCGTGCGTGCCCAAGATCCTGAGAGGAGAATGGAGAAGGGATTGCAGCATGGCCACCACAAACCCCCCCCCACCGCTTCAAGGAGTGATTTCTCACTTTCTGTCTCTCTGTCTCTCTCTCTCTCTGTCTCTCTGGCGAACACATGCACCCTATAGCAAAAATCTCTCAAAATAAATAAATAAATAAATAAATATTTTTTTAAAAAAAGAGCAGACATTGTAGCCTACATTTTTTCTCTTTCTTTCTTTCTTTCTTTCTTCTTTCTTTCTCTCTCTCTCTCTTTCTTTCTTTCTTTCTTTCTTTCTTTCTTTCTTTCTTTCTTTCTTTCTTTCTTTCTTTCTTTTTTCCATAGGGTATGTGTGCTCACCAGAGAGTAACAGAGAGAGAAAGTGAAAAATTAACCCCCCATCCTCTCAGAGGGATGGCCATGTTGTAATCTCTTCTCTTCCATTCTCCTCTCAATATTTTTGGCATGCATGCACACATATCTCACATGATTTTCAAGTCACCAGGTCCAGGATTAGAACCGTGCCCAGTCAGGTAGAAGTCCCGCACCTTAACAACTATGCCACCTTCTGGACCCATAACCTACACATTTTTGAGGAAATGATCAACTTGTAGTTTGCCCAGGACCTTCCTGATCTGGGCAATAAAAATTACACGTCTTAGAAATACCCGCAGTCCCAAACAAAGTGGCATAGTTGGTCACCCTTTTCTGAGCCACTTTAAGTCTCCAGTACTTTCCAGCCACATTTCTTCCTCGTCACCTCCTTTAGTTCCTTCACTCCAGTCTCTGGTTTCAGATTCTCTTTTGTCCCACTCCACACTCCACTACAACTAGCACTGTCCAAGGCAAAATGACCTAACCAAAGGGCTCTTACAAGAATTCAGCTTTCTGGATCTGCTTCTTGTCAGTTCCTCTGCCCGTTTTTTCCCTTTTGAGACCTTCTCCTCAATCCATTTCCACATCTACCTTCAACTACTGCTTCCCCAACTGTTTCATTATTTCCTTTTTCCATCTCTAAACTTCAGATTTTCCTAGCATTCTACCCTCTTCTGTCAAATTATTCCTGAAATGCATGTTCTCTGGGTATCCTTTGCTTTCACAACTTCAACTATGCACACAAGCCCACATCCCCAAGTTCTTCTTTTAAAATTTTTTTTATTCATTTAATTTTATTTATTATTATTATTATTCATTTTGACCAGAGAGAGACAGAGAAAGAAAGAAAGAAAGCCATCAGTTCTGAGACTTGAACAAGAGTCAGCAATGTG
>NW_006159525.1:8263215-8285084 GCF_000334495.1 Tupaia belangeri chinensis | reverse complement strand
TTGCTGAACCCAAATTCTACCACCATTCTGTCTCTCCCAAGGACAACATCCCTATTCCAACTATCTAATGAAATAAATATGGGCTGCCTCATAACAACCTGATTGTGATCATAACACACTAAAAATGGAACCCAGCATCCAGCCTCCTCCCATTCTCTAAACAAGTTAAGAGAGGGACCATCCTCTTTCCCAATTCTCTCTCCTACATTCCTTCATCTGAGGGAATGCTGGAGATTCTCCCTCTGACATTCCTCTCAGGTCACTCCATTCCTCTCCATCCCCACACTGCCTTTCCTAGTTGAGGCTCCACTCATGCCTAGACTATTGAAAAGCCTTCTGAAGTACTCCTCTCTCAAGCCTCGAGTTGTCAGAATTATCCAACATAGATATAGTTATGACATTATCAAAGGCTTTCCAGTGCCTCCAAGGACAACGTTGAAACTCTTTAGGATAGTATCTAAAACTTTTACCCACTGTACTCTAGCTTCCATTCAGCTTGATCTTCAAACATTCCCCCTCACAGAACAGCAGAACTCCATGTATACTGAACCACATCCATAAACACTCACATGCTCACAAGTCTAAAGTGAGCCACTAACCTCTTCATTATATCCATTATTTTTATTTTTCTGCATTTACTCTTTTTGTTTGTTTGCTATGAGTTTATTGCCAGAAAAAGAGAGAGAGACAGGGAGAGAGGGAATGTGAGAAATTACTCCCCGGGAGGTGGCTGTTTGCAGTTCCTTCTCCATTCTCTTCTTGGGATTCTAGGCATGCACACACATGTGCCCAGTATGACTTTCAAGCCACTCATACAGTACTCAAATACACAGTTGGCCATGTGGTATTCAACTACTTTAACCTTCACTCCACTTGCTGATCCCCTGTATTTGCTCTTAATGCTAATTCATATGTGATCTTTTCTTGCAATTAAAGGCACTACATCAATACAGCTTTTCTGTCCTTTTTCAACTATTATTAGTAGTATTCTTACATTATTATATGGCTTAAGTAATTAGTTTGATGGTTATATGATGGTTAGTTTCATATGTCAACTTGACCAGGGTACAGGGTATCCAGATATTTAATTAAGACTTTTTTATGTGTATGTCTATAAGGATGTTTCTGGATGAGATTAACATTTGAGTCAGTAAAATGAGTAAATTATGTTGCACTTCCTATTGTGGGTGATCCTTATCCAATCTGTTGAATACCTGGTTAGAATATACAATTTGAGTAAGAAAGAATTACTCTTTCTACCTGACTGTCTTCAAGCTGGTGAATCAGTCTTCTCCTGACTTTGGACTAGGACTCATTAGAACCTACACTATCAGCTCTACTGGGTTTGGACATCTCAGATCTCCATAATCACACAAGCCAACTCCTTATGATAAATCATATATCTATATATGTATACTCATATGTATGAAGGGCCTTCAAAAAGTTTATGGAGGGGGACCAGCAGTTAGCTGGACTCCCATGTAGTCGATCATGGTTCACGTCCTGGACCTGGTGGCTTAAAACTCACACCGGGCCCATATGCATGCATGCCCAATATCCGGAGAGGAGAATGGAGGAGAAGGGATTGTGGCGTGGCCATCCCCCCTGGGGGTGATTTCTCACTTTCTGTCTCTCTGTCTCTCTCTGTCTAGTGAGCTCATGTGCCCTAACACAAAAAAATAAAAGAAAAGAAAAGAAAAAGAAAAACCTCACCCAAAAAAAAAAAAAAAGAGTTTATGGAGAATATGCATATTATGAAAAATACTATGCATAGGTTTCAAAAATTTTTGCACCAAAATAAACTCATACTTTAATTCCACTTTTTCATACTTTTAAAGTGTCTTCACACACACAAACACCCATACTTATACACATACATCCTATTGATTCTGTTTCTCTGGGGAATCCTAACTAGTATACATAATTTACTGAATCATTTCCTGGTTAAAAGACATTAGGTGGCTTCCAATTTTTTTTCACTATTACAAATATTATTACAATGAACATTTTCTTACACATGGCTTTCATTGTCTTTTTAATAATTGCCTCAGGATAAATTCCCAGGAGTGGGATTTCTGGGTCAAAGTGTGTGGAAATTTTATGATTCGTTATAATTGCTGCCAAATTGCTTTTCCAAAGAGATCATACAAATTCCATTGCCACCACACCAAGGACCTCATAATTTCCCTAGCATCGGCCTAAAATACAAAACTAACAAT
This sequence comes from Tupaia belangeri chinensis, assembly GCF_000334495.1. NCBI lineage: Eukaryota > Metazoa > Chordata > Mammalia > Scandentia > Tupaiidae > Tupaia > Tupaia belangeri. The sequence goes on along the minus strand of NW_006159525.1, from coordinate 8,282,865 downwards.
TATTCACTTGAAATATGTAAAATGCTACCTCATTATTATTTTAATTTGCATTTCTTACATTATTAACAATTTTAAATTTTCAAATTTGTTTACAAAGCATATTCTATATTTATTCATGTTCCTTGTCCATTTAGCAACATGATGTTTATATGCATTGGCTAAAACATGTATTATGTAATTTAACCCTTTGACTGTCATGTTTAATAGAAATTATTTTTCCAGTCTGTTTTACTGTTTGTTTTCAACTACATTATTTTCCAATTTATGAGAATCTAACATGTCTTCTACAAAATAAACTGTTAATTTCTTTCTTTATGGAAGTCAGAATGGAAATGGCCCCAAAACCTCATGTTGGTTAGCTGCACTAAATCTGGAGTCAGAACAATGGAGGTTTCTTTTGGGCATCAACACAGTCCGACTCAGGGGCCATGGGCAGACTTCTGGGTCTTGGCTATCGGAAGGGGGCAGTTACCTCCAGCACAAGGCTGTGGTGAGCTTCAAATGAGAAAACACTTCTTCAGTCCAGCCCTGCAGCTGGTATTCAGTAAGCTTAAGACTCAACAATGTCAGCTGCGTCCTCCAAATTAACTCGTGAATATCTCTCCATAAACTGAGCATTTATATCTAATGCGCTAGCTTGCCTGGCATAAACTTTGATACTTGGTATACTATGTGAATTTTTAAATTGACCTTTAACCTTTTTCTAGAGATTGCTACCCTTTTATTCCAATGTTTTTGTTCCTCTTATTTTTGATTCATGCATAGTTTATTTCTTTTACAACAGAATCACAATGGGTTTTTTGTTTGTTTGTATTTTTGTTTGTTTGTTTGTTTTGTTACAGGACATATGTGCTTACTGTAGATACAAGAGAGAGGGAAAGTGAGAAATCACCTCCCCAGCATGGACGGGATTGCCACAATCCCTTCTCCTCTGGGGATTTTGGGCATGAATGCACACACGCCTGGTGAGATTTTCAAGCTGCCAAGTTCAAGACTTGAACTGTAGTCAGTCGTGCGGGAATCCAGCACCTTAACCTCCATGTCACCTTCTGGGCTCTACTGTGGGCTTCTTAACATGAGCAAAAGAAAATTAATCCATAAGGCAAGGTAAAGACTAATATTTAAGCACAATATCCATATAACATGGTTTGTGTTTTCTGTCTTGGTTTGGTTTGGGGCTTAATTTAATTAAACTGTCCCATTGCCAGCATTTTTTAATTAGCAATGTGGTACACTTGACTGACCAATGGATTCAGAATCAAAAATACCTACATTCAGATGCCAACCCTGTGATATTATTTTGTAGCAAAGCATATGGCCTGAACCTTTGATATTTTTCATCAGCTAAGTGAGAATATTACCAAACTCCCAAGGACACTGGAAAATTCAAGGGCGATAATGTCTGTGAAACGTAAAGCAGAATTATTCTTCCCATTATTATGATTATGATTGTTATAATAAAGTTTGGTTTCCGTATTCTTTCAACTTGTGATACGCTCCATGTCCTTCTCACAGCATAGAAGTTAAGAGCTCATATATGGAAATCTGATGACAGTTCATTGACCAGCTGTTAGATTTGAGAAAATTTGCATAACTTCTCTGAGCTTCAGTCTTCTCAATAGTAAAATGGAGATTGTAACGAGGATGGAATTGGCTAATGTGTGTGGAATTTGTTAGTAGCCAATACATACATAGCAACACTAGACAAATTATAGCAATGAGCTGGTTATTCTTCTTGGCTCTCAGGACCCATTCTCCACCTTTCAGGGACTGCAGCCTTCACTCGTCCACAGGCTTCCAAGAGTGCCTGGCAAAAGAGGCATGGGAAGGAAAAAGGAGCAACTGAAGAAAGATGTCATTTGTTCTCCTAGGCTTCCTCCAGGACCAGGGGGTTGCCGTGATTACTCTCCTATACACAGGGAATCCTGTCTGGTGGCCTCTCTCTCAAGGCCAGGGCTCTAAAGGGTCTTTGTCAGGACCAGAAGCCATTAGAACTTCTCAAGGATGCTAGGCTTTGATGCTTCTATAAACAGTCATTTTTAAATTTTATTTATTTATTTATTTATTTACTTTTGGAGAGGTTTTTGCTATAGGGCACGTGCGCTCGCCAGAAAGACAGAGAGAGACAGAGAGATAGAAAGCGAGAAATCACCTCCCAGGGGGATGGCCACACCACAATCCCTTCTCCTCCATTCTCCTCTCGGGATCTTGGGCACGCACGCACACGCACCCGGCATGATAAACAGTCACTTTTTCAAAATATAATTTTTTCATACTTTCTACATTCAATCATTGTCTATCTTGTAAATAGTCTCTTGAAGTCACTTCAGTTGATCCTTTGAGTATCAAAGATCTGTTTCCAGGCAGGATGCTGAAGTAAATCTTAATTCTTGTTTTAATAGATCCTAAATCTTAATTCGTCAAATACTACAAGTCTGACATGTGGGTGGCAGTCTCTAGAGCCCACCTAGGTCTGTGGTCCAGTCAAAAGGTAAACACTTTTTTATACTTCCCATCTTCCAAGAATTAGTTTAACAGTTGCTCTTAAAGGTATAGAATTCCCTATTAAAGAATTTCATTACTGTTGTTCTGAATATCACATAAAGCAAAGGACATATTATTGCATCTAAAAGTAAACTGACCATTCCAATTTGGAGGATAAATGGACTTGTTGATCTCCTAACAAAACTTAGCATGTAATGACACCTCCCAACTCCACATGACACCATCCAAGACGCCAGGGCTCAAGCTCCAGTGATGTTTCCTATTAGTGCATTAGAGGTCTGAACTTCTCCAGCTTGGCCACATTCACTCCATCAGAGCTTTGGCCAAACAGCATTGCCAGCACATTCACCAACACCCAAGTGTGCAAGGAAACCAGGCCTGAGAGGACTCACGGTATTCAACGCTCCGTGGTCTTCTCTTCTATTTCTTTCTCATGAAACTTGCCAGGAGTAAAATGAAATCCAAAATAAACTCACACATGTTAGAGGCTGGGAGCATTTCATGGGGGGAAAACTCTATTTACAGTTTATATAACAGCAGACAGCAGGGATGTAAACCACTAGAATGACCCCCTTTAAGTTTTATTTTGTTCCACTCACTTCCATAGCACTGAAATAGTACTGTGAGTGAAAAATGGGGTTTAGTTTTTTGGGAGTTTTTTGCTTTTTTGTTTTTTGTTTTTAATTTGTAATGATATCAGTCTTCCTTAACCCTAAAAGAACTCTTATGAAAGTAGGAATTTTTTTCCAAAGAGCTCTGTGCTTGGGCATAGAAATGGATCTTTGGGTTGATTTTGTAAAGCAAAAATGAGTAAATGCAGAGTACAGACATAAGAGTGTGCTAATCACAGACTGGTTAGTTTATAAAGAAAACCGCACGGTTCTAGAAGTCAGAGGTTGAGAAGTCACACATAAGAGGGCCTTCTTCCTGGTGTAAACTCTCTGCAGAGTCCCAAGGTAGCACGGGTCATCATACGACAAGAGGACAAGAGCAAGTGTCTGTCTGTCTCTCCTAATAAAGTCACTAATACTAAATCATGACCTTATCTAATTCTAATTACTTCCCAAAGGCCCCACATCTTAATACCGTATTTTGATCAAGTTTTCACCCACTTAATACTGTCATAATTGAAACCAAATAGCAAGACAAGAATCGTTCTGTAACATTATTCAAGTAAGTGCTCAAACGTGTGCTGCCCACAATGGTAGCCACTAGCGGTCATACATGTGACTAAATTAAATTCGGGCCAGTTGTGCTGGCAGAAAGTGACAGAATGCTCTCTGGTGCTGAAACACATGGGAAGGACCTGCCTTTCTGTCCTGGAGTCTCCCTGTGCACTCTGGGTGCACACATGCTCATGATTCATGCTGGCTGATGCTAGGAGTAGATTATGGTGCAAGAGCTTGTTAGGGGTGCCTGCCTCTCTCAATCCCTCCCTCTCTCTCTCCTCCTTTGTTTCTCATTTGGAAAAAAATAACTTTTACAAATAAATAAATACACTTAAATTTATAACAGTTAAACACAATTTGGGACCAGCAAATGGCATAATGGTTATGTTGCTGGACTCGCACATAGTCAACCATGATTCAATTCCTGGACCTGGCAGCTTAAAATTTACGCTGGGTAAATGTGTGTGAGTGCCCAAAATCCCAAGAGGAGAGTGGAGGAGCAGGGTTTGCAGCGTGGCCATTCCCACTGGGTGTTGGTTTCTTGCCTTCTGTTTTTCTGTCTCTCTCTGTCTCTCCAGTCCATACATGCACCCTATAGCAAAAATCTCTCCAAAAAAAATTTTTAAGTTAAATACAATTTGAAAATCAGTCATTTAGTCACATAAGTCACATATAAAGTGCCCATTAGCCCAAATGGTCAGTAGCTACCATTTTGGGCAATGCAGATCACTAAACATTTCCATCATCACAGGAAATTCTACCAGACAGCACTGTGTCCAGTGACTTCATTGTGTGCACACCCACATTTTCACTGATGACAGATCAATAGCAACAATCACAGCCTAGTAAAGTTACAGACCTTGGCAGGACAACAAATGTCGATTCCCATTTATGTCAGCCTTCCTCTTCAGAGCTCAAAAATGCTTAATGGGCTCGGTAATCTTGCAATAGAATTTTAGCCAATAGGATCTAAGCACCATGCTACTGGAGACTTCTGGAGATCCTTTTATTTCCCTCTTAAAAGCATTGCTCCTTGCTCCTTCTTCATTCTTTAACATAATAATCTGGCTGGAGTTGTGGCAGACACCTTACAACCAGCACTTCTATGCAGGGATGAAGGTCACCATACTAAGTTCAGCAGAACAGAACAGGACAGACCTGCAATTCTGATGGCATATTTGAGCAGCTAATAAAACCAATACTAGCAATTACTCATCTCTACACTTGTTACTTGAAGAATCGTATCCCTGGGTGTGTAAGTCATTACTAGAAAGGCCTCCAATAAGTGCGGTCACATTCAGTCATAATCCCCAGTGGGGAGGTTCTGTAAATTAAGAGTCCTAAATAAAAAACAATCCAAGTTTTGAATCATTAGGTCCAGAACTATCTAACTGCTAGTAACAATTTATGATTATATTTACCTTCATATCAAAGCATACACACACACACATAACATACTCACAAAAGAATTTGATTAAATTGTATACTCTTTAATATGTGCATATGCATATATGTAAATACCTCAAAAATATATAAATATATATAACATATAAATATATAAATTTATATTTTTAAAGGATGGTAAAAATTATAGATTGAATGGCAACATACTGAAAAGTTTTTTTTTTTTAGAGGTTTTCGTTATAGGGCGCGTGCACTCGCCAGACAGACAGAGACATAGAGACAGAAAGCGAGAAATCACCCCCCAGCGGGGATGGTCATGCCGCAATCCCTTCTCTTCCATTCTCCTCTCGGGATCTTGGGCACGCACGCACACGCGCCCGACGTGAGTTTTAAGCCACCGGGTCTGGGACACGAACAGCAGTCGACTACATGGAAGTCCAGCAACATAGCCATTAAGCTAACTGCTGGTTCCCAAAAGTTTTAACAAATACTTTTGAGTATAAGTTTTCTGCTTTAAAAAATGTCTTTTATGAACATAAATTACTTTTGTCTGTATATTTATGTAATTTATATAAAAACAGAAACATGGATAGAGAATTTCACATGTGAATAAAAAAAGTCAACCCAAAAGGTATCTGTTAAAATAACATTGGTTATCAGAAGGAGGAGAGTGTGAGGAAAGGCATTAAGGAGAAAAATAGAAAGGCAGGACATTTATGGGACATGGAAATGGATTATTATCTGTTGGTAATGTGAATAGTATCCTTGACTGAACTGGCATGAAGTGTATTCATGTTGGGAAAATTCACTTTACAAATTAAGTGATGTATAGTGATTGAATGTATAAAAGAAATTAAAATAAAATAAAATATATTAAGGAAAAAATAACATTGATCATTGCTTTCTTGAAATAGTCTTAGAGGTTAATGGAAATATCTTTGTCTATAGAAAAACTATTTGTTGTCATCTGAAATTTCACCATAGCAAATACCTTTAGCTTAAGCAAAACAGAATTTTTTTTTTTTGAGAGATTTTCGTTATAGGGCATGTGCGCTCGTCAGACAGACAGAGAGAGACATTAGAGACAGAAAGCGAGAAATCACCCCCGATGGTCACGCCTCAATCCCTTCTCCTCCATTCTCCTCTCGGGATCTTGGGCACGCATGTGCACACGCCCTGCGTGAGTTTAAGCCACCGAGTCCAGGACTGAACTACATGGGAGTCCAGAAACATAGCCATTACGCTAACTGCTGGTTCCCAAGCAAAACAAATTTTGAAGTCTATGAAAATATAGTTCTCTTTGAAAAGAAAGCCTATCTCTTGTCAGTCCATTATATTATCTGTTGTGAGAAATACAGTTTACCTCAAAGAAACACCAACACTGTGAAGTCTTGAAATCTCATCAAAATGGAGTCATGGAGAAATGGCCTACTGATTTCAACCTCATCCCAGTCATCTACAGCAGCCTAGAGCTATCAGTCAGCGTGTGTGTTTAGTGAAGACTAGGACTCACGGTGAGAGCAGGAACAATTTATGAGTAAATGAATGAACGACTGAATGAATGACCAGCAACAAAGCCCCCTTTGCTCTTGACCACATAATTTCTTCAATATGGCTACCTCGTCTTGGAACGCTGCCAGCAAGCTGACTTTGAAGCCACTATGGCTTCCTAGACTTCATACTGTTCACACTGCACTGCAATTTTTGAAGATATGCATCATGTTTACTCTTTAATCTAATTTGCAAGGTGATAGGATATTGTGGCATTGTCCTAAACAAAGGAAATTTTTGTTTGTTTTGCAGAGGTTTTTGCTATAGGGCACATGTGCTCGCCAGAAAGACAGAGAGAGACAGAAAACAAGAAATCACCCCTCCAGGGGGATGGCCATGCTGCAATCCCTTCTCCTCCATTCTCCTCTAGGGATCTTGGGCACGCATGTGCACACACCCTGCATGAGTTTAAGCCACTGAGTCCAGGACTGAACCACTGTCAACTACATGGGAGTCCAGCAACATAGCCATTACATCATCTACTGGAAATTTCACCATAGCAAATACCTTTAGCTTAAGCAAAACAGAAATTTTTTTTGAGAGATTTTCGCTATAGGGCATGTGCGCTCGCCAGACAGACAGAGAGAGACATTAGAGACAGAAAGCGAGAAATCACCCCCAGGAGGGATGGCCACGCCGCAATCCCTTCTCCTCCATTCTCCTCTCGGGATCGTGGGCACATTCCCGAAAGGAAATGTTTTAAAGCAATGTTACAGGCATCTCAAGGTTATGAATAAATTGCTATATTATTTGCCTTGTATAAAATGTTCCACCACACAGACAAGTGTAGGGCTTTCAGACAGGCATCTCTTACCCACCAGTGACTTCTCCCATGTGTGCCTCCTTTTGGGGCCAAGATGGGTTTCATTTCTAAACCTTCAAAAGCAAGAAGCCCTTTTTGCCTCATGGACCCTACCTACATCATGACATGCTGACTCTACAAAGAACACTTCTGAACTTGGCTTAGAGTAGATGTTTCATTCAACGACTAGACTCAAGTGATCTATTAAGTTTTATTTAGTTCTTCTATTTACACATACGGTATATATTAAGATTTTTATAAAGAAACAAGGCAATGCTGGGAGAAAGCTCTGCTAAGACTTCATGAAGTGAAGCAACTGTCCCAGTTTGATACTATTCTGACATCTTAATTCATGGCTCATCCAGTTCTCCAGTTGCAATGATTAACTTTGGCCTGTGAAAGGGAGTCAACCTAACAGGGAGAAATCATTTCTGATACATTGTCAAGGAGTTTTTCCTGTGTTCACGGGTAAATTAAAGGTGTGCAAAACTAATTTAGTGCCGAAAGCAGGTACCGTAGTGTATTCCATCACGGGGAGGAAGAAAGGCAGGCAGGCAGACAGGACTAATGAGCTTTGGTCTGTGAAGCAGAGACCCCTAGTGTCTGAAAGTGCTGAGATTCTTCAGTATGTCCTGCATTTTCCAAGATGAACCCTTCTTGTCTCTTACTGCATGCTCAGATTAAACACCACCCAGATCCAAAGCTTGTTTATCTCTCTTACAGTTGGAAGCTTTTCTGTGAGTAACTTCAACAAGCCCCTTTGGTATAAAGCCACTTTAAGTCATCTGTTTGCCAGCTATACAGTTTCGACATTTGTTTCACAAGCTAAGACCCTAATGGGATTTAAATCAACAAGAGCAATTTATTGCTGCCTTTGGAATTTATGTATTATCTGTTTGTGAATGTTGTCTGAGTTACTAAGAATTGAAAAAAAAGTTTTTTTTTTCATTTTCCATGTCAAATAACAGTTTACTTTTCAAAATATAGCACACTATAATTCCCAAAGGGATATATTTTCAGACACACAGACACATGAATAGGTGTGCACACACATGCACACACACACACGCACACACAGAGAGAATGTCTATGGAGTATTTGATGTTTGTGCTTATGCCGGGTGTGTGTATATTTGTGTATGCATATATACACACACAAGATATAAAATTTAGTTCACAAGTATATAAAATATACTACTCATTTCTCCTGATTTGTTTTTCTTTGTTTCATGTAACACTTAGCAATATTTATTTAACCAAAATCTCCACAATAGAACCTTTTAAGACAATTGTGGAAGTCAGTAACATCAGTAAACTCCTCTCACCTCACTAACCACCAGGCCGGCTCAGTGATGGCAAAACCTCAGCCATGTGGGTTCTCACTTCAACCTGTGTTCCAGAAGTGCAACCGCCAAGGACCAGATCCAACCTTTTTGTTGGCCCAGGAGAATTCATCCAATCCCCTAATTTGGTCTTCTGGGGTCACAATCAGATGCCCCTGCCCTTCTTTTTTTTTTTTTTTAGAGATTTTCACTGTAGGGCGCGTGCGCTCGCCAGACAGACAGAGAGAGACATAGAGACAGAAAGCGAGAAATCACCCCCAGGGGGGATGGTCACGCCGCAATCCCTTCTCCTCCATTCTCCTCTCGGGATCTTGGGCATGCACGCACACGCGCCCGGCGTGAGATTTAAGCCACCGGGCCCGGGACATGAACCGCGGTCGACTATGTGGGAGTCCAGCGACATAGCCATTACGCTAACTGCTGGTTCCCATCCCCCTGCCCTTCTTGAAGCAGATTCCCTTGGGCATGAAATCAGCCTGAGAATATATCATCATATAAATGTCCCATGGGCCATCAAATGTCACACTAAAAAATGTCAACTACTTAGTTAATATCTACCAGGTAACAGGTACTTCAACACTGATCTCTGCCCTTTCAAGGCAAGTATTACTAGGCCTATTTTACAGATAAAAATGATGGCACCCAGAAGCTCTGAGAGACCTGCCCGAGGTCGCTCTGCTGATAAAGTATCATTAGCAGGGCCACAAATAAACCCAAATGTTTGTGGTTTTGGATCTACTTGCAGTGCTACTTTAGAGTAGCAGTCTCTAGACTGTATCAAAGTTCTCAACCTTGACAAGTTCTCTTCCAGAATTAAGTTTTATAAAGCAAGCATCTACCAATGCACCTCAATATTCCAGACATGCGATACCATTGTACAGAACTCCTTTCCCGTATCTCTGCTTTAACCTCCTGGTCCTTTTGTGCTACTACAACAAAAATATCACAGACTATGCAATTTATAAAGGACAGAAATGTATTTTCTCACAGTCTGGAGACTAGGAAGTTTGAGGTCAAGGTGCTGGCAGGATCTGTTGCTTGGTAAGTGTTCACCCTTTTAAGGCAGAAACACTCTGTCCTCAGATGGTAGAAGGCAGAAGGGCAAGACAGCCAAATTCTATGTAAAGCGTCTTTTATAAAAGCCTTAATCCCATTCATGAAATTCCACTAGCTCCTTATGGACTAATCGGCTCTTAAAGGTCCCACCTCTTAATACCACCACATTGGCCATTAAGTTTCAATATCTGAATTTTAGAGGAGACACATTCACACCATAGCACCATAATAGAAGGTAAGCAGGCTGTGTCTCCTAATACTCTCCTCCTTTATCCAACCACATTACTCTCCACGTCATTAATGACATAGAAAGTCGCATATATACATATTCTTACATTCATATGCATGTATATGTGTATTTGTAACTTGCATAGGAAATAAAGTGTTGAAAAAAGCATGTGAAATATGACATACAAGCTAAAGCAACAGAAAATCACTCTAATTGAGATAGAAGATCTTTCTCAAGTCTCCTTTTCCATATCATACTATGCATGTTCTGTTTCTCAGTTAAGCTGAGCTGTCACTGCTCAGGCAAGAAATCCCAAGATTCTTTTACTATAAGGAAGGGCAAAAAGAGAAAGCAGTGGAGTTCTTAATAAACCACAGTCCTTCAGATTTAGTTTTTGTAAATAAGAATTCTGTTACAAAATAAAAGACCAGGATGGTTATAATAGCTAGTATTTTCTTCCTAATAAAATAATAGGTTGTCTGGAAAGTCATGAAGTATTTTTCTATATTTTTCCATGCAAAAAATGCATCATGACTTCCACACAACCCAGTATATTCTAATCAGATCGCTTGTTCAAAGCTATAATGAAGGGACAATGACAGCATGAAAATAATAAATTTTACAATGTTGGGAACTTCCAGAAGGTACAGGTTAGTTGGCATGTGATCATAACAACTTTTGAGCTCCTTGTTAGTTCTAGATGTACATAGGCAGGATCGATGTGGGAGTGATGGGACTGGAGACCAGGCTGGGAAAAAAAAAGAGAGAGAGAGAGAGATGTAGAAATGAAAGTCTTAAAGTTCAAGTAACTTAAGTAGTCAGTGTGATAGGTTTTTGACAGTTACTATAAGATGAGGAAACATCTACCACCAAGTATATCTCATTTATTTTTATAGAATCAACTTTTGGTTAGTCAACCTACTTTTATTGAATATTAACTATGATGCATCATATTGGAAGATTCACAAAATGTCCTTACCATCAAGAAGAGCATACCTTGGAAAGCTAAGACTTATGTAAGATCTTCCCAGAAAATTAACGTGTGATGCCTAATAAATAGGTTGAATGCCACGTGTCAAAGATTATAAAAGTATGGGGAAAATCAGTGTATTGACCAGAGCCTCAAGGAAAAGGTATGACTTTAATTTTGAAAGATGAAGAGGAATTAAAGACATTGACTCAAGAACAGTAATCAAGACAGAGAATATTGAAAGAATGTAAAGTCATGGAACATTAAAAGGAAACTGACTGGGCTTCCAGGTATAGGCCCCAAAATGGGGCAATTAAGGTTGATAATACTTTAAAACATGAATTACTCTAACTTATCCAGGTGGACTCAATGTAATGCAAGCGTCCTTTAAATGTGGAAGCTGGAGGAAAAAGAGCCAGTGTTGGGGTGATGCCCTGATCCTAATAGGATGACGCCATCTTTGAATACAGGAAGGGGCCAGAAGTCAAAGGTGGACAGTAAAGAGAAGCTGGAAAAGGAAAGGAGGCATCTTCTGCCCTAGAGTCTCCAGAAGGAGCTCAGCCCTGCCAACACCTCAGTTGAGTGTTGTGAGATCCATTTTGACTTATGACCTCTAGATCAGTAAGATAGTAGTCTGTGTTGTTTTAAACCACTAGATCTGGTATTTTATTACATCATAAAGAAGGAACTGATGCATGCAACATTTTCAAGTTTAAGGTACTAGGGCAAGGACCATTTGGGTGGGGAGGGAGGCTCATTTGGCTTACTACAGGCATGTGTCCATCTCTTCGATTGAACAGAACCAGGTAGGCAAGCCGGGAGTTCCTGACACCACATTACTATCAAAGAAAGACTTATTTTGAAAAGTCATTGCTATTGGGAACCAGCAGTTAGCGTAATGGCTATGTTGCTGGACTCCCACGCAGTCAACCACCGTTCACATCCCAGACCCGGTGGTTTAAAACTCATGCCGGGTGCGTGTGCGTGCGTGCCCAAGATCCCAAGAGGAGAATGGAGGAGAAGGGATTGCAGCATGGTCATCCCCCCTGGGGGGTGATTTCTCGCTTTCTGTCTCTCTGCCTCTCTCTGTCTATCTGGCGAGTGCACACTCCAAAAAAAAAAAAAAAGTCATTGCTATTAAAAACAGATTGGATATTTAGAGAACCTAGCATAGTACCTGAACACAACAACCTTCCATAAAAGTAACTGTTATTCTTACATTATTAGTGACTGCATCCTGTAACTAGGATGCAGAATACCCAAATGCCAGTTGTAGCATTGTTATTACACACTCTAGTCACCATTATCATTTCCCTTCTTTTGGGCCTTGCCTATATGTCCTCTCTCCCATCAACACCCTCACTTGAAGCTCCCTCTGCTTCCCTTTACCATTTCATATGGGGACAGCCCTCGACCCCAACCCCTCACCATCAAAAGCTTGACACCTACAGCAAGAAGAACTCTCAAGGCAGTGACTATCCACTGGAGGAAGAAAAACGAGGCCCATTTCAGGAGGAAAAATCAATCAAAACTGCTCCTACTCTCCTGGGAGCCTCAGGCAAAGCAGAGCCCACAGGCTGAGGTCTTGAAAGTTACACTCTGGGGACAAAACAGCAGGAAGAGCCTGAAGTCTGCTGACCAGGACTTCAGAAGATGGTGGATTCTAGGGAGACTAGAAGGAAGGAAGGATGTGATAGGGCAAACAATAGCCAGTCTAGTGTTTTGATACAGTTATACTTTTTTTTTCATTTTTGATTTGTTTAAGGTCTATTTTCACTTATTCTTCCTGACTCTCGACACTTTTCTAGACGTGCTGAAATTAATCCTTGAAATCGCCACTGGAGCGTGGAGGTGTCACTTTCCTCCACTGCGTGCTGTAGTCAACAAGAACTAAACTGCTACTGAGAAGGGGATGAACCCAGGCCTTGACACTGTACTCACACTAGCTACTTCCTATGGGTTGGCTGGGGAGACATGAGATTAAAATCACTCAAGGAAAGAAGCCATTAGACATCACCATGCTAAGCAAGGAGGCCAAGGCCAAAAAGACCTCCACGGAAAGAGAGGCAAGATGACAGCCACCAGGCGTCTTGAGGAGAGAAGAAAAAGGGAACAGCGGCTTGTGGTAAAGTTGGCAAAATACATTGAAATATTTCTTCTTCAGTAGTTCTTCAATGGAGCAGAAAACCAAAGCCTATATTTTGGAGAGATGGGTATGAATATTATCTTGGAACAAGACTTCGTGACGGCTGGCAGCAGCACATTGCCCTGAAGATGAACTGTTGAGGCCAGATGAGTGTCCAAGTTTGCAAATGATTTACTCTAGTGACCATTTTAATGATGGCCACAACTCCTAAGGAAAGCTTGTTACACTTAGATAGTCACTGCTAGGGTCAATTCATGCATAATCATTTTTTAAAAAGAATTATTACTTTTTTTTAAATTTGTTATAGGGCATGTGCACTCACCAAAGAGAGACAGAGAGACAGAGGGAAAGTGAGAAAGCAAGGACCAGGTCAGGGACTTTTTTTTAAGAAAAGAGGTCTCCCTAGCATAATTCACTCTCAAAAAATGCAAAAAAGTAAGGGGTGGGAGATGCAGGGGGCTGTCTCATAGTGGCAGGAAAAAAAAAAAAAATCTTGCAGGGGACTCGAAGGAACAGGAAAGCCATTTCCAGATGTGGGCAGCAGGGCTTCATGGGGATGGTTCTTCCACCAGCCATGACATGGAAGAAAGCAAAGCCACTGCTTCACTCTTTTTCTGAGAGGGGTGCCTTCTTCTGCTGGAAGTGCAACATCAGAAGGGACCTTCCTAGACTGGTAAAGGAGGAAGAAGAAGCCTAATCTAGATCATCAGACTGACAGAACAAGCCTGGGCAATAGTGGAGAAAAGAGGCTGTCTCCAGGTCACCCTCACTTCCAACATACATCCTCAAGAACGGATGAGAAAGCATTCCAGGATGGAGCACATGCCGTGAGCAAAGATGGGTAGGAGGAAGCACGTGATCCTCCTCCTGGAGGAGTAATGGGCCAAGAGGCTGAACTGGAGGAAGGTGGACTATGGAGAACAGTTAAATCCACAGCTGCTAGCATAGAGCAGGGTCAGCAAACAACAGCTCTTGCCAAATCAGCCAACTATCTGTTTTTGTAAATAAAGTTTTATTTAAATATAGCTATGCCCATTTGCTCACATCTCATCTATGGCTCACAAAACCTAACATACTGCCAAGCTCTTTGTGTGTGTGTGCGTGCATATGTACACACATGCTGACCCCTGGTACAAATTATGATATAAGCATTTTTTAAATATTACAAAATATCACCCTTACATAAAGAAAATAAAACAAATATTAAAATTTTATGGCAGACCACATGTAACAAAGAAAACTACTCTAGGAAATAGGAAATTCTGTATCCAGGAAATAATAAGAGAAACCCAAACCAAATTTTTATTCATTTTGTGAATATCTCGAAGGACTTCGGGAAAAAATATGCAGTCACCCATACTTGCAAGTGTTATCAAATGAGGTGATCACATAAAAGGGGATTACAGTACTGAATTACTTGGGTGGAAAACAAGGAAAGCAAAAGAGTGTTCTACAAACCCCTCTCCTAACTGTGCATTCATGTGAGAGCATACCCTAGTGCCCACAGTAGAGGTGTGATAGTAACTCAGCATTCGATAATGCTGGCAAGGTCCCAAATTTGTGTCCCAGGGTCTCCTGTTCACATGAGGTACACACCCATGCCCCCATTTCCAGGCCAGCTAAAGTCAGGGGTGCATCATTGGGTACGGACCCTCTTGGGGGTGCCTGTCTCTATTCATCTCGTTCTCTGTTTCTCTCTGATATAATATATATAAACAAAGGTAAGAGAGGCCATGTTGGTCCAGTGGTAAAATGCAATACTCTCTAAGGCTGGTCCACATTGGAAGGTTTGGGATTCACATTCCAAGACTGCCATGAGTATGCCAAGCTCATATGTGCCCAAGAGCCAGGGCTGCCTGAGGCTGGGATGGATTGTGGCATTAAGATCCATTGGGGGAGTGCTCACTCTCTCTTCTGTTCATGAAAGAAAAATAATAAACTTGAAAATTATTTTTAAATAAAAATTTTAAAAAGAGCATCTGATAAAAATAACTTCCATATTAAACTGACCTACCAAACACTAATCTCCAAATGGCGTTCTTTTTAGATAAAAGATAGAGAAATAATTTGCAATAACTCACTTTGTGCAGTAGAAAAAAAGAAAAGTCGTTGAATCTTGGGCAAGGGTAAATCTGTTTATTTATTTCCAACTTTTTATGATGAGAGAGAGAAAGGGGGAAAAAATGGATGTATGTACAGAGGGAAATAAAGAGGAAAAAAATTTAGGGGCCAGAAGGTGGCATGGTGGCTAGAGGCGCTAGACTCCCACATGGCCGACCATGGTTCAAGTTCCAGACCTGGTGGCTTACCATCTCACTTTCCTCTCTCTCTCTCTCTCACTCTCTCATTCTGTCTTTCTCTGGTGAAATCAAACAAACAAACAAATAAATAAATCTAAATAAAATAACTTGAAAAAAGAGGAAAAAAACTTTTGTCATTCAAATAGATATTTTGGTTAAAATTAAAGTTGGTTCTAACATAGGAAGTTGGCATATAAGGGACATCTCTTAAGTAATTATACGGTTCCATGCCCTTCACCCCTCCACCTGCACATATATACAAATGCTTTTCTGAATTCTTAAGAATGTCTGCTAAACTCCCAATTACGGAAGCAAACTATGAAAAGGAAGTCTATGGAATTACTAACATTGCAGTTAATTTATACTGACACTGGAATTAATTTATACTGACCTACACATAATAAAATTAATCATTCCAGTTTTAATTAATGTCCTTTTAGTCTCCTCTACTAAATGGAATCTATGTGGTAGGAAAACGGAGCTAGCATCAAATGACTCAGTAACTTTGAACGTTACTTTAACTTTTCCCTTTTAAAATATCACATTGAATTTCAATTTAGAAAGCCCTTTTCTCTCATTTAAAATGGTTTATCTTACTTCTTTAAAACATTATATTTCCATGTTGGTCAAGAAAACAAAAATATCTTGGAGGTAAAATAAATCCCTCAGTTACCATGAATGGAATTTGAAAGGCTGCCTCTAATCATCCAATAAAGTTTTCTAAAAGTAAGGGGGGCCCATAACTCAGTAGGATAAGGACTTCATTCAAGCATTAATTGCTTTCAAAATCATCCAACTTGATACTATATTAGCTATTAAAGTTGCCAAACCACATCATCACTCAGTTGATCTTGGAAAGCTTCAAAAACCACAAACCAGAGCCCAAAGATAAAAGGTCAGAGAATTCACTACTTCCAGAACAAGATAAACTTTTGAAAGAAAGAAGCTCTAAACATGTATTTGCACAAAAAATAAAGCGTAACATTCACTATGCAGTCGAGGTAGCTTTGGATTTTGGGGAGGGGGAAAAAGCCACATGGGAGTACACAGGAGTTTGCCCACAGAGACATGTACTTTGGCTACAGTTCTTGCATTTTAAAAAAGAAACAATTCTCAAAGGAGGAAGAGATGGAGGAGAAGGGATTGTGGCGTGACCATCCCTAATGGTCATGTACTCTTGCACACTGGCAAATGCACAAGCCCTCCAGAAAAACTTCTTTAAAAAAAAAAAAAAAAAAAAAAAAGAACAAGTCTCTGGCCTCACAGGGAAGATAGAGGCAGAAAAAGGAGGAGATAGACATTGTCTAAATTCTCAGCATTTCAATGAGTTACATGCTAGTGCTAGTCAGATCAGCCTCACATAACTCCTTCCACTACTAAACAGCTTGACCTTGGCCAATTTCTTCCATGACCCTGTTTTTTCATAGCAAAACAGCAATAACTCTGGTACTAACCTCAGTAACATTGTAAAGAATTATAAGAGATAAAGCAAGCAAAGGGCGTGGCCCACAGAAAAATGTTCAGTAACTATTATGCTCTGTAATGTCTTCATTATTAATGTAACTATTGTTGTTATTTAAAATACTTCCCTTAATTTGGGACCAGCTGTTAGCGTAATGGCTATGTTGCTGGATTCCCACGTAGTTGACCGCAGTTCGTGTCCTGGACTTGGTGGCTTAAAACTCATGCTGGGCGCGTGTGCGTGCGTGCCCAAGATCCCAAGAGGATAATGGAGGAGAAGGGATTGTAGTGTGGCCATCCTCCTTGGGGGGTGATTTCTCACTTTCTGTCTCTCTGTCTCTGTCTGTCTGGCAAGCACACAAGCCCTATAGCAAAAACCTCTGAAAAAAAAAAAAAAAAACACACTTCTTTAATTTCAAAAGTACCTTATTCAATGCCTGGCAACCCCCTGCCATCAGTAATTTATATTCTGCTTCAACAGTGTTGTTAAATACCCAACAGAATGAAAAATATTATTCAAAAATTTGTCCTTACTATAGACCAGTGTTTTTTAAACTTCATCAAGTCACAGAATCTCTGGGAGAGTTTGTTAAAAGAGATTTCTGGGCCTCACTTCCAGAGATTCAGATTCAGTAGGTAGGTGGGAGGGGCCAATAATATGCATTCCGAACTAGTTTGCAAGTGGGAAGATCTGGAAACCACCATTACTGTAGGAAACCATTACTGTAGTTTATTGTATTTGATTAAATGCTTTTGGTTTAGAGGAAAAAGAGGTGGAGACTCACAAATTCCTGCAAGAAATGAAAAAAGAAAGGAATGTTTACCATGTCTTTAAGAGTCACAGACAAAAAGACAAACCACAACCCCAGCTGTCAATCGTGTCAAGCCAATGGGAGCCCCAAGGAGCCTCCATGCAAGCCCTGTGGAGAGTTCAAACTCAGCCCTTGAAAGAAACTATATTAGACATCTAAATCTATGACACCTAAATTTAAGAATAGATGAAGACAATGTTCAAACTCAAAACAAACCATTTCGATGATGGTCTCTTAGGCTCCATTTTCTAATATACTCAGAGATAGTCAGCATTGGTAGCAATTAAATGTCTGTCACTTAATCCTTCACTGAATTATTTCAAGAAGTTGAAAGTTGATTTTAATTAGATTATTTCAGTCACTAACAATCTAGTTCTGTACTACTTTCTTTCTTAATGTGCCTGAGGGCACGTGTGCTCCCAGAGACAGACAAAAAGAGACTCAGGGAGAGAGGGAAAGTGAGAAAGCACTTCCATCAGGGGAGGGCCATGCCACAATCTCTCCTTCTGCATCTCTCCTTCTTTTCAGGATTTGGGTGCACATGTGCCTGGCCTGTTTTTCAAGCCATCAGTCCAGGATTCAACTGGTGCAATTGGTCATGGGGGATCTACCTGCTTTAACTAACATGCTACCATCGGGCCCCCCAGACTACTTTAATAACTTACTTTCTGGAGCATTAATTTGTAACAGTTCATGTTTAATCTGCACATAAGAGCACACACAAATACTCATAACACAGAAACACAAAAGATAATGATTTCATTGTAACCCACCTTAATCTGTATTCCTGGCACTATTATACTCACAAAATATGCATTGAAAACTCTAGACAGGAGTTCTATTTTCATCTATATCTAAATAGTCTAACACGGCAACACTGAACAATTTAGCCTTGCTGGAAAATATTTCACTTGGCAATAACCCAAAAACATTCAACTAAAGTGTGTTATCAGGAAAAAAAGAAAAGAAAAGAAAAAGCAAAGTAGGTAAAGACTCACATTATCATTATTACAGACACGGATACCCTGCTAATTATTTTCTGAAAATCACTTTATCCTGGATATTACAAAAATAAAAATGAAGAATAAATAATATCAACTTCCATTTCTGAAGTTTAGTATTTCTGGAAGCATTTTACAAATAACACTAATCCCCTGAGACATTCCATGAATGAATATTTCTGGCAAAAAAAAAAAAAACTTGGAAATTGGTGAATTGGTGAATGTGACATCTTTTTAAATCTTTCTCGGGACTAGCAAATGGCATAATGGTTAGCTGACCACAGTTCAAGTCCCAGAACTGGCAGATTAAAACTCACCGGGCACATGTGCATGTGTGCCCAAGATCCTAAGAGGAGAATGGAAGAGAAGGGATTGCAGTGTGGCCATCCCCCCTGGGGGTGATTTCTCACTTTCTCTCTCTCTGACAAGCACATGAGCTCTGTAGCAAAAATCTCTCTTAAAAAAAAAAGAAAAAGAAAAAAAGAAAAATCTTTTCAATTGCTGAGAAGGCACACAGTACAGAACCCTGTAAAACCTGGTTCTGACACAAGGAAGCGCACACATGGGGAACCTCCCTAGGTATGGAGTTCTGAGACATACTGCTCTTTTTCTTTTTTTTTTTTTTCAGGAATTGAAACAAGTCATTCTCACATCCAAAATACACTGTGCATTGTCTCAATCAAGCACATCAACATATATGTTCTCAGCAAATGATTTCCCAATTTTTGTGTCCTGCATACCTTGCCTTTTGTTTTGCCATCCTAGGTTCCCCATCCCCACCCTCTGCCATGTCCCATCTTCCTCCTCCATTGTTCCTGACATTCATGATTGCCCTCAATGCCTTCCGCCCCCCCCATTCAATTGTTCTACCAATGAACTCAATTAGTCTAAGTATATCCACT
>NW_006159525.1:8235294-8260952 GCF_000334495.1 Tupaia belangeri chinensis | reverse complement strand
CTGCTGCGCCTGCGCGTCGGGGGCGTGAGCCCCCGGGGCCTTCTTCCGTCTCCGCCGCCACCGCCACGCGCCGGGGGCGTGAGCCCCCGGGGCCGTTGGGCGGGCGCCCCGCGGCTTCCGCCACCGCCCCCCCCATGATTTTTGATAAGTTAGTGATCATCCATATCATGACTCTCCAGTATATAGTGATTGCTTCTCTATTTTCATGATTTTCTCATTCTTTTGATTTTTGACTGTGATTTGCCTAGGTGTGGTTTTCTTTGGGTTTCTCCTATTTGGGATTTGCAGAGATTCTTGGGTCTTTTTTTTTTAGAGATTTTCACTATAGGGCGCCTGTGCTCACCAGACAGACAGAGGGAGACAGAGAGACAGAAAGCGAGAAATCACCCCCCAGGGGTGATGGCCACACCGCAATCCCTTCTCCTCCATTCTCCTCTCAGGATCTTGGGCACACACGCACACGCGCCCAGCGTGAGTTCTAAGCCACCGGGTCCAGGACTTGAACCGCAGTCGACTACGTGGGAGTCCAGTGACATAGCCCTTACGCTAACTGCTGGTTCCCGAGATTCTTGGGTCTTTAAGTTAATATTTTTCACCAAGTTTGGAATGTTTTTATCCATTATTTCTTAAAGTATTGTTTTCTGAGACAGAAATCATATGTATCTTGGACTGCTGCATGTGGTCTATAACTTCCTGAAGCTTGATTAATTTTTATCTTTTTTCTACATTTCTCAACTGTATTGATTTCTACAAATTTGTTTTCAAGTTCACTGGTCCATTCTTTTTCCTTTTTCACTAATCCCATAGAGCAAAAATTTTCCTTTCTAGGTATCTAACCTGTCAATTCTTGAGTTCCCACTTGTGCTTTTGTATATCTTCCATTTATGTGTTGAGATTTCCTTCGGATTTGGGCACACATGCACACATGCCCAGTGTGATTTTCAGGCAACTGGTCCTAGGACTTGAACTGCGCACACATGCCCAGTGTGATTTTCAGGCAACTTGAGCTGAAAAGTTGGCCATGTAAGATCCAGCGCCTTAACCACCACACCACCTGCTGGCCTCGGAGTAGAATCTTTTTTTTTTTTTTTTTTTACAGTTATTTTCTCAGAAAAGTTGTCCCTTTTCAGGCACAAGATAGAATAATATGCTCGCATATGATACAGATCTAATTTCATCCCATCTTCACTACTTTTGGCAAGTTTGTTAATCTCTACAAACATCTATTTTCTCCCCATAAATATGTATGACAGGAACCTTGTAAGCACAACAGTAGGTACAGAACAATCACTCAGTAAATAGTTATGTTTAAAGGCAAAGACTTCTCTTGTTAGAGCATAAGGTGGAAAAGTATTTGACCCGAAACTCAAATACAGTTTTCTTGTTCTAATTAGAGGCCACCTAAAATCAAAACTCGCACCACTTATGATTCAGCTTACTCCACATAACAAGAACTGTGTGCCCACAAGCTAAAAGGCCAGTTAGAGAGCCAAAAGTAAAACCCATAACCCTGCCCCCACCCTGTCCCTCTGCCACCTGAAATCTGCTCCTCGGACTGCAAACCTGACTGACTCACAGACAGCAGCATGTCCCACTCAGGCTAGACTAGGAACCTCAACTTCTGCTCTACTGGCCCTCCCCTCCCTAATCTGCTATCCATCCAATCCTCCCCCTACCTCTCTCTCTAAAGCTCTGCTGGTTCTTCAACCCCAGCAGTCACTGCTTTAGATACCTTCATTCCCCTTTGCTCGCACCACTTCCAACACCCTCCTAAACAGTTTCCCTGCATTCCTATGCCCTCACCAGAACGGCTGCGCTAAAACCTGAGTCC
This sequence comes from Tupaia belangeri chinensis, assembly GCF_000334495.1. NCBI lineage: Eukaryota > Metazoa > Chordata > Mammalia > Scandentia > Tupaiidae > Tupaia > Tupaia belangeri. The sequence continues at coordinate 8,259,121 of NW_006159525.1, read as the reverse complement.
TTTGTCTCCTATAAGCCCTCCTTGGCTTTCCAACACCTAAAAGATGAAGACTATAGTCAGAAATATCTCCTAAAAGATAAGTCCAAATCATGCCTCAGCTTCCGTGTTTCTTTGCCCAGATTTCTCCTACCCTCCAGCCTCATGTGAGGTCCCCACTCTTATCTGGACATGAGTGCACATGTCTGTACAGGTTCTTCCCCATGCCTAGGGCAATCTTTGCCATCCAGCAAATGCCTACCCACCTTTGAATGGCTTCCATTCTCTTCTGTGAAGAGTTCCCATCTAGGAGGGTTCATAGCTACCCTTTCTGTTCCTATTACAGCTCCGATTCCACTATACCATTAGTATGCGTACATATGTCCTACTGCATTCTTAAAACTGAGTTCTCAGGGGACCAGCAGATGGCATAATGGTTATGTTGCTGGATTCCCACATAGCTGACCATGGTTTAAGTCCCAGACCCAGCGGCTTAAAACATGCCAGACACATGTGCTTGCATGTCCAAAATCTCAGGAGGAGAATGGAGGAGAAGGGATTGCGGCGTGGCCATCCCCCCTGGAGGGGGATTTCTTGCTTTCTGTCTCTCTCTGTCTGTCTGGTGAATGAATGCACCCTATAGCAAAAAGTTCTAAGAAATTTAAAAAAAAAAACAAAAAAAACTGAGTGCTCAGAAGACAAAGACAATCCTGAGTTTAGTATCTGGCTTAGAGTAGGTACTCAAGAAATATTTTTATTAATAAATAAATATCAGTCTTTTTATATTTTTGTAGCTAACATTCTACAGACATGTGGCATTTGAATATTAAAACCCAGAGATGAAAAACAAGAATGGAACAAAATATTTGCCTCACAGCAAATCCCACCACCCAAGGGAAATAATTAAAGAAAACAAGAAACAAAGGAGGCTTAGTATTAATCTCAATCATCTTTATCTGCATTCCTTCAGTACCAAGAGGAATGAAAATCTTTTATTTTTGAAAGATCAGGGTCACATCTATACTGGTTAAAGCCCGAGTTAGTCACTCTCAGCACTTCCTGCTTCATGTATTTTGGTTATAATGTTTTTCTTTTCAGATCATCTAAAATAAATAAATAAGCAAATCATCCTAACCTGATTTTTGTCAAGCAAAGATTAATATTGGCTACTTTAATCACAAAATTCATGTTTGGCACTGGGTCTTGGCAAAAAGCCCCACGTGTACTTTCTCTGGGACTAAATTACTCATTTCTAATACAAACATTAGAATAAAGCAAAAACCAGCATTGTGTAAACAAAATCTGTTACTTCTTAGTGCTCAACAGAAAATTAGCGCAACCTCATTCAACCACCATTTCAATGAGACTTGAGATTTTAACGTTAAGCAGAGAAACCAGGAATCCTGGTTAAGCATTCAGCATACTCCAACAGAATCCCACACGCGGTAGCCTTTATCCGGGCAAACTTTGAAGTAGCTTGGCTTATTTTTCCCAAGGATCCCTGATTCTTATCGTCATCCAAAGGACTGCAACCAGCTGTACAAACGAGGACTGGGAAGCAGCTCTCCGTAAGGAGTCTGCACAAAGCTACCAAGTGTGACTGTGTACATAACAAATACTCTGCATCTCCCTTCCCCAAATCCTAGCCCTGCAGACCACCTCCTTGAAAGAGAGATCCAGTCCTTCAACATCCTCTCATTTTTCTTCATTTTAATTCAATCATAATTAGGTAACTTCTTGTAAGAAGGCTGATTATCTTTGTTGGCCTTGTCTGTTGTACTCCCCAAATATTGCGGAGATTACAAACTCAGAATACCCCTGTATCTCCACCATCCCCACATACTGTGTCATCTGCAAAAATAATTCCCTATCTTTTAAAAAGTCAAGCATGAACTCTTTTTTTTTTCCCCCTTGCTTCTTCATTTCAGCTTTGCATCTCAGACCTCACTCCCTGAATTCTCACCGGAAGACTCCTACACAATCCTCCCCAATTTAGCCTTTGCTTCTGGCAGCATTAGATAAGATACCTGCCACAGCCTCAGCCACTTCGTCTTCCAGGGAAATAGGGAAGCCTGGAGCACTGGAGCACTTCAAAACTTCCACAGCAGAAGCCTCCAGTAATATAAAAGGAACTACTTTTCGGTTGCCTTAGAACAAAATCCCACACGTGGATCTGTCATGCAACAAGGCCCATCTCCATCAGAAGGCATGTTTTTCTGTATGCTTAAAAGAGCTGTCCAAACTAAATAAGGCATTTGCATCTTCTCCTTAGCAACACTCTTAAAAGCCCACCTGTCGTGCAAAGCTCTCCAGCGAGACAGAATCTCTTGTATTCTCTGTGTTCAGTTTGGAGCACACAACTTCCTAAAGCATGGCTCTTGGACACATGCCTCTCAATTCCAACTGGGCCAAGATGAAAACGATGCTTCTGGAAGCCTTTTAGTAAGAGACACACCTGTCCATATATGGCCAGATACTTCTAGGCCCTGTTGACCAAGTTCAAGGTAGAGGGAAGTATGTTTTACTTGGCCTACCTTCCCTCCCACGAACTTTCTTTACCAAAAGCCACAATCCTGAAGGGATGTAAATGTTATTCATTTTGATCAGAATAGATTTTGTGCATTACATAAAAATTCTGACAAACTGTTAACAACTACCATTACTTAGAGTGTAAACAACAGTGTGACTTAACAGGAAAATCAGCATTAAAGGTTTAAGGAGAGTGGGTCACTCCTTTAATGAGCTTAGTGCTATAAAATATTTGAATGTAGTTTGCAGTTTATAAAACACTTCTACACGTATGATCTCATTTCACATTCAGAAAAAAAAAAAAAAACCATGAAACAGATAGTAACAGGCTCCTTTTATTCAATGGGAAAACGGAGGCTCATAAATTGCACAGCTTGCTCCAAGCCATAAAAAGAACACCTAAAAAGACTGAAATGTCCATGACAATGTCCTGATTCCTACCTGATTCTTCCCAGTTCCTAGTCCATCAGGCTGGAACTTTGGCCAGGGCGACAGTTCAGTCACATTTTATCATATACCTCCACCCCTAGTATTTTGGTTTTCGTTTTATTGGTTGTTTGGTATTTGTTCTGAGACCAACTTGTGATAGAGATTTTTATAATGATGCTGGACAAATATACAGTATTTTTTTTTCTCTTTTTCTGTGGGAATAAAGATAAAATTTGTGTATAACAGCAATCGCTAATTCCTCCTTAAGCTAATTGGAGTTTAAAGAGTGAAAGGTCTCATCCATGGCAAGTCCAAATATAGTCCTTTACATTTAAGTAATTACCAATCACCTTTTACATTCATATTACCAGGGAACCAGTCAAGCCATTCCACCAGAAGGGAATCGTACTTCAAACTGCAGAGCGGTCAACATTCTAGCCATGAAATAACATTACTGCGGCAACTATGAAGGCAAATACAAACTTCATTCTTGTAACATTTCGAAAATAAATCGTTTACAGGAAATAATAGAACACCACGTGAGATCCCTGCAAGGTCCATTTTTGAGTTCCTGTATTTGGCTTCACAGAAACACACACACACATAATTGAGGAGTTTGTCTCCCGCACTCACACACCAGGCTGACCATAAACAAGTGAGATGTCAGTCAGTCTATTTATGCTGTGCTGTGGGCACACACCCATTTATTATCTGTGGGACCAACTGTGCCACAGACCTGAGGAGAAATAGTTTCAAAGGAAGAGCTGTCCGTTGAACAAGTGAAAACATGAGTGGACTCCAAACAGTACAAAGATCTGCTAAACAAAACTTACTAGGCAGAACAAGCACTTTAAAAACCTACTTCAAATCCTCCAATTGAAGTGAAATTCTGCTGGTAACTGGAAATAGTTAAAATTTCTTATTTTCTGATTATTCCAAGTGCTTAACCTCTGCATATCCGGTCTCCAGCTGGGTCGGTCAGGACAAGAAACCTCCTAAGAAAGCCTGTTCTCACAATTTTTTTTTTCAGACAAATTTAGCAATTTGCAAAATGGAGAAGGCTTGCCATGATGGAGAGAAAGGAGGGTGTCCTCGGCATGAATAATATCCAAAGTCACAGATATTGACCCCACTCAACTCAAGGACAGAAACAGAATTTGTATCACAGTAGGAAAAATTCTACTCAGGGGAAACAAACAAACAAACCAGAGAATTTCTATGGCTAATGAGAATATGGGACAAACTGAACACAGAGCTTCCCGGAGGAAGAAAAATTCAGTGATGATTTTTAGAAAGTACCATGTATTGCTGAGGATTAGCTTCAGCTGCAAATGAAAGGGAAAGTAACATAACAATGTTTTAAAGACGATGGATGTGTGTCTCTCACATAAATGAAGCTTGCGGAAGCTGCCCAGGGTCAGGCCAGCAGCTCCCTGGCATCAGGGACCCTCTGCCTCACCTTTTGTTCTCCATCCCTGGCACATGGCTCCCCCATCCTCTGCAGGGACCCTCCAACCTCAGCCATTACATTGCTATTTCTGCCAGAATAAAGGAAGAAGGGGGCTGAGAAGCACGAAGCCTCCTTTTAGAATATCTCCGGAACAGCCAGTGGCATGGCTGTTAGATGGCTGCATCCCACAAAGTCAGGCCATGTGGTTTTAGTCCCTAGACTCAGCGACTCAGAAAACACCCTGGGCATGTGTGAATGCATGTCCAAAATCCCACCGAAGAGAGAAGTAGAGGAGAGATTATGATGTGGCCACGCCCCATAGGTTTTCCCTCAACCCCCAACTCTGTCCGGGGAACACAAACACCCTCTGGCAAAATAAAAATAAAGATCACTCTGCTTACATCTCGTTGACTAGAACTCGCTTGTTTTATGACATAACTAGCTGTGAGGGAATTCAATAGTAAACTATTTCTTTACAAATGGCATTTACGCTTCTGAGGAGATAAATATTCTACAGTTGAAGGGAATTTAAGACTCTGAAGATCTATACAACTATCAAACAAACATTTAGGAAACACCTACTTTTGCCAGGCACTAGACTCTGTGGTAGGTACACACAGAGAAACCAAATAGAACGGCCCCTGCCTTTACATACACACATTTCAGTGACCACCATTCCCCAAACAACTAGAAACAGTGTTCATGAAAATGTATATATGTAACGTGTTCTTTAGCATTTAATTTTGAAATCATTTCAATCCTATCAAAACATAGCAAGAATAGTTATAGCTTTATCAGACCTACCAACTATCAACACTTTATTACAGTTGCTTAGTAATATATTGTCATTCTCATTCATTCATTGCTCCCTCCTTTCTTTCTTCTCTTCCTCCCCTTCATTCTCTTCCTACTGCTTTTCTCTTTTCTCGCTCCCTCTCTCTGTTCCCATCCTCTCTTCTCCTTTCCTTTCTCCTCCCTTCCTTCCTACTTCCCATTTCCTGCATGTGCAATTGAGAGTAATATCGGTAAGATCTGGACATCATTCCCTTTTCATCCCTAAACACTTTAGTATGTATTCGCTAAGAACAAGAACATTCCTTTATAAGCCCAGTAAAATTGTATGTCATAAACTGTCTCAATGAAATCCTTTATATGAAGTGTTTGGTCCTGGTCTAAGATCCAACTGAAGATTGTACAATGCAGATGGCTGTCATGTCTCTTGAATCAGGAACAATTTGTTGGCCTCTCTTCATCTTTCATGGCATTACTCGTGTTTGAAGAGCACGAGCCAGTTATTCTGTACAATATATGCTCCTGAAACAGGAATGCTGTGGGAATGATCCTTCCCGGTGCATCATTTCAGATACACACGAGGATCATGGTTTGCCCCACTGTGAGTGATGCTAACCTTGATTATTTGTCTTAAAGTGACAACCACCGACATGTTCACTGGAAAGTTGCTATTTTCCTTTTTACAGTGGGTAATTTGCAGGGAGATACTTCGATATTATATGAAAAATCCATTGCATATCAAACATTCACCTGTTAGTTTTAGTATGCATTAATGAATCTTGTCTGGATCAGTAATTATCGTGGTAATTGAAAAAAGGATGATTTTCTAATCCAATCACTCTGACTTTATTGGTTAACATTCCATTATAAGAAAGGATTTCTTTTCTCATCTCTTTGATTGTGTGCTTGGTCGTTTGTTTAAATCAGCATATATTAGTATGAATCCATAGATTTTTGTTCCATTCAACAAGTTATCATCCACAGCAGCTATTTCCAGGTCCAATAGGTAGCACTTTGATCAATAAAAATCAAGCTGGATTCTGTATCTTTTTTATTAGTTTCTTCAACTTCACTATTTATTTAGCACTTCCTTGCCTTATAGCACAACAAATAAATGTGTTTAAGAATTCCGGAGACTTCTAGGTTTCTTAATGATGTTCTACTCAAGTTTATCCTTATCTCACACAAGGAAAAGCAATCTAAAAATGTCTTCCCAATCTAAAAATCCACCAGGATACAGATATAACTCTAAACAAGACAGATTCCATATTTTATATTTTTTATGAATTCCCATTTATTATAAATAGTTGAAAATGTTGGCATCTCCTATATTCTTGAAATTAAATATAACAAAGATAATATCCTACATAGTAAACAGACAACCACTTGGGTGTAAGATTGAAGCAATATGTAATATTTTGACTTAAATGGCAAGGTAAAGCAGGAGACATTCCGAAGAGTTTAATATATATTAGCCTCACGTAGAACTATGTGCTCTCCTCATTAACTGCTGACTGTGCAGAGAGAGACAAAGAAAAGCTCTCTCCTTCAACACAAAAGGCAAACTCTAGTTTTAGTGTCCTTTTTATGCCATGTATCTCTTGTCTTTCCTACTAGAGAATTTAAGAGACACAGCCACTAACAGACTATAAAATATCATTAATTTGTTGAAGCACTCTATAAACAAATGTATTGATTGAATATCCCAAGTGTTCTGCCAGGTGCAGTGGGACACAATGGTGAACAAAGACCCAAACCCTACGGTTCAGAGGCTTTCAGGAGACAGACATCCACAAATAATTCCAATAAAAAGAAAGAGCAGAATGAGCTAAGTGGTATCACTGAGACAAAAATAACAAACTGTGGACACCCGGGAAAAAAGGAATGACCATGCTGTAGGAGATTGCAAAGACTCTGGCAGGAGAAGGCCAACTTCACCTGCTCTGCAAGGAATTATCTAAGTCGAGCAGGTCAGTGATAGAAAGGGGTATTCTAGGCCCAGCCCATGGCCTGGTGGTTAAAGTAGCTGGATGCCATATGACTGTCCAGACCTGGTGGCTTGAGAAGCATGCCAGGCATGTATGCATGTGTGTCCAATGTCCCAAAAAGAAGGAAAAATGAAGGAGATGGGATTGCAGCATGACCATTCCCCATGACAGGAGTGCTTTTCCACTTCCTCCCTTTTCTCTGTCTCTTTCCTATATGCACATACACTCTCTGGCAAATTTTTTGTTTTGTTTTGGTTTGGTTTTGCTATAGGACACATGCACTTGCCAGAGAGAGACAAACTGAGAAAAAGTGAGTGAAGTCATCCACAGGGAGGATGGCTACACCACAATCCCTTCTTCTCTTGGGATTTTGAGCACACACACACAGCCACACGTACCCCATGATTTTCAAGCCGCTGGGTCCAGGACTCAAACCATGGTTGGCCACGTGGGAGTCTAGCATCTTAACCACCACACCACCTGCTGTCCCCAATTTTTTTTAAAAAAGGAAAGGGATTTTTCACACTAAGGAAACAACATGAGCCAAGGCATCAAGCATCAAAACACCTCAGTGTGGACAACAGCCTGGAGGGCTTGGAAGGATCCATGGAGAGAAAGAAAATGGTGGATGAGCTCAAACCAAAGCATAAAAGCAACAAGTGGTCTCCAACAAAGCCGTTGCTGTACACACACTAACTGCAGAGGGGGAGACATGGTTCTGCCTAGTCACTAACATTTTAGTTCGTTTGACCTTGTTCCACACAGTCTTCTCACTTCCATTGTGCAAAAGCCTGCAGAAAGGAGAAATAAAAGGATAAGAGATATAAACTAAATGACATATTCCCAAATAAGAAACTAGCCAAACAGCACCTGTCCAAACAAGCATAAAAATTCTAAACTTCTAAGCACTCAGATGCAATTTTTAATCACAGAAAAGTCCTCTTTTCTTAGTATCCTTGGCAATTTTCAACACATACCATTAGATTTTTTTTTTTCCAAGATGGGTTGGAAAACCATCTGATACAGTATCAGACCCAGCTTCAACTGACTGCCCCGATCAGGGTGTAGTGTTGATTGCAACATTCCTTCACCAAAGCACATGGACAAAGCACAAAGGTTCCAAGACAAATGAAGAAACACAGGATTTGAGGAACAGTATCTTCTTCATCCACCATTTTTATTTTAAGTTAGCTCCTCTGTAGAGATGATGTGTTGCCTGATGGTGTATTTTTTTTTTATTGTTTTCACTAACAGAACTCTGATTCAGTTGGAGACCAAGATGACCCCCCCATTAAAATATTTGCTTTTCCAAACAAAGATAGGACCACATGCCACCATTCTCATGCCTGAGATGTTAGGGTCCCCCCAGGTACCACTTAGAAGAAAGCTGCTATTTCCCTAACAAAAAAGAAATGATCACCAAGGCTCTCCTCTTTGCCTTTCACAGCATTTTAGTTTCCTCCATAAAGACAACAATCTACTTTTAAAAAAATGTATTTAACGTATTGAAACCTTCTTGAGCACAGGGACCACGTCTTTATCACTGTCTGAGAACCGAGTATGGCTCCTCACCCCAAATCAAGAGGTCAGTAAACAGTGGTTGGAAGTGACATCTGTAAGAAATGGACAAGAGAGAAATACTGTGACAAATCCTAACCACAGCAGGGTATGTTTACGTCACTGTAACCTGCATTAAGCAAATCCACAGTATCCTACTTAGTGAGATACCACGGTCCTTTCTAAACCCAAAATGTTGCTGACCCACACACGCAGTACTTTGGTGCTCACAGACTGAAAATATGCATAAAGTCCAAAAGCCACTGTGAGTCAGTAGTGATCTAAAATAAGTATTTCTTTTAATAAAGCACATAGAATTTTAAAAGGACCTGAAATATTCTCAAGGTATATTTCTGCAGTCTGCACAACATGTATAATTCACAGAAAGTTAACAGATGCCTTGAAATAATTTCATGACCGTGGTCCAAAATCCATTGGTCAACAATTATCAATCAATTATAAGGACATTTCCGTTCAGTTTATTCTACTGTCCGTATTTGACCCAGATTCCCCCCGGACATGAGCACTAACACAACCATGAACTTTATCTTCTGTTTTGGCCAACTTTAACATAATTTTAAATTTCCGAATCTAGCTTCTGTTCATATTTATAATGTGAATTTTTTAAATGTTAACACTTATGAAATTGTTTTCCTACCAAAAAAAATTCCTGAGTTTGAAGAAATGTAAGAAATAAAAAATAATTTGCTTTTTCACACATTTTCTTGTTTACCAGTCAGTATTAACAGCTTCAAAACAAAGGTTAAATTTCCTACTTAGAGGCCAGTGGTTGAAATAAAAGAGGTAAAAACATCAGTTCTTTAACAAAAACAGGCATCTGCTAAGTTTCCAGGTAGGGTTCCAGTGTATTTAACAATAAATCAACCATCAGCAACATATCAGATTCTTCTAGATCTTGGATCCAAGTGAATCCATTTATTCTCTTAATCTATAACCCAAGAGATGAGTTTTGATGACCATTTGCTGAAAGAGAACCATAAGCTGAAAAAGAAAGAGAAAAAAAAAAAAAAACAGGAAAACAAGAAGCAATGGCTTTGAAACAAGAGCCAAATTTGTTTTCGTCCAATTCAGTGTGACTTTCAGCCCACCAAGAATCTACAAGTGCTGAAAAAGGAAGATGGGAGAAAGAAGAGGGGGTGATTGCCCCTTGTGAAAGCTATAAATAAATAAATAAGTAAATTTTAAAAAGGCTACAAAGCTCCAAAGAGACTTCAAAGAAGTTCAGGAATGGAAAGAAATTCATTCTCATTAATTGTGAGGAAAGGAGGAGAAAGGAAGCCAAAAAGGAAGCTCACAAAAAAAAGGAGAAAACACAGATGTGGCCCCAAATTGCAGAGCAATTCCACCTTGTGTACGAAGTTGGGATCTCTGTAAACGCAAATCAATTTTTATTTCCAAAAGACTCCCTCAAAATTGTTGTTGAATGCTTGCCTTGCTCTGAGGTATCTTGCCAGTACACAGCCCCCCAGTTCAGAGCAAACACAGATCTCATGGGTCAGCCTCTCTCACCAAAGGCATTCAATTCTGTGATGAAGAAAAATGCCAATTCTCTGGGACAAGGAATAAAGAGATCAGCACTGGACTTGTGCTATTTACCATTAACACAGCAGAGAGAAGGAAACGTAAATTAGTAGATTTCTTAAAACTCTGTATTCTTCATTCCCTAGACTGCCTCACTTCCAGAAAACCACTGAGCTGGATCATTCAGACAATCTGTCAACTTCCTAAAACAGATACTGCACTCTATACCTGAATATTTAAATGTAATTTCTCCAAGAGGATTCTCACAAGATGAATACTAATTTGAATTTTCTTTGGTTGTACAACACTTCCCTAAATTTGCACTTTTGCAAAACCATTCATTTGCCACAAAGCATCAAGCTCCTAGGGAAAAGAAAGAGGGTGGGTGGGGAAGGGGGCGGCAAGGGCAGGGGATGCCAAACTAACTGATGCCAGATGAACTTTCCTGGATCCAGACAGCTTTGTTTTGAAGATCTTCGCCTCCTGTTAAATCAAAGTAGCAGAGCAGGTCTTGAAGATGAGAGAATTACATTCTCTACTCAGAAGGTCAGGACTGCCAAAGTTGGAGGTATTTAACTTTCTGGGCTAAAGAATCCACACTGTCCTAGAGTGAACTTACAGAGCCATTCACATTTTTAACTAACAACTACAAATGTTTCTCAAGAAATGAAGCTCAGACAGACCTCAGACCATGTCTTTTTCACTATTTTGGTCAAAACAGCTGTTTGCATGCCTGACACTCCAGACTCAGAGATAAGAGGGATTCATTTTATAATGTGTACCAACATTACTTTGTTTAAGGTGAAGTCAAAGCATCATTACTTAAAAGGACACTGCATTTTCAGTGCAAAGATTTGGCAGGAAGGTGAAAGTGATGTCCAAGTTATAAAAACCTTAATATTGATAGCAGATGCCAAAAACATGGCCACACCCTTTAAACAACGAGGGCAAAAATCTCTCTCTAAAGATGGGCCACAATATGGCAGGTGTGGGCCAGGAGTATGGTATAATTAGGATTATCCTTGTTTAAAGTCACTTTAATAAAGCAAAGGAATGTGCATGAGAGAAATTCCAGGGGAAAAAAAAATTTGCAATCTTTCCTGAGCAACCAGTGAAGCATTCATGCCTTTTACAGGGAAAGTTACCCAACTCAAGGGTATGTGTGTGTCTGGGTTTCTGGTATTTTAGAGAGCTTTCAGGCATGCTTCTTCTCTTTTCCCCACACATGCACTCAGCTTTACATACCACCTGTGCAAAACAGGATTTGAAGACTGAACATCAATGGGTTCAAGAAAAGTCTACCTTTGTATCAATCAGAGCTTTGTGGTTGCAAGCAATAGATACTAGCCTTGGCTCAGCTGAGGAAGAAAAAATACACATATTGGACTAAAACTGGGTAAAGGGAAGGGAAGAAGAACAAACATCAGAAAGAAGGGTACAGCAGCTCCCAGGGTCCACCCAACAAAACTATAGACTATCTTCAGAAAATGGTTGGCAGAATTATCATCTCTGGCTACTTGTAGCCTTTTTGTCATCTTCCTCAAGATTCCACCTCCAAGGAAAAAAAGTTCCCAGTTAATCTAGTTTGAGATACACATTGACCCCATGGCTAAAGGACAGTACTTTGATGAACAGACACCCCCCAAACTGAATACAGTCTCCCCCCTGGCATGGGGGAAGAGTAGTTTCCCCAAAGCAAAATCGGGGTACTGTTACCAGAAGATAGAAAGTAAGCTGAGCATAACGAACCACAGATGTCCAGTTCTACTTTGCATAAACAGTCTTAGCATTCCTATTGAATTGTTTATTTTTTCAACTTCTAGGGACAACTTTGGCAAAAACTACAACTAACGCAAGTACCCAGTATTGCATGTTACAGTGCCTAATATAAAGAACCACATGATAAATTCCAGGGTCTTCAAGTTAGAAAAAAGTCTGAGTCTCTAGAAAAGTTGATGACCATTCTTCTACTATGTAATGAGGACTAAGTAACTCATCATGTGAATTTTCTTACTCAGGAAGCTCAGAGCTAAAAGTTTCAGACTCCTTCATAAACTTACCAACCTGAATCTAAACTCTAGGTATAGTTAAAATGCTCCCTTTATTATTATCTGACTGCTGTTGGAGAGGATTTATTCTTGTCTTGTTTTAATGGGATCTTTCATTGAGAAGTACTGGAAAACAAATAAACCTTTCCTTTACTAACCAAAAGCCGATCCTTTCAGAAATATACAGGGGCTTAGTGGACATTCGTAGTTTCTAAGTTGTATTGTAATATTGGCCAAAAGTGTTCTATGGGACGTATCACCCCTTTCCTTATATGCTACTACAAAAAGAAGCTTGTGCAGCAGAAACTATTTCAGATATATTTCTGGTTTTAAAAGATGCTATAGGAAAAACAGAATAGAAGGGAAGGAATAAAATCTGAGTTTTACTGTAGTGTGCAAAAATGTTTAGACTAGTTATCAATAAAGTTCAGCACTTTGGGGCTGGATGGTGGCACAGCAGCCACACAGGACCCTTTGCTAGGCTGGCCCACATGGAAAGTTCCACGTTTGCGTCTAGAGTCCTTTCAATACACTGGGCATGAATCTGTCCATTATCTGGGCTGGCTGGAGCTGAGGATGGATCACGACATCAAGACCCTCTAGGGTGTGCTCTTTCTCTCTCTCTTTCTCTGTTCCTCTCTGTGTCTCTTTCACTCATGGATTAAATAAATAAATAAACTCTTAGTTCAACATTTATTAAAAGGAGGGGTGTCAAATGGAGGGGCAGAAAGCAACAACTTCAAATCTGTAATTAGACAATCTCTTCCAACTCAGACGGATAATGGAAACCGTAGGGACGAGGAAGCACAGCCTCTGTGCTTCCATGAAACAAGAAATTGGAAACAACTAATTCATTGTTTCATTGCTCAAGCCACTGTGTGAGTTAATATCAAGTACTTTTAACACTGAAAATAATTAGACTCCTATAACTCTGCAGGTAATGGAGAGTGTTCAGTAGAAAGGCGACACAGATGGAAACGTAAGCAACAGTAGTGGCAGATCTGCTTCTAGAATGACCAAAAAAATTTTAAAAAAGTCTGCCAAATGCTTTTGAGTGTTTTTGGTAAAAGCAAGGATTCTTAAATAAAAGGTGATGCCACCAGTGTCCGTGTCTCTCAGTTTGGGTTTTCTGAAAAACAAACCATTTTTGGAATGGTTCTTTACAGGTTAATGATCTATGAGGAAAATATTGAAATCTATTAAATTAAAAATGATTCCCCATCCTCTAAATTTTCCCCTTTGTAAAAGCAACCTGTCCCAATATTTGGCAGTCAAAATTCCCAAAATGAGTCCATAATAAGGAGAAGCTTTAGTAGCTTGGCACAGAATCGGTAGGAAACAGTGATCCACGTTCAGTTAAAAGTAGAAGAAGCCTCCCACTTCTGCCTGGAAGCCCTCCCAAACGCTCTAGATTAGAAAACAGGATGAGCAGCGACACTTCTAGTTCCTGTGCATATGCGTGCCCAAGAAAGGCTGATTGCATTTCTCCATTCCAATCACACAAACTCTTACACAGAGATCCCAAAAGAAAGGGAAGAGGAAGTGGCCTACAGGCACCTGAAAATGGGCTACCAGCCCTGTGCTTGGGCAGCAAGACTGCTACGAACAAACTCATCTGGGTCAGCCCAGTAGCCTAGTGGTTAAAGGAGCCACACCCCACATCGCCAACCAGGGGAAGAATCCTTGCCCCAGTGGCTTGCAAAATTACTCTTGGTACATGTGTGTGTCCAAATCCTGACAGGACGGAGAAATGGAAGAGAAAGGATTATGGCATGACCTCATTGGGGAGTGCTTCCTCTCTCTCTCTCTCTCTCTCCCTCTCTCTCATCTTTCTCTCTCTCTCTCTGTTTCTCTGGAGAGCACACATGCCTTCTGGCAATTAAAAATATAAACTTAGTTACAAAATCAGTTATCACTTGGTCTTTAATTCAGGAGACCAGGAATTTGGTTTGATTCCAACATTAAGTGAACTTGGGAGTCAGTTCTCACGGCAGATAAACAAAGTTGCTGGATGAGATTGGGATCCCCAACTCAAGTGACTGCAGGAACAATGGGTTATACAAATGAATGAAATGTGCCAAGGAAAGCCTGGGACAAGCTGGAGGCCACATCCCATCAAAATGGAACAGTGACTGCTCATTGGCCACTGCATATAAAAATCCAGGTCCTCTGTGGCTTGACCCTCCCATATTTTAAAAGAATCAGGAAGATCAGCTTTCCTCATAAATTCCTCTAATTTTAAATCCTGGAGACTAATTTATAAAGTTTTTATATACACCAAAGGAGCCAAAGGAAACATTTCTGCAAACTAGAGCCAAACCTCAGGACCATAGTTTGTCAACCTAAAGAGTTCAAGTTTGGTATTGACACACCCTGGGCTATGGAATGCTCCTTTATAAAGGGGTGAAGACCATCTTCTCTCACTTAAAAATCCATGGGGCACTGACATCTGAAGGGCTATGAGAAGTCCCGCACTGAAAAACCAGACTCACTGTGTTTCACCCAGGGCTCCCCAAAATTACTTAAAGACTCAGATGAACAACTTGCTGAACTCATGTTCCAGGTAACTTACTTTGGAAAGTGCCAACCCTCTGTTATCCTCTTGGCTCTATAAAGTTTTATGTTTTTGTTCCTACTTAGATATGAAGTAGGAGAAGAAATTAGTATTTACTGGCTTCTAGTGGTGAATCAGATACCACGATAAGCTCTTGGTAGTCCATATCTCAATTAACATTCACAAAAACAAGGAGCTGGGGCCAGCAGATGGTGTAGTGGTTACGTCACTGGATTTCCACATGGCCGACTCCGGTTCAAATCCCAGACCCAGTGGCTTAAAACTCACGCTGGGTGTGTGTGCATGCATGCCTAAAATCCAAAGAGAACAGAGAAGAAGGGATTGTGGCATGACCATCAGTGCTAAGGGATGATTTCTTGTTTTCTGCCTCTCTGCCTTTCTGTCTCTCCAGTGAGTGTATGTGCCCTGTAGCAAAAATCTCTCTAAAAACAAAAACAAACAAACGAAAACACACCTAGGAGATAAAAGTTATTATCCCTATTTCAAGTTGAGAAAATGTAAATGCAAAATACAAATCAGAAACCCTGATGTAACCTCTAATGCATGAAGCAGCCAGAATTGGTGTCATGGGTGTCTGATGAAAAGTTCCATGTTTGTGCCACTATTGGCCTGAAGTATAACCACAACAAATTCTCATCATCTCCTATTTCCCCTAAATGGCCCAGCCCTGTGGCTTTGGGCTTGCTTTCATTATTCCTCAAAGTTTCCATGCACTTCATCTGAGGACGTATGTTTAACAGAGCCAGGTAATCCACCGCAGCACGCAGCACCTGCACAGGTGTGAGCACGTGATGCCTTTGCTATGAGTAGTCATAGACAAACAGTCCACAGTTGCATTCCACACATGACGGCCAACATACGAGCATGCATGCGTGCCAGGGATGACGCTCAGTGCTTGTGACTCCCTCCACCCTCCCATTTCTTCCCTACCTTTTTGCACACATCCCTCCCCCCATCAACTCCCCAGTGTCTCCTCTTCCTAATTGTCTTGCCATCTGTTCTCCCATCACCTCAACCTATATCATTTCTGTCTCTCATTCCCAAAGTGAATCTAGACAGAACAGAAGTCCAGCATTTTACTGGCTTGTAGGAGAAGTCATGAAGCATTTTGGCATAGAAAAAAATGTCATGATTTTTCTGACAACACAATACTTCCCATTCTTCAGGTCTGCCAGAGAGCAGACATCCTGGTCTGCCAGGGAGCCTCAGTTTACGCCTGCCACCCCAGCTCATAATTAAACAGTCTCTCCATGTACTCAGTAAGACACCAGATTGGACACAATACCATGTGGTCATTATATACTTATTGAAGTCTTCAATACTTTCCCCTTGACTTGTAAATAGGTTGAATTATAAAGCCTCAAATTTTTCTCCTTGAGGGAAAGAACATCTTAAAACTAGATTAAAGTCATATTTTGCTTCTCAATAGTCTTTTACTAAGGGTCAATGATCACTGGTCACGTTGTTCCATCGTGTCTACATTTTGCAGTTGCCATATTCTTGAGAAAAACAGCTGCTTCACAAGGCATCCAGACCTTCCATCTGCTAGGCACATTACTTGGATCCACAAACTAGACTCAAGATCCACTAATGGTTTTGCATGAAGTATTCCCTCTGTGCTCTGTCACAGACAGGGAGCAAGGACTGGGAGCAAGGCGGAGAAACCAGGCCATCCAGAATGAGCAAAACTCAGAGACATTAACTTGAATTTCCACCCTCTGGTCTGGATTTCTTCTCCTCCTCAACCACTGGTTTCACTAGAATCCTTAAACAAAGTGATGCAGATGAAAGAGGCCATTTTGTGAACTAAATGACAATTTTTCCTTTTTCTTTTTTATTTTTTGAAAATTTTCCCAGAAAGTGAATGGGCTTATAACAGAGAAATGAGGGGTGGGATTGTGGGGATGAGAAAGCATCCCCCATGGGAAATGGTCACATCACAGTCCCATCTCCTCCATCTCTCCCTCCTTTTTCGATTCTGGGTACACATGCACATGTGAGCATCACTGTGTTTTTTTAAGCCACTGGGTCTAAGACTTGAACCAAGCAGTCAACCATGTGAGTTCTAGCCACCTTTGCCTCCAAAGGTTGAGGCCCAAAGAAATGTTTTAAAAGGAGAGAACCCCAACAAAATTATAGATTTTTTTATTTATATTCCTGGTTAGAATTTTAATTTCCAGTTCAAAGAAAATAAATTCCCTACAGAGAATTCACAGAAGTGAGAAAAAGGCTAAGTAAGTATTGTTTAGTTCTCTCAAATTTAGCACTATGCCTGGCATATTATGAGTATTTCACATACACTTTTTTTCTTCTTTTTTTCTTTTTGCCATAGGGTGTGTGTACTTGCTGGAGAGAGATAGAGACAGAGAAACTTCCCCCAGGAAGATGGTCACACCACAGTTCCTATAGTCCCTTCTCCATTCTCGGGATTTGGGGCAAATACACACACACACATTCCTGGCATATTTCTCAAGCTGTCAGGTCCAGGACTCGAACCACAGAGTCATCCATGTGAGATAAAATGCCTTAACTACATGCCATTTGCTGGCTCAGGCATTTATATTTTTTAACAACTTTATATAGTATAGTTCACAGAAAATAAACTGTACAATTTGATATGTTTTGACATCTGCATAAACCTATGAAATTACCACCATTATAATCAAAATGTTGATTATCCATCAGCCCCAAAACTCCTCAAGTCCTTTGTGTTTTTGTTTTATTTGTTTTGTTTTGTTTTTCTTTTTAGAGAGATTTGTGCTGTAGGGCATGTGCACTCACCAGACAGACAGTGAGACAGAAAGTGAGAAATCAGCCCCTGGGGGGATGGCCACACTACAATCCCTTCTTCAATCTCCTCTTGCGATTTTGGGCACACACACATACATGCATAGTGTGAGTTTTAAGCCACCGAATCTGATACTCAAAATGCAGTTGACTACATGGAAGTCCAGCAACATAACCATTATGCCATTTGCTGATCCCCCTCAAGTCGTTTCTTACCCCTTCCCTCCAGCCATCTTCAGGAAACTACTGATTTGTGTGCAAACATTTCACTTTCTGCCATTCATGTATGAAAGTTCCAGTTCCTCCACATCCACACCAACACTTGGCAAGGTTGCAGCCTTTTTCATTTTAGCTATCCAAATATGTGTAATGACTCCCATTGTGGTTTAAATTTGCATTTCCCTAATGGTTAATAACATTGAATATCTTTTCATGTGCTTATTTGCTATCCATATACCACCTTTGTTGAAATTGCTTGCCCATTTTTTAAAAATGTGTTGTTCTTTTGAGGCCCGCAGGTAGCATAGTGGTTAATGTGCTGGACTACTACCTGGCCAACAGTGGTTTGAGTCCTGGACTCAGCAACTTGAAACTTACATCAGGTGTACATGTGTGCATTCCCAAACTCCTGCAAAGAGAATTGTAGAAAAGGGATTGTGGTGTGGCCATCTCCTCTGAGGGGTTGATTTCTCACTTTCTATCTCTCTCTAGGGAGCATACACACTCTATAGCAAAAATCCCAAAGAAAGAAAGAAAGAAAGAAAGAAAGAAAGAAAGAAAGAAAGAAAGAAAGGAAGGAAGGAAGGAAGGAAGGAAGGAAGGAAGGAAGGAAGAAAGAAAGAAGAAAGAGAAAGAAAGAAGAAAGAAAGAAAGAACGAACGAAAGAAAGAAAGAAAGAAAATGTGATGTTTATCTTCTTTTCCCCCCATATGGTGCATGTACTAGTTAGAGAGGAGAGAGAGAGACAGAGAGAGAGAGAGAAATTCAAAATGTTCATACTACAATCTGTTCTCCTCCATTTTCCTCTTTGGATTTTGGGCATATATGCACACATGCCCAGCTCACCTTTCAAGCCACCAGGTCCAAGACTTCAACAGTGGAGTTGGCAAGTTGGGAGTTTATCTTGTAATAACTGAGTTTTGAAAGTTTCTTCATATTTTCTGGGTCTGGGTCCTCTACTACATATATAATTTCAAGTGTGTCCCCTAGCCTGTATCTTACCTTTTCATTCACTTATCAATATTACTTTAAAAAGCAAATTTTTAAAATTTTGACAAAGTTCATTTTTTTTCTTATCAATTATGTTTTGTTATTGTTCTAAAAAATCTCTACCCAAGCCAAAGAAACTTTTGTATATAATAAATGTGTTCATTATCTTCATCATAGTAATGTTTACAGATACAGACAAAGTCACAAATATTTTCTGCTGTTTTTATGTAGAAGTGTATACTTTTCGTTTTTACATGTAGGTTTATGATCCATTTTGAGTTAAATTTCCATACAGCATGAGGTGTAGGTTGAAGGATTTGAGTCTGTTGTTGATGCTGTTGCTGTTATTTTGTATGTAGCTATTCAGGATCATTTATTGGAAACACTATTATCCTTTCTCCAGATGCTACGGTCCAAAGTTTATGTACTCTCCAAAAATGTATATGTTTAAATTCTAATCCCCAGGTGATAGTATTAGGAGGTAGAGCCTTTGAGGAGATGATTTGGTCATAGAAGAGGAGCCCTCATTAATGTACCCTTGAAAATAGGTGCAAGAGTATTTTCCACACCCTCTGCCATAAGAACACACAGTAAGAAGGTGCCTTTTCTCTGAGCCAAGAAAAGGGTACTGACCAGGCACCAAATCTGCTGAAGTCTTGACCTTGGATTTCCAGCCTCTAGAACTGTAGGAAATATATTTCTGTTATTTTTAAGCTACCCAGTCTATTGAATATTTTTATAGCACTGAGATACCAATAATACTAACTCCCAAAGCAAAATAACTACCTCTTAGGATCAGATCCCACAGTTCCCAGCTCAGTTCCTAGGAAACAACCTCAGCAGACTTAGAAGTAAACAGTAGTTGCCTCCGTCCCACATCAAAGGTGGCTGCTCCACCAGAATGCCTCTCCCAAGCAGACCAAGACACCAATGATTACCTGCTTTGCATCTTTACACGAAATCATGTACACTTCTGATCAAAAAGCAGAACCCTCAGTAAAGGCCCTCACTGACAGCTTCTCATATTTAAAACAAACATGCATTCTCTTTGACTCAACCACCCAACTTGGGGAGTGTGGTCTAAAGAAATACAAGTACAAATGCATAGAATGGGCACAAATACTTAACACAGTATTATTTACAGGGGAGAATCCAAGAACATGGACATAACTCAAATATCCTTCTACAAGGGGATGATTAAATAAAAGTTCTCCTCCATGACAAA
The DNA here is from genome assembly GCF_000334495.1 of Tupaia belangeri chinensis. NCBI lineage: Eukaryota > Metazoa > Chordata > Mammalia > Scandentia > Tupaiidae > Tupaia > Tupaia belangeri. The sequence continues at coordinate 8,239,014 of NW_006159525.1, read as the reverse complement.
ACTCTACGTGGATACTTAAAAGAATGAGTTGAGGTTTCATGTGTTGACCAGAAAAGATACCTATGTAATATTGTAAAGTTGCATGGGGAAGGCTGCATGATTGTGATGATGATGATGATAGTATTGAAATATGAGAAAAACTTAAATATGTCCTCAAAAGCCTAGGGAAAGTTGTGTGAAAATAGCCACCATGAAGAGCACATGGGTTTCCTTCACGGGTAGAATTGAGAATGCAAAAAGATAAAGATTGATGTGTTTTACATACTTTTTAGTTGATTTGTTACCCTAAGCAGATGTTATTTGGAATCTTTTACAATCAATATTAAATAGGAGCCATGACGTGTAGCAAATGTCACTTTCCATTTCACATCTGTACCCACCTGGAGAAAATGCCCATTGCCTGTGTGTGTATGTGATAGGTCAAGAAAGGACAAGTATATTGGGGCATGTTGAATACCCAAAGAAAATTCTATGTTATAGGTTGAGTCGTGTCCTCCCAAAAAGCACTTCAAAACGTGATTTTATTGGGAAATCCTAGTCCTCCCTTAGTCTCTACTTGTCTGGAAAATTTTCACTGAGATCCACCTTAAAACAGCATCCTTTCAGGTTAAGGCACTGGACTTGCACATGGTCAACCGTGGCTCAAGTCCCGGCCTCAGCAGTTTAAAACTCACACCAGGGGTATGTGCATGTGTGCCCAAATCCCAAGAGGAGAATGGAAGAGAAGGAATTGCAGTGTGCCCATCCTCCCTGGTGTGTGTGTGTGTGTGTGTGCATGTGTGTGTGTTTGTGTGACTTCCTGCTTTCTGTCTCCCTGTCTCTCTGGCAAGTGCATATGTCCTATAGCAAAAGTGTCTTAAAAAAAAAAAATGCAGCACCTATTCATATCCCAGTCCACAAGTTTCATTATGAAAAGTAACTGTCTTCAACCAAGAAGCATATTTACTGTGTTTTTCAGAAACTCTGCACTTAGCAACCTAGCACACATAATTGGTGATGATAAGGTTACTCTGAGGAAAGCAGACCCCTACTTGAATAGAACTGGTGACTTTATTAAAAGGGGAAACTGGGACACAGGCATGCACACACTGAGGGCGTCATGTGAAGACTGGAGTTACGCTGCCACAATTCAAGGACTGCCAGTGATTGCCAGGGAACCACCAGAATAGGACAGAGCCATGATGCTCCCTCACAGCCTCAGAAGGAATCAACCTCACCAACACCTGGACCTCAGACTTCCAGCTTCCAGAACCGTGAGACAATAAATGTCTGTTTATGCTGACCACTTATGGTGCTCTGCTGTGGCACAGCTAGCTAACTAATGCACTGAGCTACCAATAATACTAACTCCCAAAGCAAAATAACTACCTCTTAGGATCAGATCCCACAGTTCCCAGCTCAGTTCCTAGGAAACAACCTCAGCAGACTTAGAAGTAAACAGTAGTTGCCTCCGTCCCACATCAAAGGTGGCTGCTCCGCCAGAATGCCTCTCACGTCCAAGGAAAAGCTGGCCCATTCATGAGGTGAAGGTATCAAAGCATGCAATGAGGAGCAGGATCTATGATTATCCTCAGACCCACAATTACAAAGCAACTGTGAGGAAGGGCTTGTCATGAGAGGATTAGGAAGGATCTTGCTGTGAGGAAGGAGGAGAGTGAAGAAGCCCCTTTCTCCAGGTAACTCTCCACTCCTCTCCCATCCCTACCCACAAAAGCAATACCCCTTCTAAAGAAGAGAGTGAAAAAGAAAAATGGCATTTTACAAAGGGAATGATTCTCATCTAAGAAATAGAAATTGTAAGGGCAGGTCTACAGGTGCCTCGCCCTTGTCCTGTGAGAGTGGGAAACACTTGGTTATATCATGGCTACTGCATTTAAAGATGAGCTTGCCTGGGAACTCATGTACCAGGACTCCTAATGCCATTTAGTTTTTGTCTTAAAAGTGAGTTCCAGGATAGGAAGAGGATCCTTGTTAAAATAACCTATACGGTTACCAAGTGAAAAACAAATGCAAAACAAAATACTAGAAAATACCTTGAAACCAAAACTCAACCAGACACACCATGAGGCTGTCCTGAAGGTCAATTCAAGCTATACCTTTTAGTCAATACACATGTGTCCCTAGGTGGGGAAAGACAAAGTCACAAAGGCCTGCTGCACAGAGACTGCAAACAATTTGAACTGTTTCAAGGACAAAATTCTAAATCCTTGTCCCACTGTCTCAGCCTGTCTGGAACTTTTCTCTGAGGTCCACCTAAAGTAGCATCCTTTCCCATCCCATGCCACAAGTCTGAGTATGAAAGCTAACTCTCTTCAACCAGGAAGAGACCCTGCATTTAGCAACCCGGCAAGTGTTTACACTTGAGGTGTGCTGCCTTTTCCTAAGTTGTGGACGAGAACAAAAAGGAGGAAGAAAAGCAATAGTTCAGTTTTTCTCTGTTTTCATTTTTAAAATTCACAGTCAATATAAAAAGAGCATTGTAGGGGCTAGCAAATGACTTGGTGGTTGGTGCTGGATTCTAACATGGTCAACCATAGTTTGGATCCTGGACCTGGTGGCTTGAAAATCATACTGGGTGCTTGTGTGAGAGTGCCCAAAATCCTGAGAGGAGAATGGAGAATGGAGGAGAAAGGACTGCAGTATGGTGGCCATCCCACCTGGAAGATGACCTTGCGCTTTCCTTCTCTCTCTTTCTACCTGTCTCTCTCTGGCAGCACACGTACCCTTTGGGGGAAAAAAAAAACATTGTGTATAGATGCATTCATTTTGTCTGACTCTATGAAAGTTTTTGAAACCTAGATCACTAATAAAATAGAGTGACTGGACCAGCAGGTGGTGCGGTGGTTAAGGCACTGGACTTCCACTTGGCTGACTGTGGTTCGAGTCTTGGACCAGGCAGCTTGAAAATTATGCCATGTATGTGTGCGTGTGTGCCCAAAGTCCCAGGAATAGAATGGAGGAAAAGGAATTGTGGTATGTCCATCCCCCCAGGAGGAGATTTTTCACTTTCCCTCTCACTGTCTCTCAACGAGCACACATTCCCTACAGAGGAAAAAAAAAAAAAAAAAAAAAGCAAAGTTACTGAACATAGTCAAAAGGCAATATGGTTCCATTAATGCACTGGTTCCCTAGGTCTGTTGTAACAAATTACCACAAACTGAGTAGCTTAAAACAATGGAAATTTATTCTCTCACAGTTTCAGAGGCTAGATGTTGCCAGTGGTGCTTCATCCAAGATACTAGGAGACATCAGTCCCTTGACTCTCCTAGCTTCTCGTGGTCACCAGGAATCCATGGCCCTCTTTGGCTAGTGGCGGCACACCATCCTCTGCCTATCTTCTCTGTGTCTCCTCTGCCTTCAAATCTCTCTTAGAAGCACACTATAATCATAGTCATTCTCTCGAGGGCTCACCCTACTCCATTACAACCTCGTTTCAACTTGATTATATCTGCAAATCTTATTTCCAAATAATGTTACATTTATAGATTCCAGGGATTAAGACTTTAATCAGTTCTAGTAGGATAACACAATTCAACCCACAACACCAAGCAAGATTTGGAGACCTGGGTTTGAATCTGCATTTTGGCCCCTCAGTAGCCATGTCAGTTAGAATACCAAAAACACAAGTAATGAAAGTCCCAACTAATTCTATAAGCTTAAACAAATGGAATAACATGGCATCTTTCTCACATCTCTCTTCATTAAGAAGTAGGTTCAGCA
>NW_006159525.1:8229746-8235095 GCF_000334495.1 Tupaia belangeri chinensis | reverse complement strand
TCAGCAGCTGCTTAATGAACCAAGGTCTTTCTACTTCATCATTCCAGCCTTTTTAACAGATTGGTTTTTAGCTTTATCACTTGTTGCTTCAGAATCACAAAGAGGATGCTGCAATGCCAGACATCACATCTTTACTCAGGACAGGAAGAAGAAAGGAGAGAAAGGCTATTTCTTAAGAAGCTTCATTTGTTATTCATGAAGGTAATCCATTTCTAACAGATAGTCTCTTATATCATAATGTTTAAAAATTAGTCTCTGACAACATTTATACTAACTGTAATAAGGTTGTCGTGACTAGATACGACCACCTGACCACCCACCCTGACACCTAGACAAAACCACCCACTCGTTACCTCATCAAGTTAGGGATTGGTCAGCAAAGGCTCTTCAGTTGGTGGACTCAAGCAAAAGCTATCTATATTCTCTGGGCATTTGCTGCATCAGCCATAAAACTGAGAAAACAAAATCTCTGTCCCTTAGAAATTTCTCAAGAATTAAATACATCTTCCATATAAAGCAAAATGTCTGCTACATTATACAAGAGGCACAGCACTTAGGGGTGCAGACTGGTTAGCCAGCCTGGTAGATATGACCCCCATCTCTGCTTCCAAGGGCTGCTGGGAGGACACCTAAGTGCTGGGAACACAGTAAGAGCCAAGGCAAAGTGGGCTGTTATGGTTACTAAAATTACTAGTAGTACTGTAAGTGTCCGCCTACAATTGCTAGCTAATAGTTCTTGATTTTCTCTGTGCCTGGAATCACAACTAGCTAGGAAAGTAAAAATCACCAGTGAATCCCCAGTAAATGACCATGCAGTTTCTTACACAGCTGGAGTGTAAGGAAAGGTTGCCCTGGACCCTGACCACAGTCCCTCTTCCTCCTCTGCCCTGTTCGGGCACCAAAGCAACTGAGAATACTGGCCAGACTATATAACCTTTCAGTTGTGGCTAACTGGGAGCAATTGTGTATTTAGTGGCTTTTAGAAGGACTTAATATAACACTTCTTCTGGGATAGTGGGCTTTTGACCTGATAGTATTCATAAGACTTTCTAATAATCAACTTCAGAATGACTACCCTCAAGATACTTGCAACAAACAAAAGCCAACACTTCCCTCTGACCTTGCAGCCATCACCTTGCAGAAACTAAAGGTGTGCTGGCTATTTCAGCACAGACCCATGTACGAGATGGTCACAGCATACCCTTCCAAAACAGGGACCCAACTGATTATGGGCCACAGGATATGGCCCTGCAAACCCTAGCCCAGTCCACCCTTTGCCAACACACCTGCTATACTACACGCTTAAGAGACTCCCATCAAACTGAACACTGAGCACCTACCGTCTCCACCTCCAACTGGAAAGGTAACTGCATTCAGTAACTCACACCTTCCTATAAACCAAGATAAAAGGAGTTTCCTCGAGTGAGGCAGCAAGCACAGACTGGGCCATTAACACACCGGATTTGGCTTACAAAGCTGTGCTAGCCAGAGATCTCCTTCATTCTGAACATAAACACTGAAAGTGTGATCACAACTGATAAATATAAAAAATACTAAGACTGAATTGGAACAATAAGGGACAAGACTGAGAGTCCTAGAAGTGCAAACTAACCTTCCCAGGCAAGCCCGTCCACTCACCCATCCATAGGCATGGTGCCTGGGACCTAACACATGTACAACAAAGACTGACGGGAGAGAAGACAGAATGTCAGACATGCAGTCAAAGCTCTCTGACGCTATAATGACCAGGCTTGCCTGTATGAAGGAGACATGCTCCTGTTTATTGAGCACCTTTATACACTAAAATCTCTGTGAAGTAGGTGTCTTCATTTTACAGACAGGGAAAGCAAAACTCACAGAAGTTACAAAACTAAACTAAAACATCTAGTAAGTGATTAAAATCATTTACAATGATGGGCTAGTCAGTTGCATGGTGGTTAAGGAAGTTGGATCCCACATGACCCATTGTGCAGTTCAAGTCCCAATCCCGAGACTTGAAAATCATGCCAAGGTGCATGTACATGCATGCCCAAAAATCCCAAGAGGAGAATGGAGAAGGGATTGCAGAATGTCGTCCCCACTGGGGATGCTTTCTCATTCTCTCTCTCTCTCTCTCTCTCTCTCTCTCTCTCTCTTTGTCTTCGGTGAATATGTGTACCTTATAGCAAAAGTAGTTTTTAAAATTATTTATGAAGAGATAGATTTGTGGGTTTTGAATTTTTTTTACCCAAACAATTTTTGATTCAGGAAATAACTGGCATAATAGGTCATTACTGGAACATTCCTTATCAAAGTAAGACCTCAGTCTTACGAGAGGACAGAGGTGTCCCGGGCTATTAGCATGAGAAGTAGAAGAGGGGTCCCCATGGCATCAACATCACATGGAAGAGCTCCTGAGACACTGGAAGCATTAAAATACTCCAAAGGCACAAAGCACATTTGTCTATTTACCTCAAACCTTCGTTTTCCAGTCCCAGGGCTAAGGGGTCAGAGTGAATACTCTGATGCTTGTATCTATCACCAATTAGCAGCTAAATTGGGATCCATTTTTTTTAAGTAAACAGGAAATGATAGTAGACTAATTCTACTAGACTTGAAAGAGGTCTCTGAACAAGCAGCTCAACTATTTCTTCTTGCTCTACTTATATAAAGCCTCCGTTTAGATTCGTGCCCATGGGGACTGAGAGAAACATACTGGCCGTCATTGAGAGTTTCTGGACTAGTTTTATTCGCTGACCACTAACGGGTCCCTGAACTGCTGCTATTCACAGAGTAAAATACCCCTGTGGAAGGCAGCCTGATCCCTAGTAGCCTTGGAACTATAAGGCTGATTCTTCTAGAGTCTCCTCCAAGGCTAATTTACATGGTAGACTGGAGACAGTGTGGAGGGAAATGGGGGGGACAGTAAATAGGGAACATCAAACAAAATGCAAAAGTTGCCTAACATACAAAGATAACCCAGTACAGTCAACATGAAACAGCCATTAGGCAACGGGTAACTCGGGGGCAGAAAATTTCTTTCCAAAGGTAGCATTTTGCAAATCAGATTTTTCTGACAAACTGGAAGAAAGAACCAATAACGTAAAATATCATTTTGCATCTGAGAGAGACCAAAGCATCACATTATTGGGAACTCCAGATCTGCTTTGTTGATGAAAAGCCCAACGCTTTGTGCCTACTCAACTACCAGGGATGAAAAGAAAAGCAAAATTTAAAATTGAGCTAGTGAGAAACCTGTGCCTCTGAAAAAGCAGCTTTCACTGATTCCTAAGCACCGTCTGGGCCTCTCCAACCGCCTTCTCTCTCATCCCACCCCTTTTTTTGTCTAAACATGTAATAGCTGCATATGTGATCAAGCCCGATTCCAGTTTTCAAGGTCTCTTGTTAGACTAAACACCATGTGCTCCAGTTGAAGAGATTCAAAAATGGCACTTGGAGTTTCAGCTCCAGTATGACTGACGCTTATTTGCCCTAGAGATCTGGGCCACCAAAAACAGATTTTGGTCAGCCCAGGCAATCTCACTGCCTCAACAGGAAATAAGACAGCAGCCTCTCTGAGTCCACAGACAGCCATTGTTCTAACTATTCATAAATAACAATGGCACCAACGCCATACTGCACCATGCCTGTCAAGTTTCCGCACTACAGGAAAGTGGTTAAGAAGTAAGGTTTAAGGGCCAGATGGTGGCATGGTGATTAAAAAAAAAAAAAAGATGCTTTTGAGGCTATCCTATGTGAGAAGGTTCCCAGGGCAAGTCCAGAAACCTCCCTGGACACAGGGTACAACGTGCCTATGACCAGGGGCTGGCTGAAGCTGGGGGTCAAATCATGGCATCAACACCCTGTCGGGGTGCCATCTCTCTCCTTTTGTGTCATTTGGGGAAGAACTAAATAAACTTAAAAAGGAGGAGGAAGACGTGGAGGTAGAGGTGATATATTTGAAGCCAAACTGCCCGGTTCAAATTCCTGTTTGGTTTATTTGTAGCTGCCCATCCCTGGCCAAATTATTTCAGCTCTCTGGCCTTCACTTTCTTTACAAAACGAGGACACAAATGGTTCTGGGAGGTAAATGAGCTGGCTAATTCAAAGAAAACACCTTGCACAGTGCTACACGTGCAGTGCATGCTTCACGGAAGCAGGCTCTTAGCATCTCCTCGTCCCCATCTGTGTTCTTTTTGTTAATTTGTTCTTTCTGGACCAGTCTCAGATTTGCCAAAGTTTTCTTTCTGCCTGATAAGCCATAACGATCTTGCCGACATTTTGGAAGGTTCTTGAGACTCACTTTTCTGGGGAAAGGTAGAAGTGGCATAATAATAGTGTAATCAATCTAGAACAATCCACACTCCTAGTCAAGACAAGATCAGCCAGGCATGATGAGACAGGGCCAGCGGAAGCTGGCCCAAGCAGTGGTGATAGTACTCTCACCTGAAATGCTCCCAAATTTAGATAAAACTCTGACCTCTTTATATTGAAAAAATTGAACAAGAATCCAAAAGAAAACTTCTTCGGGATCTGGTTTTCTCCCTGCCCTTCCTCCTGTCTACTGGTCTCAGAAGTGCTAATGCAAAGCCATCGCCAAAATGAGAGCGAAAAAGGAAGTAGCGGGAGAGAACAAAGAGTCCCGGCTGAGAAACTAAAACCCAGCTTTATGGATAAACAGCTTTGTATTTTGTTCATCTGCCACAGGGAGATTTTAATCTCAGGGAAGACAGGATGACTAAATTAGAACCTTCATAGACCACCTCATGGGAAGACGGTTATGCACACACTGTACAATTAGAATTTGCTAGAACTTGTTGCCCATGACCTCCTACTGTCATATTCCACTTTCTCCTTGTAATTACTACACCTCAGACACGGATGTCTTGGCTTTCTTTGTTTCAGACTCAGTCTTGATTCATCTTCCTCACTCTCTGCTCCTTTTCTGGCTTTCGGAAAACTCACCTGGTAACTCTCTGAAGACTGGCTCTGGGAGAGCCATGTTCCTTTGGGGCCAAGGTGGCCCACAACCTTGCGCGGATGAATCCGTCACTTCTAAGAGATCCACCCAGCACAACAATTAAGTCAATCGGGAACTCCACGCAAATTGTAAAATAGCAAGGGCAGAAGTGATCTCATTTCTGTTTTCTAAAAAACCAATACTTAGATTTTTTTCCTACTAAAAAGCCCTGTTTACGTTTCTGAAAAAGACCTGCTTTGAATCTGCTTCTTTAAAAATGGATCATTCTCCTGGGTCCCTTTAAGTAAAAAAAAAAAAAAAAAAAAGTGTTAATACAGATGTATGGAACCGTGGATGTTGTGGCCGTGAAACTCTGCAGAAGCGACATATATAAAAACAATCTTAGACCT
>NW_006159525.1:8226436-8229587 GCF_000334495.1 Tupaia belangeri chinensis | reverse complement strand
AAATGCGGCATTCCCTCTGGGCCTGTTAAAAAAAAAAAAAAAAAAAAAAAAAAGGAAAAAAAAATCCACTGTGCAGAGAAGGTGAAAAGAGAAGAATTCATATTTATTCATTTTTAAAAGTTGGGGTGGTCATTTAAATCTTCACAGCCTTTTGATCCTATTATATTTCCAATGGCAGAGGCTCCCAGCGAGGGCTCCACTGGGATGCAACAGAAGTTTTAGCATTCAAGGGAGCAGATGAACTTGCCGCGGCTCCTGGGAGTGAATGAGAAATTACCCAGCTCAGCCCTGCCCCGGGTAACAGTTCCCTTCCCCTGTCCTGGATTTGGGTCAAACAGCCCAAACTCACATGTAAAAACATCACCATCCTTTCCTTTGGTAAAGAAGGATGTACTGATGTAATGCTAATGATAATTAAGCATGATCAAAGATGTTATTTCCCAAGCCAAGGAGCTGGTTGCTATATCCAAAAATCAATTCGCGAGACAGAGATGGTCTGGTCTAAGCACAGTCCTGCCGCACCCCAAGGGCCATGACCTTTAGAATTGGCATAATCTACTAAGAACTAACAAAGTCAATTGAGAAAGGATGTTGCTCTTTTCTTCCCATAGCTTTTTTATTTTAAGTATCCATACAAGGAATCGACTCTCCAGTCCTGAAACACTGTCTTCTCCAGCTTATCTAAATTAGAATGTTTGTATTAGAATGTTTATATTAAAAAATAAGAAGAAAAAAATGAATGAGGTGGCTTGAGACGTTAAAGAGATTTGTGAAAGGAGGGCGTGGCTTAGACATTATTAAAAAGCAGAACTGATCATCTGTTTCCTGAAGGAATGGGATTTCCCCTGCATCTCCGTGGCTGGACGTCTGGGCATGGCCAAGCATCCCGCTCACCGAGGAATGGAAAACTAACTTTCTAAACCATGATGCCTGGAGGGCAAAACGGGAAGAAAAAATTCCAGACAGCAAACAGAGACCATGACAAAGATAACCACAAGGAATGTAAATAAAATATTATTACAAGCAGCCCACTCACCACCTCACCCTCAGAAGCTCCTGCCCCCAGAAACAAAAAGAGAAAAAACATACAAATTGTGTGTTTTCAAGAAGAGTTGGAACCACTATTTGGGAAGAAGCCATGACTATGAAGATTTTTTTTTCCCCTCAGTTGGCTCACTTTATAATTTCAAGTCATCAGATGTGCTTTTAAAAGAGAACCAGGTCCACTGAGTCATTTAAAACTGGAAAGAATAAAGTCGGGCCCCCACGTTGGTAAGTACCTTCCCAAGGTGACTAGATCTGGATCTGTATTAAGCCCTGTTCACCTGAACTTTTGGAAGTCTAAAACCTGGGCTCTTGCAACATGACCTCCCCTCCCCCCACCCCGCCAAAAACAAACAAACAAAAAACACGCATTGCAAATGCAAATGGTAATAAACCAGGCTCATGCCAAACATATATGTGCATATTTCACAGGAGACACTTCCAACAAGGAAGGATCTCAATGGGGAACACAAGCCAAAGCGCTGCCTGCCAGGGCCACGTGTTCTAGAGTGTTCCAGGCTCCCTCAGTGAAACAGGCTGATAGGTATAACTTTAAGAGACAAAAATCCTCAAACTCTTTAGAGACACAGGTCTCCAAGCTATATAAGTCACCTCAAGGAACTTCGGCCACATCTAAGGACTTTTCTGAGAGCTAGTCTCCTTGTTTGGATGGGGACTCTGCCACCTTTCCTCAATCCTCCGGCTCCTTTAGATCAGAACCATGCCTTGAACTGACAAGGAATTCAAATGCACCAAGGGGATCTGGTCCTACTGCCAAAATAGGCTTACGTGACCTCCTGCCAATCATTTGAGACCGGATGTTAACATTCTCTTAGTGAGACAAGTACGGGTCAGGACATTGGTCACCCAGCTCCCCAGCTCCAAGGCTAATGTGGCCAGGTTTTTTTTGTTCATTCTGTCCATGGAATTGGTCTCAGACTTTTCAAGCAAACACATACCCTACAAATCAAGACTCCAGGAGATACAAAAAGATGGGGGGTCGGGGGGCATGAGTTTCTGCTGGGTGGGATGCCCTCTGCAGGTTAACCCTCAGCTTGCAGACCATAGGCAAAGGTCAATCTTGCAGAGCACCTGAGGGACTGTCTGTGCTTAGGGCTCTGAATGTCTCTTGAGAACCCTCCCAGGCCAGCTGCGGCTCCTGGCCTCACTGTCCTGACTCTTCGGATGTGCTCAGCCTCCGACAAGATTGTATTTTGCCACTTAAACACTTCTTGAAAGTTACTATGAAACAAAGTGGCTCTGAGTCTGCCAAACGTTTAACTGCAGGACTCGGTGGATTTTTGTCTGGCAGAGTTAACAGTCGGCCCTCTTGGGAATATTTGTGAGCAAAAGACAGACATCGAACCTTGCAACTAGGGCTACCGCGGGGCCCAAAGTGGCACTGCAGGAGCTCCTCTTGGAAAAACATCCCTTTCAAGCTTTGACCCCTTCCCAACTCCCCAGCTTTAGAGCGAGTTTGGCATTTCAGAAGAAAGCTGCGAAAAACTTTTGAAGGGATGACAGGGGACATAATTAAAACTAAACTTCTGGTTTTCAAGTATTTGGGAGAGCTTGGGTTCAGGGGAGATAAAGGGAGAGAGCTAATGAATGTGGGGAAATAAAATACGTGGCATACCACGAGCAAACCAAACGAAGCTTAATATTTCCAAATTATGTTGGCAAATGGATGCTTTCACAAATTATTCGTTCTGTCTTTCCTGGAGACAAAAAGGAAATAAAGAAAATCTGGATTCAAAAATCCTAACCCCAGAGCAGTGAATGGTGTCATTGGAATGCAACCTAGAATAGCTGGTCAGAAAGTCCAACGTATGCACCAACACGCGCACACACACATCCCCAACCCAAAAGTTGCAAGACCCCTTTGTCAATTTCATCGTTCCCTTACCCCGACCAGGTGCCGGGCTCTGGGCTAAGCTGGCCAGCATCATGTTCACATCAGATGCGTCTTACATGATCATTTTGGGCAAATCTCCGCGAGCGGGCAGAGGCATCATCTCGGTGCCTCTGGTTTGGACACCTCCTCCTCCTCCAGGCTGGCCCCCGGCCTCCCAAGTGCCCCTTACCTGCAGGCGCTCTGTGGCTGGCT
>NW_006159525.1:8121822-8225540 GCF_000334495.1 Tupaia belangeri chinensis | reverse complement strand
CCTCCTCCCCCGCCGCTGTCGCCCGGACCTGCGCGCTCTGAGCATGCCCGGGGCGGGCGCCCGCCGGGAAGTGGGGTCGCAGGGTCTGCGGTGGGGCGCGGGGCACAGCCGGCTGCCCCCAAATCTCCGCGAATGAGAAGTACCGAGTCCAGCCTCACCTGCTCTGCTCCCGGCTAAAGCCCCCACTGGGATAGGGACTGGGAGAGGGAACCTTCTGCCTCGAGGAGGGAAGGGCCTGGAGACCGGGAATGTGGAGAAGAGAGTCCTAAAGAAAGACGCTCTTACCCCAGGGGGGTCCCAGGCTCCTGTTTAGCAGGGATCCCCTAAGCGAACTTGTGATGTGCCCAGATATAAGTGGTAGAGAGGCTTCCATTCATTCGTCCCACTGGAGTTAACTGAGCACCTATTATGCTTCAGCCCCTATGCTGGGTTCTGGGGACACAGCAGCCAGGATAGAAAGCCAGCAGCATGTTCCCCCTCCAATGAGCTTACATTCTGTTAGGGGAGCCCGCCATGACCCGGAAGACACATGGACAGGTGGGTGCTGTCTCAGGTGGTGATAAATGTCAGGAAGAAAATAAAAGGCGGTGGAGGTGAGCAGAAGGGAAGGAGAGAGCTTTTTAGGTTAAGGGCCCTAGGAATGGAGCAAGACCTGAAAAAGGAGTTACTGGCCTGCTGAGGGTAACATTCGGCCAGAGGACTAGAGAGCCTCTACATGGACAAGAGGGGCAACACAAGGTCCCCTGGGGTCTGCCAGGCTCTGAGAATCCTAAGGTAAGCACGCCTGGGCAACCAGACCTGGGGCTCAGAGGATAATGGTGGCCACTGGGAAAGAACCACCTTTCCTACAGAGGCCTCTGGACAGGTCAACAGTGTAAGTATCAACATTCCCGGCAGGTCAGTGGAACGAATGAGGCTCGTGGTGGTCAGGTCCCATGTCCAGGTCACACAGCCAGTGAGTGGCTTGGAGAGCTCACCGGCAGGCTACTGCTAGCCTCTAACTGTGCTGAGCTTGGGAACACCGTAGAGAGAGCCACCATCTGGGGCTGGAGGCGGGTTGGGGGAACTTGGCAGGACTTGGCTGCTAAACTGAGTCCAGAGACTGACGGCGGGGGAGTAAGTGCATGGTGGGAAAAGCATACTGGTCAGAAGGAACAGAGAGGCAGGGCAAACACTGATTCCAAGGCCCATGAAGGCAGGATCCGAAAAACAGGAGATGGGCCCTGAGGGCGTAGTGCACTGAGCCATCTGTCACCTGGGTCCTGAGCTGTCCAGGTAATGCCAAAACTCCCAAGTCTTGGAGGGTCTTTGCATCTTCCTTATCCTACATGGGTACAGTGCTCTCCAGATACCGAAGCACCCCCAGAATCTGATCCTTAGCCTCTCAGATCTCCTAACAACTCTCCAAGGGACAGAAGTCCCCATCTCCCGTCGGTCAGAGTTACAGAGGAGAGTCACCATGGCGATTCAGATTCAGGGCTGCAGGCAGCTTCTTCTGGATCACACAGCAGCTGTCAGTGCATCTGCAGGCTAGTCCAGGCACTTTGGTGCCCCTGAAGAAGCTTGTGGCAAAGCCACGGAGCTGCCTTTGAAGGGCCGGTCTCTTGTCTCATCAGACTTCCATGCTACCCTACCCTTCCACTCCTGCCTGAAAACCGCACTGACCTGCTCCACTCTGCAGCCCCTGCTGCTTGCTCCTCCCTTGAGGTTCCATGTCAGCCTCCCATGGAAATGCAGGTAGGATGCTTGGTGATGTGGCCTCTGGTTGGAGATGACATTTGTTCCTTTTCCAGTAACTCATCCTGCACACCTCCCACACCTAGAAAATACCTGATGGATAGATTTGCAAACCCCACGTTTTCTTTTAGCAAACCCTAAGGTAGAAAGGAATGCACCTCATTACCAAAGTCTAAGAAATCCAAATGTGCATATTAAACCTCTCAGGAAGCTAAAACAGGAATATTCAGTTGCCAAGGATGTCTTCGACTTAAGCTTTGAAACCATCCTTAGTTGCAGATGCTTCCGTGGAAAAGTGATTTTGTTTTAAATAGCAGTGGGATGAGATAACAGCCTAAATTCAAATCGCATTAGAGCGTTAAATCCTGTCTTCTCACCTCCGAATGTAATTAATTGTTATGACTCAGTAATACAGCTTTTAGTTTGGAGTGTGGTGCTATTTAAAGAGAAAAAGCTTCGGCTGGGTAGAGATTGCTTTCAGCCACCTTTCCCACTTTGCAGACATATTTGGTAAAGTAGAGAATGTGTTTAAATCAAATGGCATTCGTGTTTCAATTACCTTTATGCCTCCAACCAGGAAACTAGGTGAGGGGAGGAGGAGGAGGCAGCTGGAGGCTGGTGAGAGGTGACAAAAGGAATGGGACAGCTTCTTCCCAGAGATCCTGCTCCTGTCTCCTATTCAGGAACAACCTGCCAATAGAGGGTTGAATGAAATAGAGACATCTACTGGTTAGAGGTGAGAAGTGCATCTCTCCCAGCTCTTCTAACCTCACTCTTCCTGATGAGTCTGAAAATACTGCAAGCAGGTTTGTGTAAGCAAGGATTGTTCTGAAAAACAGAACCACTCCTGAAACATGCAGAAGGTGTTTTGTGCAATGAGTGGCACATATTTATGTGCCTCATTTCATGTACTCCTCTCCTACAGTTATTTAAGCAGGTCTAATCTTGCTAATAAATACCATTTCAAGGAAAATAACAACAACAAAAAAATTGACAAGGCCCAGATGAATTATAAACACAACGTTTGATCCAGCAACTAATTATGACCATCCCCAGAAATGGTATTAAGTCAGATTTTATCTAATTCATGATTCTAGATGTCCGAATCAGGATAATGGTGAATTAGATTATGGTTTAGTTTATCAAAGAAATATTAAAAAATAGTATGCACCCATTCACAAGGATGATTATGAAATTGTGCTGCAGCTGAAAAATGCTTATGATATATAGTTTCTTAAAGTAGGCTAAAATGTGCATAATTTGAATATATATGTAAGATACATATAAATCTCAATAAGGACTGGGGAAGAACTAGGACAATGGGGAGATTCAGATAAAATTATAACCTTCAAACTATCTAAGGTGACAACTTTTGGCATGTCACCTGCATTGCCGAGCCTCTCATTTTTCTTGTGTAAAATGGAGGATAATACCACTTACTACTGAGATTCCGGGAGTAGTAAGTGAGTTAATATGTGCTACATACCTGACACATGGCACATTAGTTTCATCCCCATTACGTTTCTCCCCACTTTTGATTATTAAAGTGATCATATTCTCACAAAGCGTCCCATGCTACCTGTGGTTAAGTCATTTCCATTTGGAATATTTGTAGATTTCAATGATTTGATTTAGCTGCTCAAATGAAAGCCCACTTACAATTCTAATTTAAGCAGGACGTCTATGGTTTTATGTTTAGCAGTGAGCATTAGTAAACCCTTCTTATGGCATCATTAACCTTATTTCAGCTCAGATAAGCAATATCGAAAAGTCTGAAAGTTCCAGGCCAGCCCCATAGCACAGAGGTTAAGTGCCATGCAGAGGGAACGGATCCCACATGGCTGATCATGGTTTGAATTCCAGCCTGGCAGCTTGAAAACCATGCCAGGCACGCTCATGTGTGTCCAGGATCATGATGGGATGGAGTAATGGAAGGAGAAAAGATTGCAATGAGACCTGCTCCCATGGCAGGGCACTTTCTCTCTCTCTTTCTCTCTTAAAACACACACATACACACACACACATACACACACACACGTTCACATGGCCTTTGGCCAAGAAGAAAAGCTGAAAATTCGTTAAACCATTGAAAGCTACCATAGTGATGGAGCTCTGGTTCTGGTCTTTGTCCCACAATGACAAGCATTTATTGGGATATTAAAGTAACCCCTTTCCTTATTTATATATTGGGTAGATTTTTGCCACAGGGCACATGCACTTGCTGATAAATAGAAAGAGGGGATGAGAAATCACCCCCCGGGGGGATGGCCATGCTGCAAGCCTTTCTCTCCCATTCTCATCTCAGGATCTTAGGAACACAAACATACATGCCCAGTGTGATTTTCAAGCTGCCAGGTCCAGGACTCCAACTGTGGTCAGCCATGTGGGAATCCAGTGCCTTAACCACCACACCACCTGTTGGCCCAGTCTTTTTCCTTCTTTAGTTGTCTTTGTTTTTGTTTTTAGGGAGATATTTTTGCTATAGGCCACATGTGCTCTCTGGAGAGACAGAGAGACAGCGAGAAATCACTCCCTGGGTGACCTTCTCCTCTATGCTCCTCTCAGGATTTGGGGCATGCACAATGTACCCTGTGTGAGTGTTTAGCCACCGAGTCCAGAACTCTAACCGTGGATGACTACATGGGAATCCAGTGAAGTAACCATTATGCCATCTTCTGGTCCCCTTTTCCTTTGTAAAAGGAAACCCTCACAGTTCATCTTTGCAAATTTGGTTAAAAGGCCAAATGGTGCAAGACAAGTTCATATGCATGCCTTGACTCTTCTACTCACGGCTCCCTTGTGTTCATACCCTCACTAGCTTTAGCCATGAGATGCATTATTTTTAAATATGGTCACAAAAATCTATTGTCCAGGAAGTCATGCCCCCTGAACCATAAATTGCCTCAAATCTATGTTGGATTTGTAGCTTACCTTGACCAATGTAATGCAGCAGGTGTGAGCCTGTGCAACTTCAAAGCATAGGCAATACAGGGCCTTGTGGCTTCGGCTCTCACACTTTTTTTTTTTGGAGAGGTTTTCACTATACGGTGTTTGCACTCACCAGACAGGCAGAAAGAGACAGAGAGACAGAAAGCAAGAAATCACCCCCCAGGGGGGATGGTCACGCCGCAGTCCCTTCTCCTCCATTTTCCTCTCGGGATCTTGGGCACGCACGCACACGCGCCCAGCATGAGTTTTAAGCCACCGGGTCCGGGACGCGAACCACGGTCAACTACATGGGAGTCGAGCGACATAGCCATTACACTAACTGCTGGTCCCCCGTTCTCACACTCTTGGAACCTGAAACCATTTCATGAAAAAGACTGGACTAGTCTGCTAAAGATGAGAACTAGGTAAGCCAACGGTTAGCACCTGTGACCAGAAATGTAAGTGAGCTCATCTTAGAACACCCAGCTTAAGCCACTAGAGAACAGCAGTCATGTGACGACCCCCAGTGTGACCAGCAGAACTGTTCAGCTGAGACCAGCCCAGATTTTTCTCACCTGCAAAATCATGAGCACATAACATGTTTTGTTTTGTTTTGTTTTTCTTTTTTTGGAGAGGTTTTTGCTATAGGGCGCGTGCGCTCGGCAAAAGAGAGTGACGGAAAGCGAGAAATCACCCCCTACAGGGGATGGCCACACTGTAATCCCTTCTCCTCCATTCTCCCCTCGGGATCTTGGGCACACACACACACACGCCTGGCATGAGTTTAAGCCACCGGTCCAGGACTCTAACCGCGGTCTACTACATGGGAGTCCAGCAATATAACCATTACACTAACTGCTGGTCCCAACATGGTTGTTTTTTAAACCTTACATTTTGGGGTGGCTTGTTAGGTAGTGGCAGATAACAACAGAGATGATATCATGAATAAGCATCAGTCTTCTCCATGAAAGCGTCTATCCTTTCTTATGTGCCCTGATAACCAATTTACCAGCATTGGCACTAAAATGAAGCTGGTAATGTGAAGACACTCTGTTTCTCTGTTTTACTTCTGCTCCCCCAGGTCCCTTATCCATGCTTCTATTCTAGTCTGAGATTACGTCATGCCTATTCAGTTTTCCAGTTTGTCCCTCTGAAAGGAAGACAGGAGGTGAGCTGACTCCAGCCTTGTAATGATCAAAGTCATTTGGGGGCACCATCTGCAATAAAAGTGATGTTATGTGCTTGTTTACAGCCCTTCTCACCCTCTCTGCGATACCGTCTGTATAACCAACAATCTGCCCATTCTTTTGACCCCTACTTCATTTAGAGCCTGGGAGATTGGAGAGTGATGTGCGAGGGGTGCTTAGAGCTGCACTACCACCTCTAGCCCAGAGAGGGGACACTATACTAGTACTGCTTCTGTGGACTACTACCTAAGGGTCCGTGTTGTCCTCCACCATTTTTCTGTCCAATTGACAGCTCTATGACCCCAAGGACAGAATGAGGATATGGGACTCATATGAAGCTACACGGTATGCTGTCTTCTCACCTCATCCTGTCTTCTTCTGAGCCAATTTCACACACAAAAAAAATCTTTCTTTGCTCCTATTATTTTTCCTCTTTCTTCCTGCTTCCATTATCAAAGCTAAGAATTACCTATCCTCAAACCTATAGGAAATGTGTTGGGCATAACTTAGAGAAAATATGGTGTTCTAGAAAAAAAGACCATGGTGGGAAAGATGCTTGCTGATTTATACTGGCCTTTGTTTAAGTCAAAACCTCCATGTACAGTTCTGTGGTATGAAACCTGCCTCACTGAACATGGTAGCCCTGGCTAGACTACCTGTCCATGCAGACCTAGTTCAATAAATTGTAAGGGCGTGGCCTCAATATAGTTGTTGGCCTATAGATGAGAATGAACAAACTCAAGCTGTAGTTTCAGGTGGAGAATTGTAGAAGCTCTGACTACATATTTTGGGCTCTGTTACACTAACCATATTGTTGATGGCAAAAAAAAAAAATGGATCTGAAAATCATTGGTGACTTCCAGGAGTACACGCAATGTTCAGGACTTATTTGTCAGTAGGGGTATATGGAGGTTGTGATATGCCATCCTGATACCCTTCAAAAGACTGAGCCCATTGCCACCGCAGCC
Organism: Tupaia belangeri chinensis; assembly: GCF_000334495.1. Classification (NCBI taxonomy): domain Eukaryota; kingdom Metazoa; phylum Chordata; class Mammalia; order Scandentia; family Tupaiidae; genus Tupaia; species Tupaia belangeri. Next base: position 8,218,720 of record NW_006159525.1, on the reverse strand, counting down.
AGGAGTATTGGACAAGCGAAAGGTGTGAGTCGCTGTCCCTAGCTGAGTCCCTTTCTCTCAGTTTTGCCTTCAGCCCATGGAAGCTGACTTGTCTGAGGTTATGCTCCCCACCCCCCAGCACATGCACCCATTGCAGCCCATTTCTAAAGACTGGTTGGTTTGGAGTGGAAGGGCCTCAGTTGGGGACAATTGTGGAGGGTCATTCTCCACTCGAGAACCTCCTATTCCATCAGCCAGAGCTCAGCCACAGCTGCTTCACAGTTTAATTCATCTTCTCGTCCAAACTTCTTACTTCACTGGCTGACAGACTCAAACAAGGATTTGGGAGCTGCACCACCCACTGGGTAGCAGTAGGTAGAGTACTCTGACTTCTGGAAGGCAGTAGTAAACCAACGGTTAAAACATCCACTGGTAGTGACCTGGAATGGGATATAAAGGGAAGGTAATGCACTGAGTGGGGTACAATGTCTCAGGAATTAGAGACATTTGGGGGAAACAGCGATTATACGGACTAGGGGAGAGAGATGGCTGCTGCTAAGTGCTGAGGTTGTATTAGAGGAAGCTAAAGAAATGCTGCTGGGGGACCAGCAGTTAGCATAATGGCTAAGTCGCTGGACTCCAACGTAGTTGACCATGGTTTGAGTCCAGGACCCGGTGGCTTAAACTCACGTCGGGTGCATGTGCGTGCATGCCCAAGATCCTGAGAGGAGAATGGAGGAGAAGAGATTGCGGCATGGCCATCCCCCCTGGGGGGTGATTTCTCACTTTCTTCTCTCTTTCTCTCTTTGTCTTTCTGGCAAGTACATGTGCCCTATAGCAAAAACAAATAAAATAAAATAAAATAAAATAAAATAAAATAAAATAAAATAAAGAAATGCTGCTGGTACCTAAGACACAGCATGAAAGCCAGGGTGCTCCTTCACGCACGTCCAGGCTCTCATCTCCTGCAGATAAATAGCGTAGAAAGCTGAGGCCAGGTCCAGAATTCATTATAGGGAGAGTGGTGCTCCTGAGGAAATTGAATTCACCACTTGAGAAGTACTGTGGCAAGCTCAGGACCCTTTCTGGACAGGAGTAAATGGTAAGGCCTGGGATAGGAACACAAGTCTATGCCTTGGAAATCTTGTATTTCCAGATTCCTTGGCCCTCTGAACCCAGAGAAGTGGCCCACTCCTCTACTGTGAGAAGTGTCTTTCTCCTGCTCATGAAACATGCATCTGACACAGCTTGTCAAGGTAACTGTTTTAACATAATTGAATTTTAAAAATTCTTTTCTTCTCTTTTTTTTATATTAGATCACTGTACATGTTTACAAGATATAAAAATTAATTTCCCAGCATGAATACATTATATATTAGACCAGTCAAAATATTACCATACACATTATCTTTTTTTTTTTTTTTTTTGGAGAGGTTTTTCACTATAGGGCGCGTGCGCTCGCCAGACAGACATAGAGAGACATAGAGACAGAAAGCAGGAAATCACCCCCCCCCAGGGGGGGATGGCAATGCCACAATCCCTTCTCCTCCATTCTCCTCTCGGGATCTTGAGCACGCACGCACACGTGCCCGGCGTGAGTTTTAAGCCACCGGGTCCGGGACACGAACCACGGTCCACTACGTGGGAGTCCAGCGACATAGCCATTATGCTAACTGCCGGTTCCCCATACACATTATCATCAACAGGTAATTTTCCATTAAATATTTTGTTTCTTTTTCCTCCTTGAGTCCCTCCTTCCCACTTCCCTCTATTTGCCATCCTCCTCCCACACCGTTTTCAAAGACCTACAAGCAGAACTACCATACAATATAGCAATTCCACTCCTGAGTATCTACCCAAAGGATAGGAAAATACAGTCAGAAAAACACTTGCACATCGTGTTTATTGAAGCATTATTCACAATTGCTAAGACATGGAATCAAACCAAATGTCCAAGAACTGATGAATACATTGAAAAAGTGTGGCACATATACACTACAGAATACTACTCCATCATTAAAAAAAAATGAGATTCTGGCATTTGATATAAAGTGTATGAATATGGAAGGTTTAATGCTAAGCAAAGCAAGCAAAACTATGGAAAAGAGGCATTGTATGTCCCCACTTCATATATACCAAATATCTGCATTCTATAGCATAATTTATTTCACAGAACACCACAAATGCAGAATGCCCACTCTTTTAAGTGCACACGAACACTCTCCAGAATAAACTATATACTCGTCTATGCACAAGTCTCAGTAAATTATAAGAACTGAAGTCAGACATCTGGCCACATGAGAAATCAGTAAAAAAAGAGAGATACCTCATAAAATCCAGAAATATTCAGAAATTAAGCAACATAGTTAAACTGTGGATCAGAGAAAAAAAGTAACTTAAAAAATATTTCCATTTAATATAGCCATTCCTCACTTAATAACCTACCAGTTCAATGATTGCTCAGACTTCCAACCAGTTCTCCAATGCTGAGAATGCCTTTCACAGTTTTTGTGTCATTCCTTTTTGTTAGTACTCGCTACAGAAAGTACTGGCAACCACACAATACATATTTATTTATCTTTATTTTATTTAATAATTTATTTTTATATTTTTGTCATAGCGTACATGTGTTCACTGGAAAGGAGAGAGACAGAGAGATTCAGAGGGAGGAAAAGTGAAAAGTTACCCCCTAGGAAGAAGGGCCACACTGCAGTCCCTTCTCAGAATTCTGGGCATGCATGCACATGTGTCTGGCGTGATTTTCAAGCTGCCAGGCCTGAAACTCAAACCATGGTCAACCATGTGGGAGTCCAGCACCTTAACCACTTATAAATTTGTACTTTACTGCACACCCATAGTAGTAGTCATAATAAAGACTATTATTCCAGATATACATATAATATACAGTGTACTATTCTATTATCCCAGATATACATATAATATACAGTGTACTATTGTACTGTGGTGTGTCTTACACTTTCTGGTGCTTCTATAATGTATGCCTTTTGTGTAGATAGAATTACACTATTCTAGTCTGGTTTCATATGGTATCTGTTGAAAATACATAGCCCAGGCCTGGCAGGCGGAGTCATGGTTAAAGTGCTGGACTCCCATGAATGACTACGGTTAAAGACCTGGACCTGGTGGCTTGCTTTCTCACTTTCCCTTTCTCTCTCTCTCTCTCTCTCTCTCTCTGGAGAAATAAAAAATAATAATAATAACAAACAAAAATAAATAAATAATTTTAAAAAGAATAATAAAAGAAAAATGCGTACCCAGTGGTGCCGTGGCTCACCACAGACATCTGCCTTTAAGCTCCTCGCTTATTGACCAGTTCACTCAAGGACCTAGACCCAGTCATAGGAACAGTATCTGGCCATTATGTAAGAAGTGCCTGTAATAATAAACACCATCTTCTCAAAATTGTTAAATGTAGCAAAAGAAAAATCTAAAGTTTTTCCCTTTATTTGAGATAGAGTGTGTGTGTGTGTGTGTGTGTGCATGTGAGAATGAGAGAAACAAGTGCCTTCCACAGGGTCTGCTCAAGCCATGATCCCCTTCTTTCAGTTCTTCAGTCCACTGCATCTTGGACACTCGCATGCATGCCCAGAGCGTTTCAAGCTGATCACGCAGGGATTCAAACTGTGGTTGTCAGGCTAGCAGGTGGCATGGTGGTTCAGTGTGCAGGACTCCCCCATGGCCAAGTGCGATTTGAGTCCTGGACCTGGCAGCATGCTTTCTCACTTTCTTTCTCTCTCTTTCTGTCCCTCGCTGGTCAAATTAAAATAAATAAATAAATAAGTTAAATAAAATAATTCTTTAAAAAGAAAATACTGTGGGATCAGGCTTTTCTTGAGAAGTACATTACTACTGCACCAGAGAGCCAAACCCCAAAACAATTTAGAAAGGAATCTGTAAATTACATTCAGAAAATTTGTCTAGAATCAATGCTCTAAGCTTCTACTTTCAGGATGCAGGAAAAAAAAAAAAAAACCAGGGAGCTAACAGATTCTCTAGCATTGCTGCTTAGACTATAAAATTCCAAAACCATTTCAAAAAGCCATTTGTTAGATGTTATAAAGTCAAACATATGTTTATCACATGACTCAGTAGCTCCATTTCTAGGTATTTTCCCAAGAAAAATGAGAATATATGTCCATGCAAAAGCACAAATATTCATAGCAGCTCTATTCATTGTATACCAGACTGGAACAATCTGAGTATTTATCAACATATAATGGCTAAACACAGTGTGGTATGTCCTTTCAGTCAGTGGAATGCTTCCCAGCAATAAAAGGACACAGGACTACCATGTGCGACAATGTGGAAGAGTCTCAAAAGCATTATGCTGAGCAAAAGAAACTAGACACAAAGCACTATATATTACATGTCAATTAACAGTAAATTCCAGAAAGAGCAACATGCTATCTATAGTCATAGAGCGATGAAAAGAAGACAGAAGCTTCTTAGGGCTGGAGGGGGGGTGGTTGGTAGGGGGCAGGCAGTAATTGAATACGAATGGGTGTGAGGGACCTTCCTGGGATGATGAGAAGATCCTATTTCTGGATTGTGGTGGTGATGAGTCGTAACTCATCAGACTGAACACACTTAATACACGCAGATTTAATTCCATGTAAATTATAACCCAAAGCATTTTTTTAATTTTATCTTTATTTTAAATGTCAGTGAGAGCTGATTCCAAGAGACCACAGGCAAGGGCAGAGGACTCAGCTGCTGCAGGGGGTGCTGGCCTGCACTGTCCAGAGGACATAGGGCTGCACTTAAAACAGGGGAAGGGAAGGACGTGTTTCAGCACAGGTGATCTCGTTGCCATGACCTGAGAAGGACAAGGGGACCAGCAGCTGAGCTGTCTCAGAGGATGTGTGCTATGTAGTGGGCATGCTTTTCAGTGCACATATATGAACAATCGTGCAGATCCGAGCTATGAAAGAGGACCTTTCTGGTGCTTGCTGTTGACATAAGCAGAAAATCTGTGAAAAAGCCAATTACGCTGAGAAATCTTCAGAACACAACTGTCTTGAGAGCTAACTCATGGGTCAGGGAGGCATATTTCTTTCCAGGCATTTGGCTAGTCAAAGAGAAAAATGATTCATACAAACATTTAGATGAGATTATGCTATGGAGCAGCTGACATCGTATATCCATACCTGAACCCTGCCTTTCTCCCCTGTTTGTACGTGCTCTCTGGGAATCAGCATGCATCCAGCAACTCGCCGCAGAGAGGGAACACGTAAATGGGCTCTGCTCTTTGCTTACAGAGCTCACCCTGGAGGTGTCAGAGTATAATCACACACTACAGTCTCTTCTGGACACTTCGCTTCATGAACAAACACAGGTGCAGAATTTTAATTTGTAATATTCGTTTTCTAATGTTAAACTGTTCATCTTTTTGGATATGTCTCTGAGAGTATTTCTCATAGCTAAAACCCAAATCGAACTCTGTGAAAAAAAAAAAAAAAGTTAAAAAACGTTGAACACACCATGTGATTTCAAATAAGGTCAGAAAGGTAGACCAGCTCCGGCTGCCGGGAAGTCTGTCTGGGAAAGGGCTTGCCCCGTTATTCAGGAAAGACAGACACACACGAAATGGTGCACTCGTCAGCTACCTCCTTCTGTCTGACCACTCAGGTTTCCCTTTTTTCTCCCACTCAGGGTTTTCACCGCATTTTTAGCAGGTTGTGAAATCAATTTAGTGAGCCATGGTCAACATTGCAAAAAGTAATTAAATCAGATAGAAAAGAGAACAGAAAATATTGAAGAGTGCCACACATAATAAAAGTAAGTATTGCGCCATGAAAAACTTGTTTGGGATGTTTGCATGTGTGTGTTTGTGTGTGTGTTTGTGTGTGTGTGTGTGAGTGTAAAATATATTATGGTGAAAACTGTGTCCTTGTGTGTCATGAATACCATTCTTTCATATCTTTCCCCATTTTCAAAAGGAGCAACAGGCTTTCAAAGACTCCCATTGTCCTGAAGTCCCCTGCTTTCTACTCCTCAACACACACACACACAGGCTCACACAGACCACCTATCTCTGACCCCTGGCATCATTCCTGTCTATGAGTTTGTAAAAATTACATAGGAATAGAAATAAGGATAGAAACAAAGAAAGCTGAAGAAATAACAAAAACTCATTTTATAGTTAAGGAAAAGATACCAAAAGAAGGGAATTTGCCAAGTTGCTGTCACAGCTACTTCTAGATGATGGTTTTATAGACAATTTTTAATTGCGTCTTTTTTCTTGCTCTGTAATGATTTCCACTTTCAGGCAAGAACTCAAGCTCTGCAGTTGGGCAGATCTAGGTTCAATTACAATTCCAAAAACTCACCAGAAACTAAAACTAGAGATACATTTAGAAGACAAATAGGGAGGCAAAGCATTAATGGGACAAAGAAATGTGGTATTATCTGTTGAAGATATTTTATAGTTTTACCAACCGGACTAGGGAGAAATGTTCACATGTTCAAATATTCACTTTGTGCGCTAAATAATGTGATTGAATGTATAAAAGAAAATGTAATTAAAAGTGTAAAAAACATAAATTATAGTTCTAATAAAAAACTGCAGATACAGCCACGCTACACATTGTGTTCTATGATTTTTAAAAATACATATATATATATATTAAGTAGTATTATGTAAAGTTACATTCTCTCTGACAGCTCACGAAACTTTGAGCACTTCCTATTCCCACTGAGATAGTGACTCTTGATTCTCTTGGGCTACTTAGGATGAGACAACTTTTTCATCTTCCCTTCTCTGATAACCTAATTTTCCAATGCAACTGAAAAAAGAGATTGTGGAATATCATATTGAATTAAAATACATAGTGGCAACATTTCCATGGTTTTAGACTCTGGTGAATTATTTGAGCTGTCTAATATTAAGCTTTAGGGTTAATGTCTATCATTCCTTCCACCCAAACCCAAAGACTCTTTAATAATAGCAAGCATATGTAAGTGGAGAGTCCTTGCCTTTTTTCCTGTAATATATTTTCTGTGAATTAATAACCTTCATAAACATTTTCTGCTTTCCAGATAATAGGTAGTGATGTCATCATAAACTGTAAAAAATCCTTATGGTCATCAGACATCTATCAGGACAGCAATGAGTCCCAGACCAGGCCCTAGCCCCATCACTGCCACTGCCTCACTGAGTGACTTTGAGAATGTCACATCAACTCTCTAAGTCTCATTTTCCTCATCTGTAAAATAGATGATTTTGATTAGCTTATCTCTAAGCTTTGTTCTAGTTTTAAATTTTTATTATTCTATTCTTTGGCTAATGATCCCATTAACCATATATAACGTGGTGCATCAATAACACTAATAGAATTCTTTAAGACCCATGACTGTTTCAAATGTTTCCATCATCATTCAAATCTATTTTTACAGCAGGAGTAGCTCTGTGGTTTGTTTTGAGAGCCCCCATCTAAATTAGGGTCCCAGGAGCAGAGACAATCATCCCTGCCCTAATGGGAAATAAAGGGGAGCTGGACACCATCATTTCTTTCCCAGCTCCTAGGATACTTCTTTAACTGGCCAAGGGCCTAATTGCCCAGTTATTAACCTGTGACCAGAGGGAATCCTCACTCAGAAAACTCTATTACATTGGCAAACACCCTCCTGGCTCGTCTGACCTGTGTCCAGTTTATGCCTGCCTGACCATTGCTCTAGCACTAGTACCCTGGCCCTGGGTTCTACCTGGCATCCCGGAAAAACCTACCCTGGGGAGCCCCTGGCTTTTCAGATGGTAGGTGCAAATTTGATACACCATTACAACAGAAGATATGTTGAAATATTTTTACTTACAGATCCTGGGCAAAGAGAGTGTGAGTCCAGAAGGCAGTCCTCTGTCCACAGGTCATGGAATGCAGGAATAAAAAGCTGGGTAGACAAAGAGAGAGTGACAACTAGCAGTATGCATAGGGATTGGGTGTGGGTCACTTTAAGTTCACGGACAAATGTCTCAAGGGTCCTCTAAAGGAAGCAGCAGGAAATCTGGGAGCCCAGTTTGCTTAGCGAGAAGATGCCTCCACATTTTTATCTCTGGCCCCAGCTCACGCTGTTTGGGTGTGGTGTAGAAACCATGTCAGGGTGACCAAGCCCTGCTTCTGGTACAAGAAAGTTAAAGTTATGTTCAAAATGGATGCTGAGGCAACATCACATTGTAAGAATTCGCTACACCAAACATCATGAGTTAGGATGAGAAAGAGTAGGGCAGGATGAGAGGGGTGGAATGAGATTATTTTATAGCCAACTATGTTGGTGTAAAGCAAATAAAAACAGGAACTCCCATCCCATAAAATAACGAATCGGGGTTGCTAAGAATGTCATTATACTGCAAGTAGGATTAGTGTCAATTCCAACAAGTTTCCCTAGAATAACTAATTCCAAACACATGATCCTGCTAGGCAGATTTCCACCTGACAGGTTTCACTCATGAGTCCATTTTCATTTATTCTGTAGAACTTTCCAAAGGATATTATCATCATTGACCCTCATCGCTGCCCGCCCTTCCACCAACCCTCCTTTGACTATAATGTCAATGTAAAATAAATGAACTCTAAGAATGACAACCTTATTTTCTGAGCCAAAAATCAAAGCGTATAAGATTGTTCAGAATTTGAACCTACCCAGTGGCTAGAAATTGTACTGTAAAATACTTTTTTAATTTCATTTTCTTTTATACACTCAATCACACTATTTAGCTTACAAAGTAAAATATTTTAATTCACAGCACAAATTGCTTATGACAAGATATTTGAAATCAGAATGGTCACTGTATTTCTAATGTTCAAACCAATGCCAAAACCCTGTGATAATGTGATTCTTTTTTTTTCTTTTTTTAAGAGATTTTGCTATAGGGCACTAGTGCTCACAAGAGAGACAGAGAAACAGAAAGTGAGAAATCACGCTCTAGGGGAATGGTCATGCCACAATCCCCTCTCCTCTGTTCTCTTCTCAGGATTTGGGCATACATGCACACACTCCTGGTGTGAGTTTCAAGCTGCCACATGCAGGATTTGAACCACAGTTGCCCATCTTAACCACTGTACCACCTGCTGGCCCCAATAACATGATTCTAACAGTACTACAATCAGACTCACAACTAGCCACCTTCTACTGAACCCTCACCCTTACCAGCCACTCGGCTGTGCACCTTACATATACAACTTCTCGAGAGTTCTCATAACCACCTAGGAGGTAGTACTCTTGTGAATACCATTTTACAAATGAGAAAACTGAGGCACAGAGGTGTTAAACATAATGTCCCAAATTACACTGTTAGAAATAAACATAGCTAGAATGTACACATAGGTATGTCTTGCTGTTGTATGCTAAGTTTTAAGCCCTAGGATAGAAAGTTGTCCTAAGTCTGGAGGGACCTGAGAGATCATCTATACCAGTTCAGCTCTCTAAGACATTAAGGCATGTGTCTACACTCACCTGTCTAGTTAGTGTAGACTAGGACCAGGCCTGCAGAGTCTCCACCAGATACATCACAACAAATAAGAGCCCAGGTTTATTTAATCATCAGAATGGCCCAGGCACTGAGCTCTGCACACCTGAACTGCATGACCTCACTAGTTCCATCAACAATTCCAGGCAATATTTTCATTTCTATGTCATGAAAGGAGAAAACTGAAGTACAATAAGGTTATACAGAGTCACACAGTAAGCCAGAATTCAAATCTTGCTTGTCAGCCTGCAGAGCTCATGCTTATGAATACCACCTGTTGAGGCCCAGGTAAGAAAATTGGCCCCATGTGGGAGTTTCGAAGGTTCCTCAGCTCCTAGGGCCTGCACACCACATCCCCAGTTTGGTCTTGGCATTGGCCTGGCTTTTTCATGGTCTGAGCTCACTCTCTTTCTGTGGTTTGGCCCTGATCTCAGACTATCCTCTGAGCCAGTTCCTGAGCGACGGTCCAGAATCCCTTCCACTTAAGCAATTCCTGAAACTACCTTGACGTAAATCCAGCAAAGAGTGCAATAATCATCCCCCAATTTCCCAATGCGTTTTAATCTTAGAAAATACTCCCTGAGAGTTATGCAAACGATATGATACTCTTAGGACTCTTAGTACTCATCACCAGATTGTCTCCAACAGCATTGTGAAAATACAGTCAACAACGAAGCGTGAACATATCATATCATCATTAGTATTGGGTATTTCTATTAGATGCTTACCAGTTTGAAAAACTAATAAAAGCTTCAGCATTTTAGTCTGCCTTTTTTAGCTATAAGTGACATTGAATAGTTTTGTTATTAAAGCAGTTGTTTTTCCTTTCATAAGTCATTTGTATGTACCTTTCGATGTAATTATCTGCCTCATATACACTTTGAAATTTATTAGCATCTGTTGTATATATTGAATCCTTAACCTTTCATGTGCCTGCCAGAAAGAGACAGACACATAGAGAGGAAGAGGAGAAAACACCACTCCCTGGGGCAGGGTCATGTCATGATCCCTTCTCCTCTATTTCTATTTCTCCTTCCCTTCAGGATTCTGGGCAGGCACGCACATGACCCGGACATGTTTCTCAAGCCACCAGTCCACGACTTAGACTGTCCCATTGGTTCTATAGTTCCAGCTGCCTTACCCACCAGATCATGGAGCTGGTTCAATTCTACTTTGTTATCAACTTTCTCCATGTTTTTATTTTATTTTCCAGAATAACTTTTAGAAGGAATATGCCACATTTTTTAATGTTTATTGTGTTTTTCTCCTTTTATTTCAAACAGTTTAAGTGACATGAATTTTGTTGTTGTATTATTTGAATCATAGTTTCCATACTAAAATTATTTCATAGTTATTCTAATTTTATTAATATAGAATAATTTAACTTATGATATTTGTTAGTTTATGGTTAATGATATTATATTGACTTAATAATAGATTTGTTAGTTGTTGATTTATGATATTATACTGATTTCTCTCTCTTATTGTTTACAATTCACAGATTTTCTTTGTTAGTATTTAAAAATTTGTTTTTGTCTTTCCTAATTCTGGTATCTATTTTCTTTTCATTAACTTGTTAATGCACAAATACCACTGTAGAGTTAAATTTTTTTGACTCTTTAATCTCTGTTTTAGCTTGTCTTCTTCATATTTAATTTTTATTGAATAATTTATTATATATATTTGTCTAATTTATTTTTATCTTCTTGGTTTTTAAAAGTATATATATATTTTTTTGAGAGGTTATTGCTATAGGGTGCATGCGCTCACCAGAAAGACAGAGAGAGACAGAAAGACAGAGAGACAGAAAACGAGAAATCACTTCCCAGGGGGGATGGCCATGCCGCAATCCTTTCTCCTCCATTCTCCTCTCAGGACCTTGGGCACACACGCACACACGCCTGGCTTGAGTTTAAGCCACCAGGTCCAGGACTCGAACTGTGGTCGATTACATGGGAGTCCAGCGACATAGTCATTATGCCAACTGCTGGTCCCAAAAGTATAGATATATTGTTTTTTAATTGTACTTGTAATTTCATGAAAGTGTTTGGGTACATTTTCAACTTATATTTGTCTCATTTTCTAAAAACGATTATTTTTATTCCATTCGCGGTAGATAAGAAATTTAATATTTAGGGCTACTTTTTTTGTCCTAATATTACTTGGACAGTAAAATATTACTTAGGGGAGAAAAAATAATTAGCACTCAAAAGTGTGGAAACATAAAAGTCAAGAGTGCTTACCAGATATTAATGCATATAATAAAGCATCATTGCATTGACTCTTCTACAGACAAAGCAATAATAGAACAATACAAGCCCAGAAACAGACCCAAATGTATATTGAACATTATTGTATAATGAAGATAACCTCTCACACACATCAGAAACAAGGAAAATTTTAAAAACTGGTACTGAGATCATTGAATAGCCACATGGGGAGAAAAGAAGACAAATCTTAATTTTTTTCTTTGTACATTGAGAAAAATTATAAGTGCATGAGTGAGTTAGATGTATATAATATAAAATCCATGTAAATATAGAAGAAAATGTTTGTGAATTCCACAATAGAAAATTTTTTCTACAATTCAAAAATCAGAAAATAAAAGGAAATTTGGATCAATTTAATTCCACAGAAAACATATTTGAAAATTAAACATGGAAAAATGTTAGTATCCCTAACATATGAAAAACTTATAAAAATAGACAAATAATCAATAACCAAAAATGAGTAAAATAGGCAAACTATTTACAGAAAAAGAAATACAATGGCCCTTATTTTGGAAAACAGTACTAGATTTTACTTACAGTAGGAAAAAGATCAAATTAAAATGGCTTAATGATATTACAGCTCACCTACTAGATTGGCAAAAATAGAACACATATCTAGCATGTATTTTATTGTTGAAGTTATGGAAAAGCTATTATTTTTATGCTTACTGCTGGGAGTACAAATAGCACAATCTTTGTGAATAGGTATTTAGCAACATCTACCAAAATGGTATGTCCATAAACCCATTGAGCCAAGAGTGCTATTCTGGGATTCTATCTTAAAGATATGCTGGTGGGACCAGCAGTTGGCATAATGGCTATGACGCTAGACTTCCATGTAGTCGACTGCAGTTCGAGTCCCGGATTCAGTGCCTTAAACTCACGCCAGGCGCGTGTGCGTGTGTGCCGAAGATCCTAAGAGGAGAATGGAGGAGAAGGGATTGCGGTGTGGCTATTCCCCCTGTGGGGTGATTTCTTGCTTTCTATCTCTCTGTCTTCCTGACGAGCACATGCACCTTATAGCAAAAACCTCTCCAAAAAAAAAAAGAGATATGCTGGCAAAGTATGAAAAGAAATATGCATAAGTTATTTATGACAGTACTTTGGTAACAGAAAAAGAGAGGAGGCAATCCAAATGTTCATTAATATTGGGACTGGTTAATAAACTAGGGGGGGTTCACAAAAGTGTAGCCATAAAAGGAAGCAAAATCCATCTGTATTTGCTACAGTGTTCTCCAGAATACTGTTACATAAGAAAGAAACGATACGAGTCATATGGAGCCATTCATGCAAAAAGGGTGGGGGATTACACGCATGCATACATATGAGGGGACTTCAAAAGTTGGTGGAAAATGGGATTAAAGGATGATTTTATTTTGGTACAGGAAAATTTTGACATCTATGCATAGTTCTTTCATAATATGCATTTTCTGCTTTTTGTTTCTGTTTTTGTTTTTGTTTAGTTTTGTTTTGCTAGAAGGCATGTGTGCTCACCAAAAAGAGACAGAGAGAGAGGAAGGTGAGAAAGCACATCCCATGGGGAGTAAGTCGCACCACAGTCCCTTCTCTTCCATTTCCCCCTCCTTTCAGAACTTTGGGCACACACACATATACACACAGCACATTACTTAAGCATCTGGGTCAGGGACTCGAACTGTGCTATTGGCCATGTGGGATCTGGCTGCCTTAACTACTAGGCCATGAAGCTGGTCCTGTAATACCGTAAAATAGATTTTCTAATAACTTTTGAAGACCCTTGAACGTGTATATATGTTTGTTTGTGTGTTTGTTTATTTATTTATTTAGAGAGGTTTTTGTTATAGGGCACATGCATTCACCAGAAAGACAGAGCGAAATGGGACCAGCAGTTAGCGTAATGGCTATGACGCTGGACTCCCATGTAGTCGACTGCAGTTTGCGTCCCAGACCCTGTGGCTTAAAACTCACGCCGGGCGCGTGTGCGTGCGTGCCCAAGATCCCGAGAGGAGAATGAAGGAGAAGGGATTGCGGCGTGGCCATACCCCCTGGGGGTTGATTTCTCTCTTTCTGTCTCTTGGTCTCTCTGTCTGGCGAGCACACACACCCTATAGCAAAAACCTCTCCCCCAAAAATAAATAAATAAATAAAGGACAGAGTGAGTCAGAGAGACAGAAATCAAGAAATTACCCCTGGGGGCGGGGGGGATGAGTGGCCATGCCACAATCCCTTTCTCCTCCATTCTCCTCTCAGGATCTTGGGCACACATGCACACCCACCCAACATGAGTTTAAGCCACCAGGTCCGGGACTTGAACTGCGGTCGACTACATGGGAGTCCAGCAACATAGACATTACGCCAACTGCTGGTCCCTGTTTACTTCTTTTTTAAATCTGCCAAAGGGCATATGTGCTTACCCCATTTCTCTCTTCCTTTGGGGTTTTGAGCACATATGCATACATATCTGGCATGTTTTTCAAGCTGCCAGTTCTGGGACTCAAACCATGCAGTCAACCACGTGGCATCCTGAATCCTCAACTACCACACCACTGGCTGGCTCTGCTTATATTTTTTTAGTGGAAGATATAAGATAACTTTTCTTAAAATGTATTAATGGAGAGGGTGAATAAACAAAGAGAAAAAGCAAAATTTCACTGAATATACTTTGTTTTGCATGTTTGATTTGAGACCATGTAAATTTTCCACATAAATACTGGTAAAACAAGGTTATTTAAAAATAAAATGGCAATCTCTAAATATTAAATACAAAATAAAAATCTTAAAAACCATATATTACTGTGTTGGTTCAATTAGATTGTGATGAATTATTGTAAGAGATATCGAAACACAGTAACTTTATCATTGCTAGTGGGGTATATCCTAAAGACAGTAAGAACTGCAAAGAAATATTAAATGAAAGTGGCATTGTTAATAATAACATTTTACAGTTTTTATACGTAAGTGAGCATGTTAATGACATTGGAAACCGAGCATTAGCATAAAAAATACCAACATAAAATTCAAAAGTTTAAGCTAAAGTCCCAAACCTTACATTTGAATTAGAAGTAATTTATTTGGACTTGTGATTTATTTTTTCTAAGGGAAAAAACGTTTCATAGTTCTTTTTGCCAAAAAAGTCTAGAAACTATGAACATCTCAGCAGCAAGGAGAACCTGTAGGTCCAGATCGAGGTCTCCAAATACCATTTTTAACAGAAATAACCAGGGCTCCTTGGAGAAATGGCTCAAGATTAGCCTGGAACATCCTAGCAACCAAAAAATGATAGCAGAAATTTTATTCATAACAAAATGACACAGAAACTAATTTGGAAAAGATTCCTTTGTCAAAAGATGGGACGATTGAATATCAACAACTAAATAATTACATGTTAACTATGCTTAAATCCATGAATCAATAAAAATACTTTTAAAGTTTTATTTATTTATTTCCTTTAAGAGAGAGGCACCCCCAATAGCATCTTTTCTTGCCATGGATCCAGCTTTCCAGTCAGTCACTGTCGTGGACATGCATGCTCGAATTGACCTGGGATCTGGACCTCCCATATGGCTTCCTACCATCTTGCCACTGTGGCTGGGCCAAGATGCTTTTAGAAAAGGTTATACATAGGGACCAGCAGTTAGCGTAATGGCTATGTCGCTGGACTCCCACGTAGTCGACCACGGTTCGCGTCCTGGACCCGGTGGCTTAAAACTCACGCCGGGCATGTGTGCGTGTGTGCCCAAGATCCTGAGAGGAGAATGGAGGAGAAGGGATTGCAGCGTGGCCATCCTCCCTGGGGGGTGATTTCTCGCTTTCTGTCTCTAATGTCTCTCTCTGTCTGTCTGGCGAGCGCACGCGCCCTATAGCGAAAATATCTCAAAAAAAAAGGTTATAAGGTTATATATAGGGACCAGCAGTTAGCATAATGTCTATGTCGCTGGACTCCCACATAGTCGACCACGGTTTGCGTCCGAGACCCAGTGGCTTAAAACTCACGACAGGCGCGTGTGCATGTGTGCCCAAGATCCTGAGAGGAGAATGGAGGAGAAGGGATTGTGGCGTGTCCATCCCCCCTGGGGGGTGATTTCTTGCTTTCTGTGTCTCTATCTCTCTCTATCCGTCTGGCAAGTGCATGTGCCCTATAGCAAAAACCACTAAAAAAAAAAAAAGATTTTATGTATATGTGTATATATATATATATATATAAATGTGTGTGTATGTGTATACACACATTATAAACATACATATACACATACATATACATACACATATAAAACATATATATTGTATATGTAAAATATTTTTATGTGTGTGTATACATGTGTTTAAGTTCCTTGTTGCTTGATTCTGGAATATGTTAGAAAACAAACTCATACTTTTTTTTTAGAGAGTTTTTTTGCTATAGGACGTGTGCACTAAACTGAGAAACAGAGACAGAGAGACAGAAAGCAAGAAATCACCCCCTGGGGGCATGGCCACGCTGCAGTACTTTCTCCACCATTCTTCTCCCAGGATCTTGGGCACACGCACACATGTCCAGCATGAGTTTTAAGCCACCAGGTCCAGGACTTGAACCACGGCCAACTACATGGGAGTCCAATGACATAACCATCAACCATCTGCTGGTCCCAACAAATTAATGCTTATGAACACATAGATTTCTAAGTATCCTTACCACAAGAACACATACACACAAACACAAATAGATACACACAACAACACAATGAAATGACAACAAATTGTGATGTTATTAACTTATTATGGTAATCATTTCAAAATGTCTTAATATACATAAATTAAAGTAATTTTATACACCTTGAATATATAAAATTTATATTTGTCAATTATACTTCAATAAAACTGAGGAAAAAGTAAAAACTGGTAAATAGAAAAAATCAAGCATTTCTTGATTGATCTATACCATATACTCAAATAAATAGTAGACATGGCTACTTTTTTTTCTTTTTCAAACACTTCAGTTAATGAAGAAGAACTGATATTTCACAATCCTTGGTGAAATAATGCATCTAGGAAAAATTTTAGTTTCTGCTAAGAGTATGAAGTAAAAACTGATTGAGAACATCTGTTGTGTAATTCAGTTTGGCAGCATTTGAATCCACCAAATAAACCAAATATCACAAAAGAGAATACTACATACTTCTGTGTAGAAGCTCCTAACAGCAACAATGAGGAATTCTTGTTTATAAAAATGAACAGAAAGGGTTGTTAAGAGGCGTAGTAGATGAAAGTGCTGGACTCCCACATGGCCAACCACAGTTGTTGTCCTGGAGTTAGTGACTTGAGATTCATATCAGGCACATGTGCATGTGTGCCCAAAATCCTGAGAGGAGAATGGAGGAGAAGGGATTGTGGCATGGCCATTCCCCTCTGGTGAGTGATCTCTCTCTTTCTATCTCTCTGTCTCTGTCTCTCCAGTGAGCACATGCACCCTTTAACAAAAGTTGAAAGAAAGAAAGGAAGAAAAAGAAAGGAAGAAAGAAAAAGAACAAGAATTGGACAAACCATCTAGATCTTCACTATATGGTGTGGTAGCCATTAAGTGCATGATTTCTAGGCATTTCAAATGTGGCTACTCTAAATTGAGATGTGATATAAAGTACACATGGATTTAGTATTTAAATATTTTGTTAACTTTTTAGTCTACTTTCAAATTATAATGTCTTCTTTCTCATCTTGTGGGAGAGGGTGAAAAAGCTGAGAAGCTGGATGCTAAGAGGAAACTCGAAAGCCAAGAAGGTTACCGCCAGTGGCAAGGTTAAAAAGGGTAACCTGAGGCTAAAAAAGCACAAGAAGGGGAAGTCTCACTGCAGCCAAAACCCAGTCCTAGTCAGAAGAATTGGCCACTATTCCCCATCTACTATGTGTTTCAGAAAGGTCACTTAAAAGAGGAAGTATTTGGCCACTAAGCCTAGGGTTGAACAGAAAAAGGAGAAGTTCTAGCTATTGTCACAAAACCAGTTGGTGGTGACCAGAATGGTGGTACCTGAGTGGTTAACTTTTACAAAATACTTGTGTAAAGCCTACTGAAGATGTACCTCGAAAGCTGTTGAGCTATGGAAAAAACCCTTCAGTCACAGGACTCTCCACTGGATGCCACAGAGATGAGAGGGTAGTTTTCCTGAAGCAACTGACAGTGGCTTTCAGCTGGCGACTGGACCTCTGGTCCTCAATCAATTCCTCTGTATAAGACATACCAAATACTTGACATCAACACTTCCACAAAAATTGATATTAGCGGAGAGAAATGTTCACATATTGAAATGATTACCTTGTAATAATTAATAATGTGATTGAATGTATTAAAAATGTAAATAAAAATAAATTAAAAAATAAAAATAATAAAAAAAGATATTAGCAATGTAAAAAAAAGTCTTAAATACATCAGCAATGCTTACTTTAAGAAGAAGAATCTGCAAAAGCCAGACACCGGGAAGATGAGATCTTCCACACAGAGAAAGAAAAACATGAGCTTTCAGAGCAGCACGAAGTAGATCAGAAAGCTGTGGACGTGCAAATTTTACCAAAAAATGGACTACCTGTGATCTGTGTTTGCCCTTATGAATGGAGTTATCGTCATAAATTGGTATTATAAATTTCTTACCAAGAGCTTAATTAAATGATGAATGCATAAAAAATTATAATGTTCTGGATATGTTGAGTTAAATAATATTACAATTAATTTAACTTGCCGTGGGTGGGAATAACAAATGGTATTATCACTTTGAAAGACAGTTTGGCTGCTTGTTAACATTTTAAGTGTACAACTGTCACATGATCCAGTTACTCTACTCCTATGTATTTACTTAAAAGAAAAGAAAAAAGGACTATCTCCATGAAAGATCTTATTTGAAATAGAAAAAAAAAAGAAAAAACAAACCTCGAAACAACCCAAATATCCACCACAGGTTAACAGGTTAACAGTTAAGCAAGTTGTGATTTACAGTAGGATAATTCTTGGCAATCAAAATACATTACTTATGCATGCTTCGACATAGATGGACCTCCCAGTAATCATGCTGAGGGAAAAAGGCTAGATAACAAGGAGTACTTATTATCGGATTCCACTTACTTAAAACTCTAGCAAATGAAAGCTCTCCTGTAGCGACAGAAACAAATCAATCATTGCCTGGGAATGGGAAGAAGGAGAGTCGGGAGAAGGAAATTACCAAGGGGCATGAGGAAACTTTGGGGGTTGATGAATATGTTCAATATCTTGACTGTGGTGATGGCTTCAAATTGTATACTTTAAATGTATTCAAGTAATCGTACATCCATTATCCTCAATAAAGCTATTACAAAATGAATTCTGTCTTCTTAGTACTCTTTGTAGACAGCCATTAGAAAATTTAAAATTACATATGCGGCTCAAATTGATTGCTATTGGACTGTGTTGATCTAGACCCACCAACCATTTTGCAGAAAATAGGGGGAGGGGGAATAGATGGGCTAAGCAACACCACTGGGATTCAGTCAACAAAACTCAGAGTGTGGACACTAGGACAAATGACTGATTTCTTCAACAAATGACAGTGGAATTCACAGCTAAAAAAAGATTTATAGAAAGTAGGAATATGTGATTTTTTTTACCCTATTGGAACATTTAAACCAAATGGGAAATTCAGCTACTGACAACACTTTTGATGCCATTAAGGAATTATTATTATTATTATTATTATTATTATTACTTTAAGAGGTTTTTGCTATAGGGCGAGTGTGCTCGCCAGACAGACAGAGAGAGACAGAAAGCAAGAAATCACTCCCCAGGGGGGATGGCCACATGGCCACGCCGCAATCCCTTCTCCTCTGTTCTCCTCTTGGGATCTTGGGCATGCACGCACACGTGCCCGGCGTGAGCTTAAGCCACTGGGTCCCGGACTCGAACCACAGTCGACTACGTGGAAGTCCAGTGACATAGCCATTATGCTAACTGTCACACCACACTTTCTTCTCGCCTCTTCCTGCTCCTCTTCACTCTTCCTTTTCCTTCTCCTTTCTTTTTTTCCCTAGAGACCCTGGGTATAAATCTTGCTTCCTTTGCAGTAGGCACTACTCTTCTTCCCATAATTCTTTGCTTGGCCTTTGTATAATAAAACTTGGATGCTCATTTTTCTCCATCTCAGTAGAAACAAATAAACTTATATACCATTTCCTTTTCTTTTCTTTTTTTAAATTTTTCTATTTGTCAGAGAATGCATGTTCTCACTGGAGAGTGACAGAGAGAGACAGAGAGAGAGGAAGCACTTGACCATTCTTCAGGAATGGTCACACTGCAATCCTTTCTTCTCCATTCTCCTTTCAGGATTTTGGGCACGCATGCATGTTTTTCAAGTCACCAGTTCTGGGACTCAAAGCCACAGTTGGCCACTTGGGATCTGATCCCCTTAACCATCTTGCCACCAGCTGACCCTTTATACCAATTTTTAAGCCTCTTTGTAATCAGTGACATGCTAACAGTTAAATTTAACAAAGGATAAAACTTTTATTGGAACAAACAAAAGATTATAAGAAAGAAACATATACCTCCAAGTTATCCATCATCTTCTTTTGAAAAGTGAATAACCTTGGGTCTGCTTCTTTACAAACATAGGTTCTTTCATTTTTCTAGCACACTGCTATTCCAAATATGGTTCACAAACAAGTCCACAGACTGAGAGTACGCGTTTAGATATTTGTATAGCAGTTTGGCAGAATAATTTCATATCTTGGAAATATAATTTAGGAATTAAGTTATATTCTATTATTAAATATTTATTTTTAAGTGGTTTATTTTTATTAAGCTGGTCTATGAAATATTCATTATTAATAAGAAGAGAAGGGGCTCCTCAGTAATACAGTGATTAAAGGAGCTAGATTCAACACGAATGACTGGTTCAAGTCCCAGTCCCACTAACTTGGAAAATACACACAGCCCATGTACATGTGGGCCCAGAATCATGACAGAAAGGAGGAATAGAGGGAAAGGGATTGGGACACGACTATTCCCCTTGTGGGGTGTGCTTTGTCTCTTTGTCTCTTTGGAGAATGTATATATTCCCTGGCAAATGAATAAATAAAATTTTTATTAGCTAGATCCAGATAGTGATACAGTAGGGGCCAGATGTGGCGTAATGGCAAAATTTGATGATCTTCAAGCCAGTCCCACCCGGGAAGATTCCTGGTTCAAGTCCAGAGACCTCCATAAGTACGCTGGGTTCATGCTTGCCCATGATGGGGGTGGGCTGTAGCATTAAGACCCCATTAGGGATGTTAGCTTTCTGTCTCACTCATTTTCTCATGGAAGAAATAAAATAAATGTAGAAGAAAAATACCTTCAGAAAAGTAGAAAATATTTTTAATCCTAGTATATATTGTTTGTCAAAACCTGGACAGTAAACCACCTGCCCCTGAAACATTTTCTTATATACTTACTTTTTGTTTGTTTGTTTTGTTTGTGTGTGTGTGTGTGTGTGTGTGTGTGTGTGTGTGGCGAAAACACCTAAAATTTACTCTTTTAGCAATTAGCAATTTTCAAAATCGAATACACCATCATTGGGAACCAGCAGTTAGCGTAATGGCTATGTCTCTGGACTCCCACGTAGTCGACCATGGTTCGCGTCCCAGACCCAGTGGCTTAAAACTCACGCCGGGCGCGTGTGCGTGCGTGCCCAAGATCTCGAGAGGAGAATGGAGGAGAAGGGATTGTGGCGTGACCATCCCCCCTGGGGGGTGATTTCTCGCTTTCTGTCTCTCTGTCTCTCTCTGTCTGTCTGGCAAGCGCACGTGCCCTATAACGAAAAATCCTCTCCAAAAAAAAAAAAAATCGAATACACCATCATTAATTACAGTCACCATGCTGTACAATAAATGTCTCGAACTTTTTCCTCTGTCTAACTGAAATTTTGTATTCTTCAGTTAGTATCTCCCCTACCCCCTTCCACATTCCTAACTTCTGGTAACCACAATTTTACTCTATATTTCAGTTAGTTCAACTTTTTAAACTTCCACATAGAAATGAGATCATGTGGTATTTTTCTTTCTGTGCCTGGATTGTTTTACTAAACATAATGTCCCCTTGGTTCATTTAAGTTACCACAAATAGCAATTTTTTTCTCTTTTTTGATAGCTAACTAGTACTTTATTACGTATCTATACACTACATATTCTTTATCCATTCATCTGTTGATCAACTTAGATTGATTTCATATCTTGGTTATTACATTTTTTTCCTTATGTTTTGTTTTGGCCATAGGGTGCATGTGCTCACCAGAGAGAAACAGAGAGAGACATTTAGACAGAATCATCTCTCAGGGGAGATGGCCATGCCACAATCCCTTCTCATTATTCTCATCCTATGGTTTTTGGCATGTACATATATGCACCCAGGCATGATTTTCAAGCTGCCAGGTCCAGGACTTGATCCATGGTCAGTCATGTGTAAGTCCAGCACCATGACCACTATGCAACCTATGACTCCAATATTATTATAAATAATACCATTATTATTGTATTAATTACCATGGTTATTATAAATAATAACATGATGAACAGAGAGTGCAAGTATGTCTTGGGCATACTGATTTTATTTCCTTTGGATATATACCCAAGGTGGGATTGCTGGATCCCATGGTAGTTCTAGTTTTAATTTTCTGGAAGATTGCCATACTATTTTCCATAATAGCTGTACTAATTTACATTTCTATCTATGGTGCACAAGGGTTCCTTTCTCTCTGTATGCACTTCGGGTGTACAAGGGTTCCCATCTCTCTGTATGCACTTCAACACATAATTTTTCATCTTTTTGATAATAACCATTATAGCAGGTATGAAGTGATAGTTCATTATGGTTTCAATTTGCATTTCTCTGATGATTAGCAATTTCTGAGCTTTCTTTCATATGTTTGCCATTTGTGTGTCTTCTATTGAGGAATGTCTGTGCAGAATCTTTTGCCCATTTTTAGTCAGATTATTTTCTTACTATTGAGTTGAATTACTTACATATTTTGGATATTAACATCTTATCAGATGTATGATTGGCAATTTTTTCTCCCATTCTATGGTCATCTCTTTCATCTGATGCTTGTTTCCTTGGCTGTATAGAAACATGTTAGTGTGAAGTAAGAATCTTCTTTTTTTAATCTTTCTTTGTTACTCTTATGCACAGTAGCGTTTGAGAACTATGAATGCAGACAAGCCCTATCTGGTAGAACCTCCCACAATGATGGAGATGTTCTTTATCTGCACTGTCCAACATGGTCACCACTAGACACACGTGACTATCAAGCCCTTGAAATGTAGTTAGTATGACCGAAGAACTAAGTTTTAAAACATAGTGAATTTTAATTATTTCCAATTTAAATCATCACATGTAGCTAGTGAGGACGGTATTATAGGGCAGTACAGCCTTAGAGCCCTCTTTCTAATACCTGCATATTCTAGAGTACAGGAGGATGGAGCACTGAAGAAGCAGCTTAATATGGGCATGGTAGGTCACTATGGCTAAAGAGCATTCTGTCCTGAGACCCTTCAGTCAAACCTACTGAAATTAATTAGTATATCTTTATACACACACATACTCAAATCCTTCTCTGAGGGTGATTCCCTAGGATTTTTTATCTTGGTACTGAAGTGCATATGTTATAGTCGCAGAGGGAAGATTCTTCTAGATACTTGCATGTTCTGTGAATGTGAGTTCACCTCATCCACTGTATAGTTGAGAAGTTTTTTTTTTTTTTAATTACCGCCTCACATGGAAATCATAAAATGAATGATAACTTAAACCATGCACTGTTTTTACATCCATGCCATGGATGCACTTGTGAATGTTGATGTGTACTTCTGGGTCACCACCTCATTGATGACAGAACAGCCCTTCTTCTCGCCACCCTTCTTTGCAGGAGCCATTCTACCCAGCCTAAGTTGGAAAGAAACGTTAAATTGATCAGAAATAGGATTGTGTTGAACAAAATCAAAGAACTAAATAAATCAAGAGCTATCTCACGTTCAAGGATAGAAAGATTCAATATTGTGAAGATAATAGTTTTTCCCAACTTGATCATTAGATTCAGTGCAACTGCAATCAAAATCCCAGCAAGTTTTTTGTGGATACCAACAAACTGATTTCTAAAGATTATAAGGAAAGGCAAAAGACTCAGGACCCAATATAGCGAATTCAATACTGAAGAACAAAGAAGCCTGACACTACCCAGTTTCAAGACATACAATTCCCACACACAATGACTGCATATAGAAAGACATAAAAAATGCTGGGACCAGCAGATGGTGTAATGGCTACATCACTGGTTCCCATGTAGTCAACCATGGTTCAAGTCCCAGACCAGTGGCTTAAACTCACACTGGGTACACATGTGTGTGTGCCCAAGATCCCAAGAGGAGAATGGAGGAGAAGTGATTACAGTGTGGCCATCCCCCCTGCGGGTTAGTTCTCTCTTTCTGTCTCTTTGTCTCTCTCTGTCTTTCTGGTGAGTGCACACGCCCTATAGCAAAAAAAGCTCTCCAAAAAAAGGCATAAAAACGTTAATAATTTATATTATTACATAATTACTGAGTGTCACGCCATTAGATTCATAAATAACTAGATTCATAACTCTGTTTTTAAAGCCTGTGCTTTATTTTTTTGAGAGAGAGATTTTTGCTACAGGGCACATGCATTTGCTGGAGAGACAGAGAGAGATGGAGAGAGAGAAAGTGAGAAATTACTCCCTGGGGGGATGGTCACACCACAATATCTTCTCTATTCTTTCAGGATTTTAGGCATGCACACACAAGCTTCCAGGTTTGGGACTCAAAGTGCAGTTGATTATGTGGAAGTCCAGCATCTTAACCACTATATCACCTGCTGTCCCCAAAGCCTGTGCTCTTAATCATTGGGCATACTGTTCCTTAAAAGACCCTCACTGCTTTTCTAAGACACTGTGATTCCAAGTTTCAGGTACCCAGAATAGTTTTGAATTTGAGCATTACAAACTGTATCTTGAGAGAGACCACAGAGTGCAGGAAGATCTGCATTCTTCTGAACTACTTATGCGAAAGAAACTAAAACCACTAGCCCTTAACAAGCCTCCGCAGTCTGTACAGATGTAGCTTTGGAACACTATTGCATCCTGTTTACCAACATTTGCTCCAAGAAGGCTCCAGCACAAATTTCAAAATAGTCTAATTAAACAGCTGGTAATAATAAGAGCAAAGAGTTCTTTTGAACACATGTATTTTCTTTTTTTTAAGAATTATTTTATTTATCTTTATTCATTTACTTATTTTAATTTGATCAGAGAGGGACAGAGAGAGAGAGAGAGGGAAAGTGGTAAAGCAAGTCACCAGGTCAGGGACTCTAACCACGGTCAGCCATATGGGAGTCCAGCACCCTTAACCACCATGCCACCTGCTGGCCCCCACATGTATTTTCTTAAAAGAGAAAAAAAAATAAATGTCTATCCACAGCTTTTTGAAATTGTGCATAAAATAGTATGACTGATAAAGAAAAAAGCAACAAGTTATGTTACGTGCCAAAAACCATCTTCGGAGCATCATAAGACAGAACAAGGGCAGGCCAACCTTCTGTTTTTATTCCTGCCATATACTTTCTAGATGGCATTGGCCGTCTAGACATAGCATTAGATGTAGCATCCTGTTTTCAAAAGAGAGAACATGCATAGCAATATCACCTCCCGAACCAGTGTGTGGAACTTTGAAATACAGGACCGTTTGTATTTGATGTATTGCTGGTGTTGGGAGGGCAAACACTAACTCTTTCAACCACAGTTGAGAATTGTAACTTTGCAGCACCTTTTGAAAGAATTTCCTCTGTTGAGCAGATAAACTAGCTGGCCTTGGTTACCCTAAATAATATCTAAAATTATTTTTCAAAATGAACTTTTTATCCCAAGTGAAAAACCTAAAAAGAGAAGCCAGAGAGTCCCATCTTGGCCAGGTCTCCTAATGATGTCACAAGAAAACTTGACTGAAATGTGACCACAGGGTGGGGTCTGGTATTTCATTACAATGAACAAACCGAAAAGGAGGACTCATACAGCCAAAGGAGAGGGGCTGACCAGAAAGTAGTTAGGTTATGTAAGAAATTGTGTGATCAATACAATGTTGGTGGGAAAGGAATGGAAGACAACTGTAGACATCAGAGATAGTGTGAGAAGAGGGTGGGAAAGGACAGAGGGTCAGAAAGAGGGGTAAAAATCATTCTAGGAACTAGAAATGGAAATTTTTATAATAATATGCATGATTAAGTCACTCTGCAGTATATTCTGGATGGGAAATCACATTTTGTATGCTGCTTAGGAAAAGAATGTAAATTAAGTTACAAAAAAAGTTTCAGAAAAAACATATCTACTCAATGACTGCAGTAAGATATATAGCCCCAGCTAGGTGCTACTTTATAGGATGCCTAAAGTTAGACTTGTGTTCATGGAAATGTACATATCAGCTGTGTTTGCTATGAAAATATTTAGATTAGTTAAGGTCTTTAGTAATTCAATAAAATGTGGGGGGAAAACAGTATAGAAAGCAAACATAGATACCAGAGACAGTGTGGGAGGAGGGTGGGAGATGGCAGAGGGTAAGAGATAGGGAATCAAGGATGGAGGAAAAAAAGCAAAACATGCAGAAAACAAGAAATGGAAAGTTATTTGATGGCAATAACATGTTTGTTTATGTGCTTGATTGAAATATACAGTGTACCCTGGATGGAAAATCTCATTTTGTATGCTGTAATGATGTACAGTGAATGAATGCAAATAAATAAATTTAAATTAAAAAAAAAAAACTCAGCTTCAAATGGATTAGATATTTAAATGTAAAACCTAAAACTAGAAAACTACTGGAAGAAAACATAGAGGAAGCACTTTTGGGCATTATATGGACGGAGAATTCTTGAGTAAAACCTCAAAATTAGGGCCAGCAGGTGGCATAGAGGTTAAGGTACTGGACCCCACATGGCCAACTAATAGTTTGATTCCTAGACCTGGCAACTTGAAAAAATATGCCAGGGATCCACATACATGTCCAAAATTCCAAGAGGAAACTGGAGGAGAAGGGATTGTAGTATAGCCATTACCCCTGGGGGATTATTTCTCACTTTCTCTCCCTCTCTCTTTCTCTCTCTCTCTGGTGAGCACACATGCTC
This sequence comes from Tupaia belangeri chinensis, assembly GCF_000334495.1. NCBI lineage: Eukaryota > Metazoa > Chordata > Mammalia > Scandentia > Tupaiidae > Tupaia > Tupaia belangeri. Next base: position 8,191,857 of record NW_006159525.1, on the reverse strand, counting down.
TATGACAACAACAAAAACCTAAGAACAAAAAAATAAAATAAAATAAAAACAAACCTTAAAAATATGGAAAACAAAAGCAAAACTGAACAAGTAGATCTGTATCAAGCTAAAGAGTTTTTGCCCAGAAAAGGATACAATAAACAGAATAAATAGACAATACACAAAATGGGAGAAAATATTTGCATACTATATATCAGACAAGGGATTACTAACTAGAACAAGGAATGCAACTCAGCAGAAAAGCAAAACAAAAGACAAGCAACCTGATTAAAAAATTGGCAAATTATGAGAATAAACAGTTCTGCAATGAAGATATACAAATGGTCAACAAACATAATTTAAAATGCTCAACATCACTAATCATTAGGGAAATGCAAATGCTAATGCTCCTCTTTTTAAAAATTCCACACACTGGATTCTGGAGGTGACATTGTTATGCATGTTCTCTCTTTAAAAAAGGGGGTACTGTACCTAAATTTGGAATTATTTGGAAATCTAATTTCCATAATATTTCACTTATTTCAGCTTTTTCCAAATATTTGTTTCATGACACAGGCTTTGAGCTTATTTCTACAAAAAACAGAAGAAAATATTTTGAAAGCAAACTCTCAATATTTTTCACTTCTTCTATTTCATCATCCAAGAGGTCAGTATTTTACATGCACTGTTCTTTGACTTCAGATACCAGTTATGTCCCTACGATATTCATTTTCTAGAATGAGCTGCAATTTACATGAGATCTGTCTTGTTGAAATGCAGGCTGCTGCATTCTCTTCTTTGATTCAAATAACTGCAATTTCCTTCCCTTAATAAGTATATCTTTTCTTTCCAATATTTTCTTTCATTATACTGGAGAAAATACTGGCTAAAAGAATACTTAAAAATGGATTGAGGCTGCTCTGCTTAGGCTCTACTTTCTCTGTCAAGGTCTTCCCTGTGGTTTCAGATCCTGAATTCTCTAAAGGAAACAGCAGAACTCACAATGGGCCATGACAGCAAGACCATGATAAAAGCGTGTGAGAAACTGATATGCTGACAAGCATACTTAGGTGTTCAAACAAAGCTTTGGTGATGATTCTTTAAAGAACAACCTGTCAGGTTTCCAGCAAACACTAGTGGGCTTCCTTTTGTTGTCACCTCATTACATGGTCATTGTTTGTCATCCTGTTGTGCAAAAAATAAGTAAGTTTGCATTAGGCTCACTAGAAAACTGGAGGAGGCAGGACCCAGAGATAAAATCTGAAGAATACACATTCCTTATAATAAATAAAAATATATTTGGAAAGATATGTTTTCAACAAGCTCAACAAAGGATCCAAGGCACTTAAACATGAAATAGGTTTTGGAGTGAGAGAGACGCTAGACTACTGACTGCCATGGGGCCATCTTAATTCTCAGTTCTCAATGTCTCTGTCAATAACAGGAGAATACATAGAGCTGCTTCCCAACAATCCTTTTCAAAGGTCAATTTTTATTATGCCTTAGAATATTATTTCTCTTTCCTGAGAAATATTTGTTTGAAAATGTATTTACCACCAAAAGAACTGCTTATAAAATAACAGTTCAATTGTTTTCTCATTTCCTTAGTCACAGACATATACAACTGCTAATCAGAACTTACAATCAGCAGAAAATGAACAGGGTTACCATACAAAGCTGATAAATTATTTGCCAAAGACAAATAAGTTTATTTTGGCTGGCTTGCATGATCTTATCATAGGAAAATGTATGGTTGCTGTTATGTTCCTAGAAAAATGGAAGGAAGTGTATTCCTATTGCTACCTGTGCTGGCCCTGGAGTGAGGAGAACTTGGGAGAGCGGATTATCATATCTCTCTTCCATTAGTAAGTTCTACAGTCCCACCATTCTTCTATTCATGCCAACTTGTACCAAATAAATCTGAACTTGTACCAAATAAACTTGAAGAAAACATTTTTAAAAGAGAGAATATAAAGAAATATATTAAACCATTCCCTTCTTCTGATGACCAGAATAATAATCTTTATTACCAACTGGTAATCAATCTTTTTTTTGTACAAAGTTTAATGTTAAAAAATAGCAATTGTTTTATGAAATTTAGTAAGCAGTGTTGCATTTAAAAAAAGAAGAAAAGGAAACTGAGAGAAACTTTAGGCTCTGGAATTTCATCCTTGACTGGACCTTGACATCACAACCAATCATCAACAATAGTGTCAGAGCCAGCAGATGGCATAATAGTTAAGGCACTAGACTCCCACATGGCCAACAGCAGTTTGAGCCCAGATCGGGAGGCTTGGAAATCATGTGTGGCACATGTGCATGTGTGCCCAAAATTCCAGGAGAAGAATGGAGGAGAAGGCATTCCAGTTTCATCTGCTCATTCCTTCTAGGTGTGTGTGTTGGGGGGGGAGGGTGATTTCTCACTTTTCCTCTCATTGTCTCTCTCTGTTTCTCTCCAGCAAGCACATGTATCCTGTGGCAAAAACCTTTAAAAATGATAGCATGTACAGTATTCTCTACTGGACTGGTCTGAGAAGTATTTAATCTTATGTAAATTCTCTTTACAAGCCAAATGATATATAGTTATTGAATGTTAAAAAGATGAGAATAAAAAATAATGATAATCTGAAAAAAGTGAAAAGTAATTCTTTGTCTTGACTGATATGCATAGTAACTATGCTGGAAAAAGAAATGTTATACACTGTAAAGATATAAGTGATTAAATGTAATATAAAAAAGTAAAATTTATTTAAATTTAACAAATTTAAAAGAATATATTCATGCAAGATACAGAGCCAAATTCCATTCGACCTGAGCTTTAAGACATAATTTTAACCTGCCAGAGGCTTATAAGACAAGATGAATAGCATGTGTTTCTTTACCAAAAACCTTTCTGTTTCATTCCCAGCTACTCCAATAATTAAAAATGAAATCCAAACTGTGTTTGTCATCAAGGAGCTACAATCTAGGTTCAATACATGTCTTCAATTATATCTTCTTCCCAATTCAGTTCAACTGAGCAAACATTCTAAGACATGTGTCAGACCCTGTAATGGACAGAAGGGATAAAATGAATCATTACCCCTGCTCTGAAGATGCTTGAAACCTTTTACAAGAAAAGAGAGCCTATTGACATAAATTTAGCCAAAAACACACTAGTGCCTGCCTTATTGAGAGGACTAAATGAAACAAGATACATAATGGGCCCATCATGGTGCTAATCACAGAGTGCCTTCTGGATAAAACTGTGTAGTCAGGTATAGCAGGTCTCTTCTGGGGCTTCCTTCCTACTTTCCCATCCACACATTCTCTCTCTCCTCTCTCCCTTTCTCTCTCTCTCATACATTCCCTTCAACAGCCCACTGCTCTATTATCCAAACAGATCCAACCACACAGTACCTTGACAAGTTATTTAGATTTCCCTGAGATTTTCATAGAGATAGCAAAGAGAATTTAAAAACAAAGTGGAATGAAATTTTTCATCAGACATTTCCATGTTTCTGCTGGACATTTCTTTTCCAGTTTTGCAACTTATCTCTTACTCATGTCCCTCACCCTTACTTTAGACAAAATTTACTCTTCTGGTCTGAGGTCCAGGCGTCCCCACTCAGAGAGAGAAAACAGACTAATAATTTAGGAGCTGTGGCTCCTTGGAAGTCACTAGAATTATGTATTATGTACGCATGTCCCTTGGAGGGTGATGGAGGGGTTTCTCTTCCTTATCAAATTTTTCCCTAACAAAACGGAGCCCTCCTACACTTTTGTGGGAATGGAAATTGGTACAGTCATTCTGGAAAACAACATGGAAGTTCCTCAAAAACCTACAAATAAAATTACCCTATGACCCACTAATCCTATTCCTTGGTAATATTTATGCAAATGACAGGAAAGCACTCAGTTGTAAGGATACTTGCACTATCATGTTTATTACAGAATTATTCCTAAAAACAAACTTTGTGAGCAACCTAAGTGTCCAAGAACTGATAACTGGATTGAAAAATGGTGGAACACCATACACTATAGATGACTATTAAGCCATAATGAACCATGGGACGCTTTGAATCATTTGACTCAAAGTGGTTGAATAAGGAAGACATACTGCTAGGCAAAGTAAGCCAGACTTGAAAGATTCACACTATTCCCAGTCACTATTCCCATGTGTGTGCATGCTCAAAATCCTGAGAAGAGAATGGAAGAGAAGGTATTGCAGTGTGGCCATCCCCCCTGGGGGTGATTTCCCACTTTCTGTCTTTCTGGCAAGTGCATGTGCTTTATAGCAAAAATCTTTTTAAAAAAAAAATCAAATTAATTTGGACCTGAAATCCTCACCAGAAAAATCTCTATTTAAATATTGACCAAGCTTGAGGTCAGAGAGATATACAGGCACTAGGGAATGTTCTTTCCTGGATTTCAACACCTGTACTTTGCCTTGAACATTTGCCAGGATCAAGAGCCTATTTTTGTCCAGCTTGTTCAAAATCCCACTCTCTGTACTGTCCTAATGCTTTGTACATTTCTTGGATGCCTCCATACTATCCATAGACTTCGCTCTACTCCCCATGGCTTGCTGGGACATCTGAATAAAACAATGTTGCTTATCGAAGAAAAGGACATAGTATTCTTAGAGGCACTATGTTATTCTCTCTTGGGGCTACCTGCTCTGTATCTTCTTTCCTTCCATCTCATGGAACCAGGAAGTGACCCAAGTAGTACATGAAATTCCCAGCAGCACCTCTCTCCCAAGTAAACCATCTCCATGAGTCCAGCCATGAAATCTTGGTTCTATCTACAACATTCTCGGTAGAGAGTAGAGAGAGCCACTGAGTATTGCAGCTATGTTTCATGCTGTCATACTGGATATAAATGCATTTCTTCTTTGAGTCAAAGCCTTTAAACACTATATAACAGAAAAATAAATAATGAGTTGTCATTTTATAGACTTGACTAGATTTTTGATTGTTCATTCATAACAATCATTTGTAGTGGCTTTGGGTGTTGTCATTCCCAGGTACATCTCCCTCCATTTGGACTCCAAATCTCTGGGTACCTGTGGGAAAGACACAAATGAGCTTCTGCCCCTAGACTCAGACAAGGCCCATGTATTCTGCCATAGGGACACACTTTCCCATTTGGAACTCTCAAAAAGTCAGAATGTGGTCACCACTGTCCTTGGGAGTTTTTGCAAACACAGCCATCCTAAGGAAAAGGCTTGCTTTGTATTAAAGGGCATGGATTTCCATTCCTGGACCTAGAACCTTCCAGAATCTGTGCTATCTCTTCTTCTGGGAAATTCTACTAAAACCCAAACAGTGGAGAGCAGCTCTCCAGTGTGTCTGGTAGCTCAGAGCTCTGTGTCTGCTCTACACAGCTGCTTCCCTTGGCACCCAAGCAGATTCCTCTTTTTCTCATGCTATCAATATGCTTTTTGTTTCCGATAATGACTATTACTAATAATATTTACATGAACAAACCCTTCACTGTGCCAAAAGATCTCAAAGTGCTTCCAAACAGTCTGCCACACATTTAAGGCCAGATGTACCAGAGTGATGCATTTAGAGTGGTCTGTAAGAATAGCCAATGGATACTCTGTAGAGAGAGCACAACAGAAAGGTCATTTTCTGTCTGGACCAGTCACTCACATGGGCTGGAAAAGTCACACCTAAGAACACTGTAGATGACGTGCACTAATAGTATGCTCAAACAAAATGTGATGCTCAAAAACAACTTTCCCTGAATAAGGAAGCTTGTGGTAGCCATTTATTGTCTCTTGGCTGCCAATTTTACTCTCAACCTTCTTTTGAAAATTACATGATTAATTTCTTTTGGAAAATAGGCTCCACTTCACTGATTACAGTTGGATCGACTAGTTACTCAACATGCCTTGCACTCTCTGGTCAAGGAGTGGGCAGGTGACCCAATCCAGGTCAACAGCTCAACTCCTTTCTAGAACCAAAATCACATGAGAGTGACAGAGACAGTGAACTCTGAAAGTGACAAATTTCAGCAGCAAACCCTGACAACATTCAGATAGCTCCCGTGACTAAGAAAGACTCTTTGGAGTTACATGTTTTCTCTTTATCCTTTGTTTGATATTTTAGTTGTTGTTACTTCTTTGTTTTGTGTTTTGTTGTTGTTGTTCAACCTTGTGATCTTCCCACAGCTTCTCTACAATTTGTTTATGCTTAGTTTTCTAGAGTATGTTTCTCTTGCTTGCATCAAAGAGCTATAACTAATATAACAGAATGAAGTGCTTTCTAAAAACTGTGGGAGATATTTTATTCTTACATGGTTTTATATTGATATAATACTCAGTTAAAAGTCAGGATGAATGTGAAGTTGGAAAAGATTAATAGGAAACTATCAAACACAGGGTCTGTATTGGATGACGAGGTGCTAGAAATGGTGTTTTACAGTAGTAAAGAACATTTTTTGGGTTTCTTTCTCCTTTAGGTACATGTTAAGTCAAAGAAAAATCAGAGAACAAAAATAAATTTTGTAATTTATTTGGAGTGCGGGTGAACTCCAATCTAGCACTTAAACCACTCTGGTTTAATGACAGTGGAGACAAAGCTCTCGAGCCTTGATGGAAAGCCCTGACATCCATGGAGGTTGGATATGTCACCACATGGACTGTTGATGCTCACACACCATAGCATGTTCTCCTCAGTGATGGTCTGCAGCAGCACTTAGTGGCCACTGTGGATCAGGAGATTATCAACAGCGGACCTTGTGCTCATTGGAATGCTAAGTAAAAAGTCAGCTGATACCACTTATATGATGAATATAAAATAGTGAAACCCAGACAGGAAACTCTCTATTAAGCAAGAAATGTTAGTGCTACAAACAACTAACATTACTAGCAGCAAGCTTCCACTGCTTCAAACAAGGAATTTTGTTTCTTGCTAAAGGAAATGGGTGGAGGAGGAATGGGAGGTTTGTTTCATTGAAAATAAACATCTAAATTGCGGCCATGCTTGTATAATATTTCATATAAATTGATTAGCAGAAACAACATTTCTAGCCCCATATTTTCAGTTCATTCTGGATATGGTCTAAATTTGTTGTATACTAATCATAACTCAACACATTCTAATTTATGGGTAAGAGCAATCAACTGCTGACAGCACGGTGTGTTAAATTGCTAGGGCTGCCACACAAAATGCCACAGATTGTGTGTTTAACACAACAAAAGTGTTTTATTACCATTTGGAAGAGGAAATCCAAGATCGAGGTGTCAGTGGATATGGTTTCTCCTGAGGCTACTCTCCTCGGCTCCCAGACAGCCACGTTCTCCTTGTGCCCACACACAGTCTTTCCTCTGTGTGCACACAACACTTCACGTCTCTTTGTGTACCCTAACCTTTTTCTCCTTAAAAAATAATATTAAGTTAATTTTTTTCTTCCATGATAGAGAGAGAAACATCCCCCCTTACAAGGTTTTCGTAGTGTGAGTCACTCCCAGCGTTGGCCAGCTGGGATCACAGGCACACATGCATATCCAGCAGGTACAGGAAGGCCTTGAGGCACAAACCCAGGATCTTCCCATGTCAGTCCAGCAGAGTATTGTATTACCATGGCAGGTTGGCCTCTTTTTTTTTAGAGAGACTTTTATTATAGGGCAAGTATGCTCACCTGAGAGACAGAGAGACAGAAAGTAAAATGGCCACACCACAATCCCTTCTCCACCACTCTCCTCTCAGGATTTTGGGCACAAGTCACCAGGTCCAGAACTCAAACTGTGGTTGACTACGTGGGAGTCCAGCAACATAACCATTATGCCATCTGATGGTCCCTCCTACTTTGTTTTTAACTGATGTATTATGACATTATTCTCTACCTGTTATTACTATATTTGACTTGGTAAGCATATCACTTTGACATACTTTTAAATTAATTATTGATATACAAAAACCAGTTTATAATTAATATACAACTTAATGAATTTATAGATAATTACACATTTTATCTCATGAAACCGTCACCCTAATGTGTGCCATAAACCTATCCGTTATCTCTAAGAGTTTCTTCTTATCCTCTTATTTATTATCATCATTATCTTTTTTTTTTGGGGGGGGAGAGATTTTCACTGTAGGGTGCGTGCGCTCGCCAGACAGACAGAGAGAGACATAGAGACAGAAAGCGAGAAATCACCCCCCAGGGGGGATGGTCACGCCGCAATCCCTTCTCCTCCATTCTCCTCTCGGGATCTTGGGCACGCACGCACACGCGCCCGGCGTGAGTTTTAAGCCACCGGGTCCGGGACACGAACTGTGGTCGACTACGTGGGAGTCCAGCGACATAGCCATTACGCTAACTGCTGGTTCCCTATCATCATTATCTTTTGTGATAAGAACACCAAATATAAGATCTACCTTTTGGCAAATATTAAAATACATAATATAGTCATTTTAGCTATAGGCACATTTCCATAGAGTAGTTCTTTAGGACTTACTTGACTGGTATAAATAAAACTTACACCTTTTGACTACCGTCTCCACCATTCTCCCAACCCCACCGCTGTCCCTGGCAACCATGGTTCTACTGTCTGTTTCCATGAGCTTCACTAGTTTAAATTCATCATGTAAGTGATATCATGTAGTATTTCTCCTGTGTCTGGCTTATTTCACTCAGAACAATGTCCTCTAGATTAATTCAATGTTGTCTTAAATGGCAGAATTTTCTCCTCTTTTAAGGCTGGCAGTTTGTACATACCACGTTTTCTTTAACCATTGTCGTTGGTGAAAATTAGGTTGCTTCCAGTCTTGGCTACTGTGATTTGGCTACAGTAAAATGGGAGTGCAAATATCTCTTCAAGATCCTGATTTAAATTCATTGGATATATACCCTAAAGTGTATTGGAAGATCATATAATAGTCTGTGTTTAGTGGGGTTTCTTTTAAAGAATTATTTAATTTAATTCATTTATTATTATTATTATTTAAATTTGCTATAGGGAACATGCACTCACTGATGACAGAGAGAGAGAGAAGGAGAAAAAGTAAAAAAACCAAGCTGCCAGGTCTGGAACTCGAACCATGGTTGACCATGTGCTAGTCTAGCACCTTAACCACCGTGCCATCTGCTGGTTCCATATGTTTAGTTTTTATAGGAACCTTTCCATTATTTTCCATAGTGATTGCCCCAATGTACATTCCTACAAGTAATGTACATCCTCTTTTCTCTACATCCTTACTAACAACCAATAAGAATATGGAATCAGTAATAAAATACTTTCAACCATGCAAAACCAGGGCCAGTTGACTTTATAGGTAAATTCTATCAAAAATTTAAAGGAGAAATAACAATTCTTTCTAAACTCTTCCAAAAAATAGAAAAATAGGTAACAGTTACAAATCCTTTTCATGAGACCAGCATCACCAATACCAAATCCAAAGATACTGCAAGAAAAGAAAACTACAGGCCCATAATGCTGATAAATATGAATGCAAATGAAATAGCATTTTACTATAGTAAATTGCTTCTGTGAAATAGCAACTCAAATTCAACAGCACATTAAAAGCATCATATACCATGTCCAAATGGGATTAATCCCTAGGATGCAAAGATAATTCAATGTATACAAATCGATTCCAAAGTTAGAAAAATAATTGCACACATGGATGTGCCCCTCCCCACCAAGAGGAGGATGCATGCACAAGCCTCACCTAGAACAAGCCTAAACAAGGTCCCTCAGACCCACATAAAAACCCTCTGCCACAGTTCCTCTTTGGCAAATCATTTTCTAGGATTCCTCCCTTTTGGGGAGCTCTGTTCTTCCTTCCATCTCCTTCAATAAACTCACTGCTTTGCTATACTTACAAAAAAAAAAAAATCAACGTGGGACACCACATAACAGAATAAAGAACTGAAGTTACATTATATCAATAGATAAACAAACAAACAAACAAACAAAAATTTAACGGAATTTCATGATAGAAACACCCAATAAATCAGATAGAGAGAGAACTTGCCTCGAATAATAAGAGTCTTACATGAGTGGATCATGGCTATCATACCAAATGGTAAAAACTGGGAGGTTTTTTTTGAAAGATCTGTAATGAGACAAGGAAGCCTTTTGTGCCTCTTCTATTCAACATAGTACTGGAAGTCCAAGCTAGTTAAGACTTCTAGGAATAATTAGACGAGAAAAAGCATCCAAATTGAAAAGGAAGAAGTAAGCTTAGCTTTACCTGAAGAAGACATGATCTCGTATCTAGAAAACCGTAATGGTGGATGCCAGAAGCTGGAAAAGGAAAGCGGTCAGAGAGAATGAAAGATCTTGGTTAACAGATACAAAAATGTATATAAGTAAGTGGAGTGGGTTATTCCATAGGATATACAGCACAATAAAAGAAAGAACAGTGGTGACAATTTCATATGTATTTCCAGATAACCAATAGAGCACATTTCAAATGGGAGCACAAAGTAATGATAAATGTCAGAGATGTAAATATGACCACATCCTTGACTTGATTATTACACACTCTATACGTGCTTGGAAAAATCACACTGTACACCAAGATGTACATTCATTGTATTTAAATTACAATAAAATTATTTTTTAAGTTTGTTGAAAAAAAAACCTAAAAAGATCTTTAAAAAAATCACAAAAACTGTTAAAACTAATAAATGAATTCAGTATGACACTGGCATAAAAACAGACATACAGACTAGTGGAAAACCAGGATAAAGAGCCCAGAAATAAAACTAACTAATCTTCGGTAAGGGTGCCAAAATATACAATGAGGAGAGGACAGTCCCTTCAGTAAATTCTGTTGGGAAAATTGGATATTCACATGCCAAAAAAAAAAAAAATTAAATACCTATCTTCCATCACTCAAAAAAAATTAACTCAAAGTGGATTAAAAATTTTAATTTAAGACCTGAAACCACAAAATTCTTACCAGAAAACATAAGGAAAAACCCAGACACTGGCCTTGGCAATGTTTTCTTGGATAGGATACCAAAAGCACAGGGGGGAAGAAGTGGAATTAAGTTCAGTTAAAGGCTTTTGCACAGCAAGACATAGAACTAAATAAAAAGGCTCTTTGGAGTGAGAAAAAATATTTTCAAATCATTTATGTGACAAAGGGTTAATATCCAAAATATGTAAGGAGCTCCTAAACTCTTTTTTTTGTTGTTAGTTAGCTCTTTTTTTATGTATTTTTTTTTAATTTTATATACATTCAATCACATTGTGTAGCTCACAAAGTGAACATTTCAATATGTGCACATTTCTCCCCAGTCCATAAAGACTCCTGTTGGATTGGACCCACCTTAACATCCTGTTTGTAGGGGGTTTTTTTGTTTTTTTGTTTGTTTGGTTGGTTGGTTTTTGTTTTTTTTGTTGTTGTTGTTGTTGGGGGGGGAGAGGTTTTTGCTACAGGGCACGTGCACTAGCCAGACAGACAGAGAGAGACAGAGAGAAAGCAGGAAATCACCCCCCAGGGGGGATGGCCACACCACAATCCCTTCTCCTCCATTCTCCTCTCGGGATCTTGGGCACGCACACACACACGCCCAGTGTGAGTTCTAAGCCACCAGGTCCAGCGAACCGCGGTCGACTACGTGGGAGTCCAGCGACATAGCCATTACGCTAACTGCTGATCCCCTGTTTGTAGTTTTAACTGAGTGACCCCTTTAAAGGCTTTCTCTCCAAATACAGGCACATTGTGGGGTATAGGGTTAGGGCTTCAATATAAGAATTGGGGGGTGGGATATAATTCAGCCCATAACAGGTAGTATAGAAGAATTTTTAAAAGAGTAAATGTCACAATTTCTCTGTGAAAGTGAATTATGTCCTAATGTAAATTTTTCTGTTTTGCTGTGTTACTACCTTTGAGATCTCTGCGGCTGCCATGACAGAGTACCACAAACTGGGTAGCTTAGAAAAACAGAAATTTATTGTCTTACACTTCTGCAGGCCAGAAGCCTGAAACCAAGGCATTAGCAGGGCCGCAGGGAAGGATCCCTTCTAGGCTTGGTTTCTGGGAGCCTTGCGCATTCCTTGGCTTCTAGATGTCCAGCTCCCCCGCCTCCACACCCCGTGTCTCTCAGAAGGCATTCCCTCTGTGTGTACATCAGTGTCCAAACTTATGCATTTGTTTTTAAGAATTAGTTGTTTATTTATTGTTATTATTTTAATTTGACCAGAGAAAGAAAGGGAAAGTGAGAACGCAAGCCACTAGGTCTGGGACTTGAACTGCGGTGGGTCATGTGGGAATTTCTGTATTTTATAAGGACACCAGACATACTGACTTTGGGGCCCACCTTCTTCCGAATGACCTCATCTGAAGTATTATGTCTATAATGACATTATTTCTAAATAACGTCAGTTTCTGTTCCTGGGGGTTACCACCTCGTGCATGTTTCAACACGTATCATATGATTTGTTAAAATAATTCAGTGTCATAGATTAAAATCGTGGATCCCCAGATTGAAAGACATTTATCTCTTCTCTCATCCACTCCCTCAAAAACAAAAAGGTTTTAATTATGACTCATGTGTCCATGAGATCTAAAGCGCTTAGCCAAAATTAGTTTACTATGCTTGAGGTTTAAATAATAGCACAATTTGTGCATGTCTTGAGTGGTCTCCCTGAGTGAAACATTAATGTACTATTTGATCATAATAAACAGGTAAGTCGTTCACATAAGAAGTTCTGTGGATCCTGTCATCTGTCACTGACCAAAGTCCAGAGATTATTTAGTTATTATAGAAATCAAATCAAATAAAAACAGATTTTTAAGTGAGTCTAGAGTTCTGCATATATAAATTCCTCTCTGGGTTGGACTGAATTCACTAAATCACATCCTTTAAAAGCACTTACGAGGCATTTAGGCTTTACAATCTTTATTTTGGACACACTCTGACAGGCAGGGAAAAAAGGCGTTTGAATTAGTTCCCATTTGGGTGGAGTTTCTTCTGTTCAGCATAAGTAAACTAACGACCATATGACTTTTAATAGCTATCAGTGGCTCTTCACACTGGCTTTTTATTAAGAGATTTATGTAAGATGGCTTTGTAGTTATTTTTAAAGTCACTGTTCCTCTACTCCCACCCTAGAGTTTACCTCTTAGAATCAGGCCTAATTCAGTGCCTAGCAAAATACCTCCATTAACAAAAACTATAAACAAATAAGTACGAAACATCATCTTTCTAATAAAAGGGAGTAAAAGTTAAAAATATGCATCCTCTGACTTAGCAAAATGGAGCAGATGATAAAAAATGGTGTCTTGGGAAACAGAAACCAGAAATGGAGAGAGAAACAGACCCAGGGAGAGAGATTTTTAAGCTATTCTGGCCTGGATGGAATTCTAATTCCCAACCCATGTAAAAATAATGGGGACAAGACATTTGTGGGACAGTTATGCTTTGTGGCATGTTGGTGATGTCGTGTGTAGTATTCTCAATTTGCCTGCTGTGTGGCGTATATCATGTTGGGTAAAATCTCTTTACAAACTAAAAGATGTATAATGATTTAATGTATAAATAATGGTAGTAATAATAATAATAATAGAGATTTGAAAAAGTAATGGGGACAGGAAGGACAATATTAAGCATCAGAAATAAAACAAAGTACTCAAATTTTACATGTAATAATTTTGTACTGGATAGAATATATTTGTCAACTTCAGAAGTAATATATTTAACATTTGGTTGATGTTTGAAAAAACATAATACATATTCATTATGTAAGTAAATACCTACACATAAAGAAACTAGAATTCTGACCCATGTTTCAACCTTAGGCAGCACCTCTAGTTGCAGTGGTAGAGGAGGATGACACCCAAATCAAAGGTCACAGAAGGGACATTTTTGTGACAAACCTCCAAATTTTTATGAGTACAAAAAGAACTCCAGATCGACAAATAAATGTAATTGTGGTGGTTTATGTGTTGTTTGAATTTTGCTACTTTTTTCTTCTGGTAAGTCAGACACAGTTTCCTAGAAGGTAGAACAGAAGCCGAAATAAAGGTGGTAACTGAGGCCCTGATCGTCCAAAATTCATCAGCTTAAACCGAACTCAGAAATTCTCACCACCGTTGCCTCCGGGTGGGACTTATGTACATAACCCATATGACCTATGAGTGCGATGGTAGAAAGGGTTGAATCAAATGTACCTGATATCTTTGTTGAGTTTTTACTCCTCAGCTAGAATTATTAGGGATCTGGTGATCTACTTTTAAAGAGCTTTTATTATTATTGTTATTTTAATTTTGCTGCTGCGAAACTTACAACCTGGCTCTGAGATACATAAATTTCCTGTGTTACGTTTGAATGCTGAGATTGCTACTGCCCTAATAAATCCTGTTGGAAGTTTTGAAGTGCAGTGGTAAAAAGGGACAAATACCAAGTCGTTTCTTTTTCTCATGTTGACGTAGACTTTTGAAAGTGCAAGGAAAATTATTCCTATGTGTTTCTTCATCTTTGCTACCACACCATAGCACACCTGGTGACTCTATTCAATTTTTTTTTTTTTACAAAGTATCTTTTTACCAAAACCAATTTTAATGAATTGTTCCTTTAAAAAATCTAATTAAGGACGATTGTAGTGTCTAACAGTGAAATTAGAAGATCAAATAAGAAGAGTCTCAGCCGGTCTTCTTGGTGAGGACAAGAAGAAGCATAACAAATCCAACAAACCAATATGAGCATGGAAAAGACTGAGGTGAGGCATCGATCCATAGAAAATACTCTTAATTTTAATGATTTTTTTTCTCACATAGATACTTGTTTGTGGCACTCAGCCCAGTAGAGATGGATTCTGCCAAAGTTTTGTCACAGAAAAAAAGAATTAGAAAGCAATTCCTGCAAGCACTAAAATTTGCAGAACTTAAAAATATCTTCTATAATATTCACTCCTAAGGATCATGAGAGCAGTGAAGTTGTGAATGCCATTTGGGGAAGTGAACTGTAGGATTGGCTTTCTCCATTGACCAAAAAGAGAAATGACCAGATAACTCACATGTGCAGATTCTCTGATTCACCTCAAAATGTTTCAGCATTTCTGGTTCCTCCAGGACCCAGCCTAGAAGCCCCTGATTACTGCATGGAGTCAGAAGAGAACTGGGGAAAGGACTCAATGGAGTTCTGAACTCATAGTGGGAAGAGTGGAGGAGTCTGACCCGGTAGGGCCCCAGGATCCATCTGAGCCCCCTCGCTTCCAGTCTGTTCAGTATGTTGGCAAGGCCACTACTGTGCGGCCCCGCCCCCCGACCTAGGATTTTGCTCCAGAAACTGGCATCCTTGCTGGAAAGCGACCTCCCTCTGACTCCCCAATATACTACTATAAAAGAATTCCATAGCTCTCTTATACATCCTGAGTATACGATAAAATCTTCCAGGAAGTCCCCCAACTGCTCCCCTTTGCTCTGATCACTTACTATTAATTACAATGCTTTATCTCCATGGTCACTAGAGGGTGGGCTGAAGTTCTATCTAGGCAGAAATAATCTTGACCTTTGGAAGCTCCTTCAAAATACATTCAAGGTAAACTTAATCCTTTCTTTACCTAAAATAGGATTAGGCCAAAACTGGCCCAGGACATCCCAGCCCTCTCCAAGTGAAATAGATAAATATATTAGGATTCCTCAAATTAAATTTTAGATCCCTACAAAACTATATAAGTACCATTCTTTATTAAGATCTATAAGAACTAATATCTATACTTGAGACTTTCTTTTCTCAGCACCATTCCCGGTAATCACAAGATGGCTGCTGCGCCGCATCAGCTGATAATCATCTCTGCTTACCGGAACCGAACCACTTTCCCGAAACTGCATTCCATGGAGACCCACCTACAATTGAGGAACTGCACTAGACCCACCCTTAATCCAACCCTAAGTAGAATCTATGGTCTCTATTGTTAAAACTCTATGAGCTGATAATTGAAATACGTAGTCCCTCTTCCATGCCATGTAACACGTTTTCAATAAAAATGCACGATGATTCCTAGCAGTTGTCACTCCTCAGAGAGCGATCTTTGAGGGGTGTCCGGCAAAGGACGTGCATGAAAAGAAACGGAGGCCTTTGTCTTCTGTTCACCTTCGCCGCCTCCGTCAAGATAACCCACCCACGCCGAGGCTGGTCCCCAGCAGAAGAGAATAAACCAGGCTAAGTGTTGTCCCTTCTGTGACCAGGACAAGCTCACAGACCTCTAACAATCCACAGACAGAGCGTGGCTTATTGTGCTACCGGATAAACAAAGAAGGTTGGCAAGAAGTCAAAAGGTGACTGCAATGAAAGTTCTTAGGTCTTTTCTCCTGTCACTCATGCCATTGTAGAAGGAAGGGAAGCTAAATTCATTTCTCTTTCTGATGCATGTATTGATAGGGCCATGAAGAGTGACCTGCTCTGCCTTCCCTAAGGTACTCATCCTGACTACAAACTGCACAAAGATTCAGTAAATATGTGTTGAATGAATGGATTGCACCCGAATATTCAGTAATGGGTAATTACGTTCTTAATAGAAAGGCAAAATAGCACCTGCACTGACTACAAAAGTGGCCTATAAGTCCACACTAAAATGTATGGTAGCCAATAGCCCCTGTAACTGTTGAGTGTTTAAAATGAGGCCTGTACAGATCTATAGATTCTGTAACTGTAAAGCACACATATAGTGTAAAGACTTAACATAAAAAATGTAAAATACCTCAATAATTTTATATTGATTATGTGTCAAAATGAAAGTATTTTGGATATGTTAGGTTACATAAAATATATTACTAAAATTCAAAAAAATCTTGTCTTTTCGTTCAGAACTTTTGGACCTAAAGGTGGAGAGGAGAAGGTAAAGGGGGAATTAATAAAGGTAGGATAAGTAGGATACCTTCTTCTCACCACCCTTCATCTTTGCCATTCCTACCCTACTTTACCACATTCTCAACACTGTTTAGAGTTCCAAGAGACAAAAAAGAGAAAGAAAAAAAATCAGCTTCAAGAAGTAAGAAAAGGATGGGGGGCCAGTAAGAGGCATGGTGGTTACAAGTACTAGACTGCCACATAGCTGATCACATTTCAAGTGCTGGACCGGGTGGCTCACTTCTCACTTCCCCTCTCTCTATTTCTCTGTCTTTTTCTGATCAAACTGGAAAATAATAATAAATAAAGTTAAATAAAATAATTATTTTTAAAAAAAGAAAGAAAAGATGGGACCAGTAGGTGGAGTGGTGGTTAAGAGCACTGGACTCCCACATGGCCAACTACAGTTTGAGTCCCAGACCTGGCAACTTGCTTTCATACTTTTCCTTTCTCTGTCTCTCTGTCTCTCTCTGGCAAAATTAAAAAGTAATAACAAATAATTTTTAAAAAGAAAGAAAGAAAAAGAAGAAAGGGAGTGGAAAGGAAATGTGAGGAGGGAAATGCTATTAGCCAGTGTTCTGGAGAGCAGCATGGGAAGCGCTTAGAAGCAACAAGTGCTGATTTTTCTCTCCTTCTCTGATCTTTCAGTCTGAGTATTCCTTCACAACTGAGTCAATGTTCCCAGAAATGTGCATTCCCTGGTTGCTTTTCCAAAATCCATTTCTCGCTTCATCCTTCCTCAAAGCCTCTTAATTTAGGACTCACTATGGTTTGGGCAAAGCCAAAACTAAAAATGGAACACATGGCTCGACCTTAGGTAATCAGCTGATTCCATCCTTCTGGCCACTTTGACGATACAGTTACCCTAACCCACCCAGCAAGAACATTGTCGGGACTTTTCCCAGGGATTTTTAGGCAAGAACTTACAGACATGTTGGGACTGTGAAGATCTATCTCCTCCCCGATGCAAGATCACTTGGCTCCTGATAGTAGCAATGAGGAGATAATCTAGAGAGCTGTGCTGGTAAGTTTTTTCCAACATTAAACTAAATTCGGGGGGTTGGTTTCATTTTGAATTTGCCAAAGGATGCTTGTGAAAGACAGAGAGAGAGAATGATAAAGTAACCCCCACGGGGAATGGCCACATGCAATTCTCTCTCCTCCACTTTTCCCTCAGGATTTCGGGCACACATGCATGCATACATGCCTGGCATGTTCCTCAAGCCACCTGGTCAGGACTCAGACAGCTGTCAGTCAGGTGGAATCCAGCTGCCTTAACCACTAGGCCATGGGCTTGTCCTAAATTCAGTTTTATATAACCTTCATGCCTTGGCCCTCGCATTTGCCCTCAGGGAATCATGGCACAAATCTGTCCTACTTTCCTGCATCAGACTAGTATTCTCTTCTGAAGCTAAGTATCACCAGGGTTCCTGAAGTTTCTACGTGCAGCATGTTTCCCAGAACCCCATCCACCTCTGCTATAAAGTAGTCCCTTCTTAGTACACATCATTTTTTTTTTTAATTTTTTTCTCTTTTTGGAGAGGTTTTCATTATAGGGCGCATGCATTCGCCAGAAAGACAGAGAAAGACAGAGAGACAGAAAGTGAGAAATCACCCCCCAGGGGGGATGGCCACGCCACAATCCCTTCTCCTCCATTCTCCTCTCGGGATCTTGGGCATGCATGCACATGCACCCAGCGTGAGTTTAAACCACCAGGTCTGGGACTCAAACCGTGGTTGACTACGTGGGAGTCCAGCAACATAGCCATTTCGCTAACTGCTGGCCCCAGTACACATCATCTTTTTATTTTTTTCTCTTTTTTTGGAGAGGTTTTTGTTATAGGGCACGTGCGCTCGCCAGACAGACAGAGAGAGACAGAGAGACAGAAAGCAAGAAATCACCCCCCAGGGGGGATGGTCACGCCGCAATCCCTTCTCCTCCATTCTCCTCTCGGGATCTTGGGCATGCACGCACACGCGCCCAGCGTGAGTTTGAAGCCACCAGATCTGGGACGTGAACCGCGGTCGACTACATGGGAGTCCAGTGACATAGCCATTACGCTAACTGCTGGTCCCAGTACACATCATCTTTAAAATATTTCGACCAAGACACTCTAAATCTATTACCAGCATTCCTTCTGAGTAGCTCTTATTCCATGTTAGCTCATGTCTTCATTCAGGCTTGAGGTATTACTAAGAAACATCAGGACAACTGCCTGTGGTAACTGTGGTGTGCATATGGGAAAATGTAAAGTCTGGGTCCTTGACAGCCAAAGAAAAAGGATGGAGAGATAAACGCAAGGACTAATAGAAAGGAAGGGTGGGGTAAGAAAGGAAAGGAAGAGAGGAAAAGCAAAGAGGAAAATGTAGATGGATGTGTCAAGACTTCCCACGTCAGAAACGCATTTCAGTATAATCTCCATTTCACCCTCTAATAACATTTTCCTGCCAGGTATATAAGTAACAGCACATACAGCCTTTCCTCTTCCCTTTCTAGCCACTCCTCCAATCATTCTTCTTCCCTTATCCTCAGGTGCAGGTGATCTGATCATCTCCATTTCTCCAAACCTCCTCCCTCTCATACTTTGACAGTCAGGCTCTTTCTCCATTTCTCCCTCAGAAGCTGCATCTTCCAATGTCTTTAGTGATCTAGCTTTTGCTGAATCTAGTTGAAATAGATTAGGCCTTTGATTCTGTCTGACATTGTAGCAGCATTTAGCACTGGTGATCAATCCTTCTCTTGCAAATCCTCATCTTTGCCTTCCGTGATACTGACCTTCTCATTTCGCCTCCTGCAGGTGACTGTTCTCTTCTCCATGTATTTTTGATTGGGCTCTTTTTATTCTAATCATGGCTCTCTTCACTTCTTTAGACTTCAGTGGTCAGTTGTCTTCATTTACTGTCTACCTGCTTCCATAAAGATCACCGTGACATCTGTGGCTTCAACCAGGCTGACCACTTTCATGCCTCGGTTTTAAATCTACATTTACAGTCAGTCCATGAGAGAAAAATCACTTAGGTGCATTCCTATTGTGTGCCAAACTTAGAGGTTACTCACTACCTTACAACAAACGTGCTAACAGAACCCATGATCCAGGTCAATTATTGAAGCAGACTCATTGCAGAGAGTTTGCTGAACTTCCTGCTGTCAGCTTACAGGCAAATGCAAATGGGTAAGCATTGAGCAGCATATTCAGGAATGCACACAGAAATAGACTAGAGATAAGGGACATGGAATCTGGGGTAATAGCAGGAGGCTCAGTTACTGTGGACGTTAACTGTAAGTAAGGATTGCAGTAATGTCTCCAGAACTAGTCCAACAGCCTGGCTGAATATGCCAATAAAAGATTACTTATATTGCAACCTACGGCCAAGGAAAATCAAGGGGCATGCCAGTGGAACAAAACAGCAGAGACAATTGGATTCTGTAGCGACAGTTAAGAGATTAAGGGCAAAAGTTTGGATGGTTCATTAACATTCTGTTTCCATGAGTATAGAATTTTACATTTGTTCTCATTAAATTTTACCTTGTTAGTTTCTCTCTAGTGTTCTAGGTGTCAAAATAGTTTTGAATCTCAGGTCTTCCATTTGTCCTATTAGTTCTTCTGGTCACTCAGCTCTTTATCATCTGCAAAGTTTAGGAGGCCTTGTATGCCCTTAGCCAAGCAACTGATAAAATGTGAAGTCAGCCAAGAACCAAGACATGTGACATTTCTCTCCAGCATTTCCTCTAGCAGATATCAACCTATTAATTAACACATGTTTGGAAGTTATTGTTCAGCCAGCCAGAATTTTACCTGTGGTCCCAATACCCAGCTATAATAAAATTTAATTATTGTTTCTACCAGGCTATCATCTGACTTTGGTAAATGCTCTTCTGAAATCAAAGCAGGCTTTTCTAAAGGTTTCTGTGAGTTCTTCCTGCCCCTCCAAGCTAGGAGGGTAATAATAATAAAAAAAAGGATGATTATGGGTTTGGCATGACTTTTCCTAGTGAGTCACTGCTTCCTCTTCTCTGTGCTCTCAAGCCATCTGTTTAATATTCTATTTTAGAAGCTTTCCCTGGAATGAAATCTGATTTGCCTGTGTGTAGTAGTTTGTAGAACTCCTCTTTTTCAAACCTGGAAGAGCACTTGTTCATCACCAATCTCTGGCCTCTGGCCTTGCTTTCATTCCCCAGAGTCAGATGGTTAAAAGATTCCTGAAAGACACTCTCAACTCACACACAAATTGGTTCCCTTTAACCGGGGAAGATGAAGTCATCTGGAATTCCTGAATTCTCTTAGTAATTCCATTTCTGTCTTCAGCTTTTCTTCCCATCTAATGATGAAAATATGGAGCAAACCACTATATTACAATTTTTCTTGTTGGAAATAATAGAAACAAAAGTATCTTTTCTCATCATCGTTAAGAATCTCATCATATGCCCCAAGCAATTAAACTTTATCTAACCTACTGGCTCTGGACACCATATGTATGCCCTCTATCCTTAATAATTTACTTCATCTCAGAAAATTCTGGGCTTTAGTCTCCTAACAGTATTTTATACACCCTTCTTCTTATACTAGTTTGTTCTTGTTTTTTAAGTATCATTTCATTCCAAGACTTATGTAGTCACACTAATCTGTAATCTTCAACTCTTCTGAATACACAAATCCCGCTTTAGAGATCTCTTCCTTCCTAAAATAACATTACAGCACTGGACTAATCCCATGAGCTTCATTAATCCTCTTGATTCTCTTTCTATCGAAGGAGAGTGTCAGATGAGTCAGGAATCTGCTGGGCTTATTTGTACTGGCATGTGACAAGGTAAAGAACACTTGCCTACCAGGCTCAAGAAAGAAATCTCTCTTTCATGTCAACCCAAACCTCTCCCCATAGTGTCTTCTCAAACCCTTTCCTAATTATACCTCAAATTCTACCTCCAAAGTGGAAACTTATGGGAGTGCTACTTAGTTCCTAACTACTGTATTGACCTGTGGCTCAGCTCATTATAAATGATTAGCCTGAGAAGACACCATTCCTGGGGCAAGCAATGACTTTGACATGGTCTGTTTTATAATTAAGATTTCTGTCCACTTGTTCTGATTCAAACTTCATTCCTGGTGACTTGTATGTTGTGAACTCAAGAAAAGAGAACCTTGACAGCCTCTCTCTCTCTTGCTGCATCTTCATGTACCTACACCTAACAGAACCCACATGCTTTCCTCTCAATCTACATATTGAATACATCCTTATTCTCATCATAAAACTGAGAGACTATTCCCAAGCTTACATACACATATGACTTTAGCTTTATAAACCCTCACATCAAATACATTTTGTATAATTAAACATTTAATTTTGTTTGGGTTTGATAGATTTTTTCTTCTGTCATTACTACCCCTCATGTCTCGTTGGAACTAGACTGGGAGGTAAGAGAAAATGTTTTCAAAATGTTCTTTCTTAACAGAGGACTATATTTTGAAAAATCTTTTGATATCTGATTGTACATAGTTGCCTTTGTGTTTATTTCCCATAAACTACTCTCTTGAATGTGGGGGAGGAAAATGAATGTATTTTATCTGCTTTATCAACTAGGTTTCAGTCATATCTCTTCTGTCCTGCCTTGTGGATTTTGGACTGGCTAGTCCCCACATTCATATAAGCACATGAGCCAATTCCTTAAAATAAATATTTCTCAAGCTAGCTGGTAGTGTGGTGGTTGAGGCAGCCCGATCCCACATGGCCAACTGTACTGTTTAAGCACCAGACACAGTGGGTTGAATAACATGCCAGGCATGTGTGCATACATGCTCAGAATCCAGAGAGAATGGAGGAGAAAGGATTGTGGCACCACCATACTCTCAGAGGATGCTTTCTTACTCTCTCTCTCTCTCTCTCTCTCTCCCTCTCTCTCTCTCTCTCTCATCAGTGGACATGCTCTATAGCAAATTTTTAAAAAATAAATAAATAACAGATAAATATTTTTCTTCATAGATAATCTCCTATTAGTTCTATTTCTCTGGAGAACCCTGACTGATACATATTTTGATACCACTATACCTTTAGATCCTTGGTGAAAATATTATTCTATTTAAGTATCTTAGAAAAATTATCATATCCTGAAGAATTCAAATGTATCTGATGTTTAGTAAAAGGTGGTACAAAACTACATAAGCATTGATACAGGAATATCTGGAAATTCAAGAAATGTAGGAAGGAACACTGGAAGATGCCACCAGGAGTGAAAAGCCACCTGGAGTGGCTCGTGTCCATCAGAAAGAGTGGAGTAGTAGGGGTGGGAGCAGTGGGGCTTGTAAGAGGTATCAGAGATTGAAGGATCCATACAAGTCAAAGTGAAAGGTTCTAGAAGTTGGGTCTTCTCATGATAAATGCCTCACTGGGATGCCCTTAGAGGAGAAGGTCAGGATTGTGTTCAGAGCCAAATCAGAATGGGACCGATGGGACCAGCAGTTAGCGTAATGGCTATGTCGCTGGACTCCCACGTAGTCGACTGTGGTTTGAGTCTCGGACTTGGTGGCTTAAACTCACACTAGGCGTGTGTGTGTGTGCATGCCCAAGATCCCGAGAGAAGAATGAAGGAGAAGGGATTGTGGCGTGGCCATTCCCCCTGGGGGGTGATTTCTCGCTTTCTGTCTCTCTGTCTCTCTGGCGAGCACATGTGCCCTATAGCAAAAACCTCTCCAGAAAAAGGAAAAAAAAAAAAAAAAAAAAGAATGGGACCAAAACCGAAACCCCAAAGAATGGGCGAAATAACCCCAGGGCAGACTGGCCACTACAGCGAGTGACAGGTGGGAAGTCAAAAGGCTAGAGCTAGTGTGGGCATCAAGACATGAGACCAGAGCTTATTTCTGAATTTGTGGACACTACATGTCCCTAATGCTTCTCGTACTACATCATTTAATAAAGGAGATACCAACCCGATTCCAACCAAAGTCACAATGGTTCAGCATGGGCAAGCCAAACCTTCTGTTACCAGTTATTATGACTGGGACTGGGTGGAGCTGGGCAGGAGCTGATGGATGCTTCTTATGCTGTGCATTTGCTCCAAATTTATGATTCGTATTAGAATAGGAAGTATTTGAGGTTGCATATATATTTTTTTGAGAGGTTTTTGCTATACGGTGCATGCGCTCACCAGACAGACAGAGAGAGACAGAGAGAAAGTGAGAAACCACCCCCCAGGGGGAATGGCCATGCCACAATCCCTTCTCCTCTGTTCTCCTCTCAGGATCTTGGGCACACACACACAAGTGCCCAGCGTGAGTTTAAGCCACTGGGTCCGGGACTCGAACCACAGTCTACTACGTGGGAGTCCAGCGACATAGCCATTATGCCAACTGATGGTCCAAAGGTTGCATATTTTTAGAAATATTTTCAATTTCAAAATAATAATACAATTTCAAATCATTTTACTTAACTTAAAATCATTTGAATGAACTAATTTCAATGACTTTCCTTACAGAATTAACAACAACAACAAAACTCATTTATTTCTTCCAAGAGAGAGAGGGAGAATGGGAGAGAGACACCAGCAGGGCTCTCACACCATGATCCACCCACAACCTTCAGCCAGCCTGGCTCATGGGCATATGCGTATGCCTGGTGTGTAAAGGGAGACTTCAGGATGTAAACCCAAGACCTTTCCAAGTGGTCCAGCTTCACAGAGCACTGCATTCTATTGTACCACCAGGGAACCCTTCAGTGAATTATTATGCTGATAATTCTATTCACCTAAGCTTTTCCATTTTCATTTTAGTAGCTATATGAACGTAGTTTAAATTTATAGTTCTCCTTTTCTCTGCAGATTTTTTAATAAAATTAACACATATTCAAATACTCTGTGCTTCCCTGCATTAACAGTTGAGAAATCTCTCATTCAAATATTTATTTGTTTACAGACATTATGAACTGTCTACTGATGTGTGACATGGACTCACATACTGGGGGTAACACATACAAAATTGTAAACATCGTCTCTCCCTAACAGAGTAAATTTCTCCTCTTTATAGTTCCCTAATTTCCCTACTAGAGTGTAAAAGACATTAGTCCAAAGAAAAACAGCTTTAATCCTTAGGAAATGTGAATATCAGCTGTCTTTGATTCAGATTATCCCTACTATTATAAAAAAATAAACTTTTAAAAATCTCCAACAAAGATACTGCATACTGAGTAAGCCTCATGCACGTAGAACTGTGAAAACCGTCTGACCACATACCCGATACTCTGGAGTTACTCTTGACAAATTTGCATACTCTCCCTTCTCATTTCTATCTCTTTATCATAAATTAAATTTTTTTATTAACCTTCTTGTGGGTCTTTCTTATATCTTGATATCTTCTAACTTTTTGTGCCACTTTCTTCCCAGGATTACCCTGAATTGTATTGAATGTGGCTCTTCACTCCTAAAGGTAAAGCCGTATTTGCTTTTGTTGGCTGTTGTATGTGTCCTCTGTCAGTGGTGTTCACCTTGGTATTCATACTGCCCTTTGCTAGTGATTGCCTCTATAATGGAGAGCTGGCCTTCCACTGACCTAATCCAGTGTCCTCTTAAACCACCAAGTTGAAAGTCAGATTCACAAACACAAACACTTGCTCACCTACCTTGACTGTGGACCCTGGGAATAGTTTTCTCTGCATCCAGCTGGAAGAGGTCACATGCAAACCCAACTCTTGTGCAGCAACTTTCCTGGTTCTCTAAAGCAAGTCTTCAAGCAGCCCGCCTTCCCCCATTCACTTACTGCCTCACTGGCCCTCATATTTCACTCTGCCAGCTAGCCTTACTGATTTGAGGGCAATAAATGCTTTAAAATATTTTATACTCTAAATCCAACATAGCTAAAGGGCCTGTAGTGGGCAATGCTCATTTACTACAGACTTTGCTATTTCCTTCTTTTCCCAAATTTCATTAAAAGCTTTAAACAAAGGCCAGTTTAGCCCTCCAGCAAGCCTTCATAGTACCTGGCAGTAAGTTCATGTTTGAGGAGCAAGTGGTTTTCAGTAGCTTTCAACCACCCAGATGCTTTCAGATAATTTCCTAGTAAACCATCAATTTCTTGTACTGTCAGAACAGTTTAGAGGATGCCAAAGCCCACCCCATGACTTTCTGCTTCCAATTCTTCTGATTCTTATTTTTCATCTATATTTCAAGGTGACCTTGAGATCCACGTTTTTGTTTTCAATTGTTTTTTTCCTTTCTTTTTATTTATTTTTACATTCAATCATTGTATATCTTTACAGTATACAAAATAAAATTTCCCAGTTTAAATACACTATATATTATTCCAGTCAAACATGTAATCATACACATTTTCAGCAACAGGTATTTTTCCATTTTTGTGTTCTTTAAATATTTTGCTTATTTTTTTCTTGATTCCCACTCTCCCACCCCACTCCCACTTCCCGTCCTCCTCCCACACAATCTCTAGTATCCACAGTTGCTCTCCGTGGTTTATGCCTTCTAGTCTTTCTATTTCTGCTGTAGAGCACAGACATTCGGTATATATTAAGTGGGGAAATACTATGCCTCTTTTTCATAATCCTGGGTTGCTTCATGTAACATTAAATCTTCCATATTCATTCACTTTATATCAAATGCCAGGGTCTCATTGTTTTTCTATGGCTGAGTAGTATTCAATAATGTATACATGCCACACTTTTTCAATCCATTTATCTATTCTTAGACATCTGGATTGTCTTAGTAGTTGTGAATAATGTCACAAAAAATATGGATATGCAGTTGTTTTGCTGACTGATTGTATTTCCATCCTTTGGGTAGATGCCAGGGAATGGAATAGCTGGACCATTTGATACATCTATTTGTAGGTCTTTGAGGAACCTCTGTATTGTTCTCTACAGTGGTTTTACTAATTTACATTCCCACCAACAATGTAGGAGTGTTTCCTTTTAACCACAGCCTTGTCAGCACTTATCATTCTTTATATTTTTTCATCTTAGCCATTCTGACTGAGATTAGGTAGTATCTCAGTATGGTTTGGATTTGTATCTTCCTTATGATAAGAGATGTTAAGCATTTTTAAAATATACTTTTTAGATGCTTATATATCTTTCTTGGAAAGTTGTCTGTTCAGTTCATTTTGCCCATCTTTTAATTGAATTGAATATTGTTTTTGCAAGTAAGCTACTTAAGTTTCCTGTGTATTTTGGTTATCAGTCCCTTATCTGAGGGAGAGTTTGCAAATATATTCTCCCATTCCCATTCCATAGGTCTCTTTTCAGTTTATTGTTTCTTTTGTTATACAGAAGCTTATTAACTTAATGTAATCACACTTGCCTATTTTGAGGTTATTGCCAATGCTTTGGGGGATCCTACTTAGGAAGTCTTTGCCTACTCCAGTGTCTCTAAGAGTTTTCCATGTGTTTGTTTTCTTCCTTTCTTTCTTTCTTTCTCTTTCTTTCTTTATTTATTTTATACGTTCAATTACCTTTTTTAGCTTACAAAGTGAATATTTCACTACATGAACATTTCTCCCTAGTCCAGTGGTTAAACTATAAAATATCTTCAACAGATAATATCACATTTCATTGTCTCATTAATGCTTGCCTCCCTATTGTGTTTTCTACCATAGTTTCATAGTTTGAGATTTTATGTTTAGATCTTTGATTGATTTTGAGTTGATTTTTGTTAGTAGTGAGAGATAGAAGTCCAGTTTCATTTCTCTGCAGATGGATATTTTTCCAGCACCATTTGTTGAAGAGATTTTCTTTTTCCCACTGGGTTGTCTTGTGCCCTTTGTCAAAAAAACCAGTTGGGTGTATGTTTTGAGATTTATTTTTGGGTTCTCTATCCTGTTCCATTGGTCTACCTGCCTGCTTTTGTGTCAGTAACATGCTGTTTTGATGATCACAGCTTTGTAATACATTTTGAGGCCAGGGAATAGGATGCCTCCTACTTTTTTGCACAGTATTACTTTGGCAATATGGGGCCTTTTATGATTCAAGACAAATTTTATTATTTTTTTTCTAATTCCGTGAAGAATAGCTCTTCTAATTTGATTGAGATTGCATTGAATTTGTAGATTAATTTGAGTAGAATTGATCTTTTGATTATATTAATTCTTCCAGTCCAGAAACATGGAATGACTTTCCATGTCCTTGTGTCATTTTCAATTTTTTTTTTAGTTCTTCATAGTTTTTCCTGTAGAGGTCTTTGACTTCTTTGGTTAGATTTATTCCTAGGTATCTTATATTTTTTGTGGTTATTATTCATGGGATAGCTTTCTTCACTTCTACCTCAGTCTGCTCATTGTTGGTGTATAGATAGGGAAAGGGTATAGATTTTTGTACATTGATTTTGTATCCTGCCACTTTCCTGTATTCATTTATCACTTCCACAAGTTTGTGTGTGCGTGTGTGTTTGTGTGGATTCTTTTGATTTTTTATGTATATAATCATGTCATCTACAACTAGAGATAATTTTACTTCTTTTCCTATTTCCCTATTTTATACATTCTGTTCTTGACATGTTCTTGTCTGTCATGACAAGAACATGTCATTCTGTGAATGAACACAGAAGAAAATGTATATCAGAGTGCTCATAGGATGTACTGTTCAGTTCACAGTCTGGTTATTGGTATCATCAGATTTACCTGATAATATTTTACCTTTGCTACTTATAGAATATCATGTTGGCCGAAAATATTTTATCAAAAATATCTTTCCAGTTCTTTAGCTTCATCTTTTCTCAGTCAACCTACCTTGTTCTTCCTCTCCACTGTCTTCTTTTCACTATCATAGTGTATATATGAACACATTCTGGGATTTGAAACCCCACTGTTTCAAACACTGTTCTGTTACCAGCTTGCAAACTGGAGTCATCTCTAAGCTTTGGCTTTCTGATTTATGAAATGAGGATCTTAATAGCATTTGCATCATAGTTTTTTGGAAGACAAAATAAATTAGGATATGTTAAACAACACACAGCATTGGACATGTTATTTGAGTAATGTTATTTTTATTTTTTTAATATTTATTGAATATTGAAAATATTAGTTATTTTTATTATTTTCAATATTTCTTTTGACTCCCAGATGCACTTAAAGCTAACCACTGTTTATACCCTTTTTTTGAGAGAGAGAGAGAGTTTTTTCTATAGGGCACATGTGCTCACCATAGTCACAGAGACAGACAAAGACAGAAAGTGAAAAATTACTGATGACAGCTCAGCCACAATCCCTTCTCCTCTATTCTCCTCTCAGGATTTTGGGCATGTGTGCTGTGTGAGTTTCAAGCCACCAGATTTGGGACTCGAACCACAGTGAGTCACATGGGAGTTCAGTGCCTTCACCACCACACCCAGTGCTGGCCCTAGTTCATACTCTTTAAACTGCTTTGGATGGCTATTTCGTATGTGACATGTTGTCCTCAACTTTCTGCAACCCAAAAAATATATATTTCAAGGAAAAGTAAATAATTTATTTTAGGCAATCTGAAAATTACAGTTTCTTTCTTTATTTTCATGGATAAGGTTAACATGTTCATACAATAGTATGTTACCACTTCTGCTCACTTCTGTTTATCATCCCTCCCTGCCTGTATTTATACAAGTAGCTGCATAAAGTAAACCTAGTTTACTTTAAATATGTCTACTGGTAGGCCAAGTCACAATAAATATTGGAAACAATTAGAATTTAAGAAGATAAAACTTTATGTATTAACTTCAAGAAAAACATGATGAAATCCAAGAATTCATCCCATATATCACTATGAGAGACAAGATAATGAAATGGCAATGAATTTCATATACTTGGACAATCATTGAATTCTTATCCCCACACATGAGTATGTCTTGATAGGAAAGACAGATTCTTTGCTGCTCTCTTTCATAAATCATTCTGATATTTAGTTATCAGAATATTTGTCACCTCCCTCTATCATCTCTTACATAATCACCACCTCCTCTGAAGTATCTTTTCCTTGAAGCTTGAAAATAAAAATCTATTTTTACTAAAACCTCTTGCACACCATTTATATTGTATAGGCCTATTAGCTTCATATACTGTGCTCTCCACCGGACAATTAACACAAGGCATCCTTCTGCTTAAATTCTTAAAAATACACACTTTTGTATGTAAGTAAAAATAATAATAAATAATAATTAAGAGAAACCTTTTCTATCCAATTTCTTCTTGCTCTTTAAATCAAGTCATATTGTTTTATAACTTAGTGGGTGTACAAATCAACTGCAGAGCCCATTAATCCAAGTTTTTGGTCCTCCAGGTAACCTGGGAATCTATCTACTTTATTCAGCACTGCACATGAGCCTGATGAAATGGTCCATGACCACATACTTCAACAAACTCCACTTTAGGTAAGTAGTCTCGTCTGTCATATACTCATGGTGTCATTTGTGTTTTAAAGAACCAGCTCTGACCTCAGAATGCCATAGATCTCTGTCTTTACTTAGGTATCCCACACAGGACTCAAATACAATGTGCTCAAACTAAACTAACCACTTCTCTCCTCCATCTAGCTATTCTGTGCTGTCTCAGCTAGTGTAAAAGCATAGTCCCATCACCTCTTCAGAAAACCTGCAAATCAACGTGTACATCTCTCTTCTCCTCCAGTGGACAACAAACCACTGGTTTACTTTAGCTCCTGAACTCCCTTTAATTAGTCCCCTCTGAATCTCCATGGAGATTACGTCACCCTAGACACACTTGCTCTTTCTGATTTATTGCAATCTCACCTGATTTATTATAATAGGCAGCTGACTATATTCAAGCTCCTTAAATAAATTTTTTCACAGATACCAGAGTGATCTTCCTTAGAGTGCAGATTTAATCATGTAGTCCACACTGCTTTGTGGATAACTTGGAAAGTCTGTAAGAAGATACAAAATGTTTGCAGGGTCAGGTTACTCCAAACTTACTTCACCTAATTTCCTACCAATACTTCCCAATGACTGCAGTTTGAGTCCTGGACCTGGTAGTTTAAACTCATGCCAGACACATGTGCATGTATGCCCAAGATCCCAGGAGGAGAATGGAGAAAGGATGGCAGCAGCCATTCCCCCAGAGGGTGATTTCACACTTTCTCTCTCACTGTCTCTGTTTTTCTCTCTGGTGAGTGCATGTGCCCTAAGGCAAAAAACTCAGGAAAAAAGTCCACGCTGAACTTTGTGCGGCAGCTACAGTGAATCACCTGAATCATCGCCCATACTAACTTGTCGGATACCTTTTCTGACTTACTTTTACCTTTGTCAAAAAAAGTCTTGACAAGTTACTAGGCCAGAGACCACATCACGTTTCAGAATCTTGTTCAATTGTCTCCTCCGTAAAAATGTTAATAAGAGAATTAGAAGACTTTAAATAATATTGGATTCTTTAAAGAGGAGAGGATAGAGAGACAAAGTTAAAATGGGAACTTGTGGAAAAAGAATAAAAGAAAAAATGAGAAATTCACTGGATGGTATAAGTAGATTAGACAGATGTAAAACTACCAGTGAACTAGAAGACATGAAAGAAACTACTCAAAAGGAAGCACACAAAAATGTTAATAAATGATGAGGCCTTAAGAGAGAGAAGTGGCAACAGGGAGGCCTATGCTGCTTAGCCTGATCCTATCAGCAAGGAGTCCCGCCCAGCCTGCTATGGGGGGAGGGGGGATTTTCCAGTCTATGTGGCATGCTTGAACACTGTGTGAAGTGGTCTACCACCCTACATTCGACCTGTTCGCTCCACTCCAGTCACACTAGGAGCAGAAAAGTTTTCTGACGGGGCCATGCAGCTAACTCAGGATGAATATAAAAGAGCTGTATTTTATGCCTAAGCAAGGCTGGGCTGAGAAGGAACTGTGAAGCAAGGCTGGTAGTTTACATGCTTTAGTTTTTAATTGTGTTTTGCTGTACTGGCCTGCACTTAATTTTTCTGCTGTGAGCTTTACTGACGGTGCTCCATAAGGGCAAAATAACACCCCCAGCCTTACTGTAACTTTTATAACAATCCTGAAGGAATGTGGATTTTTAATGCGGGCAAACGAGAATTATCTCCTGAGACTCACTCCATCTGCCTGGAAAATGTCAATAAAGAGTGCTGCATTCACCTCTCCTATGGGGATTACATAGATAACATTAGAAAAGTTTAAGTTAATGGAATGCTACTAAATTGGTGAAATGACCTCTGTAGCTGGGGGAGGCTTAGGGACTCATCCATGAGGCACTGATACCCCAAACAAAGACCATGAGCCACCTTTGATTTCAGGACAAAGGAAGATCGCTATTTCCCAAGTCACAGCCATTGTATAGATCAGCACGTAGAGGGTCTCAAGTACACAGTAACTTTTAGGTCAGTCATTAAGCTGCTCACAAGAACACATTCTTTTTCCATGTAGGCAATAGGCTCACCCCCTTAGCTGTAAATTACCCCAAAAGCAATATAGATATTTCACTTTAGTATATATTAACTGTGTCTTCACTTAACAAGACAAGATTTCTATTTAGGCCTTTGAAACCTGCAATGCTGCTGCCCTGGCCCAGGACTGAAGTTATCAAGCTTTCTTCAAGCCCACTCTTCAAAAGACCCTTCCTGGTAATCAAGATCTGAGAAGAAAATGCACCAGACCAATGTACTCCTTTATTCTAAGAACTGCGTTTGGCTTCACCTGAACAAACAGAACAGTGCATCATGTTTTATGATTACTGTTTCCATACTTTGTATGCCCTGTTTCTTAGAGTGAATCTTTTACTTACTTCCCCTCACCCATCCTACTACTATAAAACTCCTTCAATAATAAATACGTGTGTTTCCTAGCCATCAAGGCTGCAGTCTTAATCTGGTTCTGGCTGTAGTCAGCTGAGAACATGTTAAAGAGTATTGAGGTCTCAGTCTAATTGTTCCTGTTCACCCGTGTCACCTTCCTGTGTGCGAGTCTCAACCCACTCTGGCTGGAGCAGGGCTTCTAGCAATTTTCAGTATACAGGAACCAAACACCTGAAGACAGGAGACTGTGGAGGAATTCTTTCTCACAACCCCCCTTGAAGTAAAAAGAGAGAAACACCCCTCTGAAAACCTGAACCCCAAACTCTCACTGTGAATTCCACACTCCCACCCATAGTAGAGGTGAGAAACTGGCACAAAGCGAACACACATCATAGGGAAGTGTGGGAGCACACAGCTACAGAAATATACTCCAAAGAAGTACAAAGAAGTGGATATATTGCTGGATGACTAAAAATCAAAGCAGAGTCTCAAGAAGTAGGAGAAAACCAGTAATTACCTTCATCCCTACAGAACTTAATAATTCTTCACCAACAATGGCTAAAACACAAGAGATCACAGAAATGTCAGAAAATAGTTTGGGATACTCATTGTAACAAATCTCAAAGAAATACAAAACAAAATGAACAACCAATTGCAGGAGTTGAGAAAATTCTTCCATTACTTGAAGGATCACCTTTCAAATCTTGTTCAATTGAAGAAAGAACTCCATAAAAAGACAGACATACAAAAAAAAATCAAACAGAACTTCTGGATATAAAGAATATTATACAGGAAGTCAAAACCTCCCGTGAATGTATAAATAGCAGATTAGACCATGCAGAACAATCTCTGACTTTAAAAACAAAACCTCTAATTTAGTCCAAGCATCCAAAAAGAATAATCATTAAA
This sequence comes from Tupaia belangeri chinensis, assembly GCF_000334495.1. Classification (NCBI taxonomy): domain Eukaryota; kingdom Metazoa; phylum Chordata; class Mammalia; order Scandentia; family Tupaiidae; genus Tupaia; species Tupaia belangeri. Next base: position 8,158,444 of record NW_006159525.1, on the reverse strand, counting down.
AATGAGGACAACTGGAAAAGATTGTGGTGTGGCCATCCTTCCTGGGGGGTGATTTTTCACCTTCTGTCTCTCTGTCTCTCTCTGTCCATCTGGTGAGTACATATGACTTATTAGCAAAAACTAACAACAAAATCAGGACAATATATAGAAAATCCTAGACACCATTAAATGGTCAAATAGCTGCATAACAGGTATTCCAGAAGGCATAGAAAATCTCTTTCATGATATGCTAGCTGAAAACTTTCCAATTTTAGAGAGTCATACAGGCATAAAATCCAGGAAATACAAAGAACACCAAATAGATATAACATAAAAAGATCTTCTCCAAGGTATTTCATAGCCAAATTGGTAAAAATCAGAGACAAACACAATATTCTAAAAATGTCAAGAGAGAAATGCCAAATAACTTACAAAAGTTGCCCTATTAGGCTAACATCTGACCTCTCAACTAAAACAATGCAGACAAGGAAACAATGAAAAGACATATTTAAAACTCTAAAAGAAAAACAATTTTAGCCAAGAGTACTATACCTGGCAAGATTGTCCTTCAAATGAAAGGAGAATTTAAGTCAGTCCCAGATAAACAAATGTTGAAAGAATTCACCAAAATTAAACTAGCTCTTCAGGAAATACTTAAGGGAATACTACACCAGGAAAACTAAAGGGAGATAAGCAGATAAACCAAAGTAAGAGACCACAAAAAAACTTTAAAAAAAAAAAAAAAGTCCACATATATTGATAACATTGAATGTCAGGATTAAATTTCCCATCTAAAAAGCTAAAAGAGTAGATTCAACTATTTTTACACACAAACAGAAAGAAGTACAAATTGGCTAATAATGAGTTATTGTTATATACAATTTTATCTATCTCTAACTGGACCAATGATTGATACTATAGATCTTTTCACATTATAAATTCTTATCTCCCATAGTACTCTACATGAAAATTAAAAATACTATTTTCATTGGCCATGTTAACATTATCTTTGTTTTTCAAAAATCCATCCTTACTAATTTATGAAACCTTTTGTTTTCTGATTTTTTATGAACTTTCTTTTCTTTGGAACTGTATTTCATAGGAAAAAATCATAGTAGACAATTCAGTACATACTTCCAGGATGACCAGTGGAACAGGTTTTGAATATTCACCACATAATATAATGTTAAATATTGATGGTGGTGAATATGTTTATATCCTTGATTTGTATATTACACACCAAATGCATGTTTTTGAAGATCATTCTGTACCCTACAAAGATGTAAAATGCATAGATATAAATCACAAACTACAATAAATATTTTAAAAATAAAAATATATAAATTATAAAGTCCTTGCAACCATGAGGAACTTAAGTACAGTTGAAGCCCAGAAAAGAAAAATGTGTACAGAAAACAATATTTAAAGAAATAGCCAAATTTTCAAAATTATATGACAACTACAATTCACATATTCAAGAAGGTCAAAAACCCCCAACAAGGCAAAAACAAAGAAAATTATACCAAGAGACATAATCAATTTGCTTGAAACTCAGTGAAAAAGAGAAAATATTAACCTTTATCATAGAAAAAAGACAAATTATGTGAAGGAGAATAAAGATATAATGACCCGGGAACCAGCAGTTAGCTAATGGCTATGTCGCTGGACTCCTAGTAGTCGTCCACGGTTCACGTCCCGGACCCAGTGGCTTAAAACTCACGCCGGGCACATGTGCGTGCGTGCCCAAGACCCCGAGAGGAGAATGGAGGAGAAGGGATTGCGGTGTGACCATCCCCCCTGGGGGGTGATTTCTCGCTTTCTGTCTCTATGTCTCTCTGTCTGGCGAGCACACGCGCCCTATAGCGAAAAACCTCCCCCCCCCAAAAAAGATATAATGACCACAAATTTATCTTTAAAGCACTATGTCAACCATAACAAAATGAAATGACATTTTTAAAGCACTGCAATAAAAACACATTGTCAAGTTAGAAAGTTTTTTTCTTTTATATTTTTTTTTTTTTTTTTTGGCCAGGGAGTGTGTATACTTGTCAGATAGAGGCAAAGAGAGGAGAAATCACCTCCCATGGGGAATGGTCACACCACAATCCTTTCTCCTCCATTTTTCCCTTCTGTCAGAATTTTGGTGTCTCTCCACACCACACACACAGAATGTTTCTCAAGCTACCAGGTCCAGGATTCAAATGCATGGCTGGCCATGTGGGATCTGGTTGCTGTAACCATCAAACCATGGGGCTGGCCTCAAATTAGAACGTCAAAAAGAAATGCATTATTTCAGAAGAATTAAAAAAAATCATGGTTTTCACCAGCAGACCTGCAGTATGAGAAATACATGAATTTTTTCAGACAAAGGTAAAATAAAGCATATAGAAACTTAGAATACACAAAAGGATGAGGAGTACCAAAAATGAGAAATATACAAATAAATATCAATAAATTTTTCTCATTTTTAAGTTCTTTAAAAGATAATTTGCTGTTTAAAGCAAAAACATATTTTGTGGGTTTAAACATACAAAGAAGTAAAATTTTATGACAACAGCACAAGGCTTGGGCTGGAACATAAGGAACAGTTTCATATCCTAAGTCCCTGTCATGATATGAAATGATATGTTTGAAAGTTGACTATGACATATGGCTAACCTTAAAATAAAGCCAGTAAGTACAAGCCAGTGAAGAAACTGAATGGAATCCTAAAAAAAATTGATTAATCAAAAATAAGACAGGAAATAGAGAAAGGGACAAATTAGATTCATATAGATTTCAGCATAACCTTATTGATAATGACATTAAATATGAATGTTTTAAATCCTCAAAATAAGTGCCAGATTGTCATAATGAGTTAAGAAGGAAGATCTAAATATATCCTTTCTAGAAATTCACCTAAAATTCATATATTCCATAGATAAGTAAAATAATGAAAATAGATAAACATTTACAAAGTTGCAAAAGTGATACACATTAAGTGAAAACCGTACTTCAACTATCCATACAACCACTCTGTTCTCACTTGCTATGCAGTGTTCAATAAATTACACAAGATATTCAACATTTTCCTATAAAACTGGCTTTGTATTTGTCTAACAATAGGCTAATGTCAGAGTTATAAGCATGTTTAAGGTAGGCTAAGGTAAGCTATGATGTTTAGTAAACAAGATGTATTAAATGAATTTTTTGCTTACGCTATATTCAACTTACAATAAATTTATCAGTATGTAACCACATCACAAGTAAAGGAACATTTATATGAAGCAAATACTAATTGCTATGGACTAAACATTTGTTGATGCTGAAATCCTAGCCACCAAGTAGACAGTGTTAGGAGATGGACTTTCAAAGGTAATTAGGTTAGGGACGAGCAGGTAGCATAATAGCTATGTCGCTGGATTCCCACGTAGTCGACGGCGGTTCGAATCCCAGACCCGGTGGCTTAAACTCACGCCGGGCGTGTGTGCGTGTGTGCCCAAGATCCCAAGAGGAGAATGGAGGAGAAAGGATTGCAGCATGGCCATCCCCCCTGGGGGGTGATTTCTCGTTTTCTATCTCTCTGTATCTCTCTGGCTGACTGGCGAGCGCACACGCCCCATGGCAAAAACCTCTCAAAAAAAAAAAAAAAGGTAGTTAGTTAGGTTATAAAGTTGGAGCCCTCACAAATGGTATTAGTGCCCTTATAAAAATGGCCTCCAAAAGCATCCTTGTGTCCTTCTGCCATGTGAGGTTACCATAAAATGACTTAGGCATCTGCCAATGCCATAATTTTAAGCTTCCTAGTCTCCGGAACTGTGGGGCATAAATTTTTGTTGTTTATTGGTCTCACAGTCTATAGTATTTTATTATAGCAGCCCAAACAGATTAAGATGCAAATAAAAATAAGGCTTATTAACAACAGACAAAGTAGGCTATGGAAAAATAATATCAGTTGCAAAAATGGTTTTTATAATGATAATCAGAATCAGTCATCAAGTAGACATAGCATCCCAACAGTGCATATATCTAATTAAAGAGATTTAATCTAATTTAAACAAAAATTGACCTAAAAGGAAAAACAAACAAATCAACAATTGTTGGAGATTTCAAAACTACCCTCTCAATAATTAAAGGACGAATAGTTAGAAAATCAGTAAAAACAATCTTATCGAACAACTTGACCTAATTGACATTTATAGACTGGTTCTTTCAACAAAGGCAGAATGCACGTTCTTTTCAAGTTCCTAAGTAAACTTAACCAATGTAGACCATAATGACTCATTTTAAAATTCTGAATAAATTTAAAAGAACTGAAATAATGAAGATTATGATATCTGGCCACAAAGGACTGAAGAGCCTGATCACAGAAATATTTTTCCAAAACTAAGGAAAGCAAACCAGACTACTAAAGAGAGGCATTGTATATCCCCATTTAATATATACTGAACTTCTGTACTCTGGTAGAAACTGAAGGACTGGAAGGAATAAGAGCATGGACAACAGATACGAATACTAGATACAGTGTGCAGACAATGGGAAATGGTACTGGAGTGGGAGAGTAACAATCAAGGGGGGAAAGGAAGCAAAATATTTAAGGGATACAAAAATGGAAAAATATCTGTTGATGAAAATATGCATGGTAATAGCTTTGACTGGGCTAATATACAATGTATTCATGCTGAAAGTTTTTGTTCTGTATGCTATAAAGAGGTACAGTTATTAAGCATAAAAAGTTAATTAAAAAAGAAAAATATATATGAAAATTAAATAGCACAGAGCCAAAAAAGAAATAACATAAAAAGAAGAAAGAAAATTAATTAAATAAATATATAAGTCATGTGATATTCTATGGCCTACAGTTAAAATAGTGTTTAGGATGAAATTTACCCCTGACATGGAAAAGGAACCGAAGTCTAACATCAACTATATCAGATTATACCTAAAAAGTTACAAACTAATGATGTATAGCAATTGAATGTATAAAAAATAATAACCATAATAAAATAAGTTTAAAAAAAAAAAGCAAACTAAACACAAATAGAAATAATAAAAACTAGAGCAGAAGTTAATGAAATAGAAAATGATAGAGAAATTTAATTAAACAAACAAAGTTAAGATTGAAGACTCGGAAATTCTTTCCTAACGCAGTATTTCTCACAACTGCAGTGTGCCTTAAAAGCCTCAGGGTCATTTTTAGGAAACAGACAGTTGGACTCCAATCCCAGAGTTCCTGAATCAATAGGTCTGGAGAACGGCCCATGAATTTTTATTTCTAATAAATTTCCAGGTAATTTCAGTGCTCTGAGTGATTACATACTAAGAAATGCAGAGCTAGGCTGATCAAGAGGAAAAAAAGAAAATACCAATTACTCATATCAAGAATAAAAAGGGGAACATTACTATAAATCCTATAATTATTAAAAGAAAAATAAGGGTTAATAATGAAATGGATAATAATATTATGATCAATGGTATTCCAGATATTTGACACTATAGATTGAATTAACAAATTCTTTGAGAGGACCAAAACAGACACAAAGAGAAATAGAAAACCTGAACAAACTAGTAGCTGTCAAACATATTAAATTCCTACTTTTAAAACTTGTCACAATGCAAAGACCTAGTTGGTTTTACCAATAACTTTTGTCATACATATAAAGAGGAAATTTCACCAATCCTGTATAAATTCTTCCAAAAGAAAGAGAAATGAAGAAAATTGCCCAATTCATGGCATCAGGCCAACAGTATTTTAACACTAGAATCAGAAGAAGACATAAGAAAACAGCAAACCAACAGTTCTCATGAATGTAGATTCAAAAATCTTTAACAAAATATTAGCAAATAAATCCAACAATATTTAAGTAGAATAATACATTATGATCCAATATGATGTATCCTTGTGATAAAAGGATAATTTAATGTTAGAAAGCCAGTCAATGAATCCAACTATCACTGCTAAGAGACTGTGCTCTGCAGGCTGAACTCACAGGGAGGCCTAGGGTTTGATTCCTGGTCTAACCTCACGGTCATGCACAGTGACAGGCACCTACAATCCCAGAGACTTGGGGAAGCTGAGGCAGGAGGATGATGACATGACAAGAATGCTATCTTTAAAAGATAAAAGATTAAAAAAAAAAAAAAAAAAGCCAGTGACATAGCATAGCCATTAGGCACAGTGCAGAGGAAGCCAGATTCCATATGGCCAATCAGGGCTCAAGTCCCAGCCCACATAACATGAAAAATATGCCTGGCAACAGTGTGCACAGGATCCTGAGGGGATGAAGAATTGGAGCAAAAGTAATTATGGTGTGACCAGTTCCCATTGTGGGGTTCTTTCTCTCTCACATGCACATACTCTCTGGCATAAAAGAGAGAGGGAAGGGAGGAAGGAAAACAAGAAAACCAATCAATATAAACAAGGCTGTTGACAAAATTGAACACCCATTATTTTTCATTATTTTGAGAAAAAATTCTCACAAACTGGAAAAGGAAAAGAACTTCTTTAATCTGAAAGTACACATGAAAACTATACTGTCATGCATAGCAATGTGGTGAGACACTGGACACTTTTTCCTCTGATCAGGAATAAGGATTTAATAAAATAGATTTATCAGGCAAAGATTTAGACTTACAGTACTTCTATGCAACATTCCCTGGAAATCCTAGGCAATTCAACAGGAAATGAAGAGCAGGAAGAATGGAAAATAAGAAGTCAAATGGTTCTTATTGACAGTTGCCATGATTATATGTATAGAAAATTCTAAAAAAACCTTTTCAATAAAGCTAAGAAGAAATTTAGCATAAATGCAGCATGAAAAGTTAAAATATTACCATCAATTATTTTTCTATATACTAAGAAATAATTTAAAATTAAAATTTAAATAGCAGTAATGTTACGGTCTCATCAAAACACGAAACAATTACCAACAAATTTAATATGTGGAAGTTCCATATTCTTAAAAACTACATAATAATACTGAGAGAAATTAAAGGCAATCTTTGGAAGATAGATAGATTCTATTCATCTATTAGAAGGCTCAATACTATTAAATATCACTTCTACCCAAATTGATCTATAGATTTAATGCAATCTAAATCAAAATTCCACGAGGTTTGTTTTTTTTTTTTTTTTAAGAAATTTACAGGCTGATTCTAAAACATATAAGGAAATAAAGTCCCAAATACAAAGGTCCTAAAACAATCTTTAAATAAAAAGACAGAATTGTGTAACCTAACTTACACTAGCTTATTCTAAATAACATAAAGCTACTCTAATAAAATCAATGTGGCATTTCTCTAAGGAGGGGCATATATAATAAATCAATGAAACAGGATAGAGTTCAAAAACAGAAACGTTGCATGTCATCAATTGGTTTTTGACAGATACCAAGACCAATCAAAAAGATTTTCATTCCAGTAAATGGTACTGTATATTCATTTGGGGGAAAAAAATGAACCTTGGCTCTTACTGCACACCATTTGCAAATGTTAACTTAGTCATAGAATTCTAAATCAAAATGTAAAGGCTATCCTATAAAAACATCTAGAAAGAAACACAGGAAAAATCTTCATGATCAGAGGTAGGAGAGATTTCTTAGAGAGCAGACAGAACCTGCAGACAATTGAATAAAAGCATGGAGAGCAACAGTGGACACTGGACACAGTGTGGGAGGAGGGTAGGAATGAGGGACAGTGAGAAGGAGGGAATCAAAGGGAAAAGATAGAAGCAAAACATTTACGGGACATAAAAATGGGAATGTGTCTGCGGATGGTAATGTATACAGTAGTACCTTTGACTGGACTAATACACAGTGTATTCATACTGGGAAAATTCATCTTGTATGTTCTAATGCTATACAATGATTGAATATTTTTTTAAAAAAGCTATCTTATTTAAATAAATAAAGAAAGAAAAGTTATAATTTGAACTATATGAAAAATAAAACTTTGGGACCAGATGGCATAATGGTTACATTGCTGGACTCCCACATAGTCAATTGTGGTTTGAGTCCTGAACCCAGAGACTTAAAACTCATGCTGGGGATGTGTGCATGCTTGCCCAAAATCCTGAGAAGAGAATGGAGGAGAAGGGATTGCAGTATGACCATCCCTCTCCCGGCGAGGGGGGAGTGGGGTGTCTCACATTCTTTCTCTGTTTCTCTCTGTTGCTCTGGCCAGTATACAAGACCTGTAGCAAAAAAATCTATATAAATAAATAAATAAATAAAACTTACAGTTTTCAAGGTGTGTGTGGAGGAGTGGGGCCTAGGGAAGGGCATTTGGAGGAGGGATATGGAGGCAGAGCATTGACGGGACGGGAGGTGTGGTGTAATCTGCTGAAGATATTTTTATCAACAGAACTGGGGAGAATTGTTCATATATTGAAATGTTCACTTCATAAGCTAAACAATGTCATTAAACGTGTATAAAAATTAATTTTATATATATACATATATGAGATGTCAAGAAAATGAAAGGCATGTCACAGACTGGGAAAGAATGTCTGCCAAACAGATGAATGTCACAAAATTGCATCCATAGTTTTTTGGGCAGGGTGGAGAGATTTTTGCTATAGGGCACGTACACTCACCAGAAAGACAGAGAGAAACAGAGAGACAGAAAGTGAGAAATCAACCCCCAGGGGTGATGGCCACACCATAATCCCTTCTCCTCCATTCTCCTTTTAGGATCTTGGGCATGCATGCACACATGACCAGTGTGACTTGAACCACGGTTGACTACATGGGAGTCCAGCAACATAGCCATTACTCCAACTGCTAATCCTGCATCCAGATTTTATAATGAAATTTTACTTATTAATAATAAAAAGATTTTTTAAAACACAAATTTTTTACTGAGCAAAATATTTTATCAGCCATTTTACATACAATGGTCAAGAAATGCAGAGAAAAAATATTCTATATCATTAGTTAAATTAAAATAATAATGAGATACCATAATTGCACATCTAAATAGGATGATTGCAATTTAAGACTGACAAAACTGAATTTGGGTGAGAAATGTAGATCAACTGGAATTCCTATGCATTTCCTGAGGGAATGTGAAATCCTACAACCCTTTTGGGAAACAGCAATTTTCTATAAAGTTAAATTCATACTTATACAACTCAATAATCCTACTTCTAGGTATGTATGCAAGAGAAATAAGAATTTATTTCTACTTGTAGTCTTGTACACATATGTTCATTATATCATTTGTAATAGTTGAAAAAAAGATTCAAGCTTCCATTAGCTGGTAAATAGATAAATAGTTTGCTTTTCAATAGATGACTACTAAGTAATAAGAGGGAAGACATGATATATGCTACAACATCATTCTATCTCATGAAAATATTTATGGATATAAGATTATGTCCAGGGGCCAGCAGGTAGCATAAAAGTTAAGGCAGCTGGATCCCATACAGTCAACTGGAGACTTGAAAATAATCCCCAAAATCCCAAGAGGAGAAAGAAAAAGAAGGAATTACGGCATAGCCATTCCCCAGTAGGTGATTTCTGCCTCTCTCTCTCTCTCTCTCTCTCTCTCTCTCTCTCTCTGTCTCTCCAGCAAGTGCAAGCACTCTATGGCAAAAATCCAAAAAAAAAATAAAAATAAAAAGAGCACATCCGTTATGGTCCCATTCCACACCACAGATGTAGCTGCAAGCTAGAACTGCTGAAAGCAGTTCAAAGTGCTGGAGATGGAGGTGGAGAAGGACGCTGAACACAATAGGCACAAAAAGCATTTTGGATGATGGCTGTTTTATTTATATATTAAATATTAAAATATAATATTTTATGTATATTTATATCTTGATTATGTTGTTTAAATAGGTTCATACATGCCAAAGTTGTCCAACTTTACTCTTTATTTTTTTATTCTTTTTTTTTTTTGGAGAGGTTTTCGCTATAGGGCGCATGTGCTCGCCAGACAGACAGAGAGAGACATAGACACAGAAAGCGAGAAATCACCCCCCAGGGGAGATGGTCACGCCACAATCCCTTCTCCTCCATTCTCCTCTCAGGATCTTGGGCACGCACGCATGCACACGCGCCCGGCGTGAGTTTTAAGCCACCGGGTCCAGGACATGAACTGCAGTCGACTACGTGGGAGTCCAGTGACATAGCCATTACGCTAACTGCTGGTTCCCCAACTTTACTCTTAAAGTAGGTGCACGCTACTGCATTTAAATTCTACTGCATGAAAATGGTTGGTACGTGAATTAGAAAATAGGTTCTTGAGGAAAGATGATCAAGCAACACTGGAGGAAGGTGAGGATCTTCTGATAAAGGTGGTCAGTGAAGTTTTCCCTGATGCGATGGCTGAAAGACGTTCAAAGACAGAATTGAGTAGGAGCAGCCTTGTGGCCTGATAGTTAAAGGAGCTGGATCTTATATGCCCAGCTGCAGTTCAAGTCCTGGTTATGGCAGCTTGAAACACATACTGGGCATACATACCTGAAATCTGAAGAAGATGGAGAAATGAAGAAGAAATAGCAGTATGACCATTAAGGAGGTGCTTGCTCCCTTTTCTTCTCTCTCTGGCAAGCACAGATGCCCTCTGGCAATTGAAGAAGAAAGAAAAGAAAGAAAGAAAGAAAGAAAGAAAGAAAGAAAGAAAGAAAGAAAGAAAGAAGGAAGGGGGGAGAGAGAGAGAGAAAGAAAGAAGAAAGAAAGAACAAAAGAAGAAAGAAAGAATGAAGAAAGAAAAAGAAAGAAAAGAAAAAGAAAGAAAGAAAGAAAGAAAGGCAAGCGCACGTGCCCTATAGCAAAAATCTCTCCAAAAAAGAAAAAGAAAGAAAAGAAAAAAAGAAAGAGAGAGAAAGAAAGAAAGAAAGAAAGAAAGAAAGAAAGAAAGAAAGAAAGAAGAAAGAAAGAACGAAGAAAGAAAGAGAGAGAGAAAGAAAGAAGAAAGAAAGAATGAAGAAAGAAAAAGAAAGAAAGAAAGAAAGAGAAAGAGAAAGAAAGAAAGAAAGAAAGAAAGAAAGAAAGAAAGAAAGAAGAAAGGAAGGAAGGAAGGAAGGAAGGAAGGAAGGAAGGAAGAAAGAAAGAAAGAAAGAAAGAAAGAAAGAAAGAAAGAAAGAAGAAAGGAAGGAAGGAAGGAAGGAAGGAAGGAAGGAAGGAAGAAAGAAAGAAAGAAAGAAAGAAAGAAAGAAAGAAAGAAAGAAGAAAGGAAGGAAGGAAGGAAGAGGGAGAGAGAAAGAAAGAAAGAAGGAAGGAAGGAAGTGGGGAGAGAGAGAGAAAGAAAGAAGAAAGAAGAAAGAAAGAAAGAAAGAAAGGAAGGAAGGAAGGAAGGAAGAGGGAGAGAGAAAGAAAGAAAGAAGGAAGGAAGGAAGGAAGGAAGAGGGAGAGAGAAAGAAAGAAAGAAAGAAAGAAGAAAGAACAAAAGAAGAAAGAAGAAAAAACAAAGAAAGAGAAAGAAAGAAAGAAAGAAAGAAAGAAAGAAAGAAAGAAAGAAAGAAAGAAAGAAAGAAAGAAAGAAAGAAAGGAGGAAAGAAAGAAAGAAAGAAAAAGCAAGGTCAGTTGGTGGCGTGGTGGTTGAGGTGCTAAAGTCCTGGACCTAGTGGCTTACTTTCTCACTCTCTCTCTCTGTGTCTTTCTCTCTGTCTCTCTCTTGGTAAGCACATGTGACTTTTAACAAGACTTCTAAAACTATTATCTAGTAATAATAATAAATAAACTAAATAATTCTTTTTAAAAGAAAATGACTGAATAATAAGATAGGACTGAGTAATACTGCACTTTGAATCATAAATGTAAACCCATGCCCACTTACCTTGATTAACTTCAGATGTACCTGCGTCTGCGCATGTGAAATCTATTCCAGCTGGTAAAGCGGCCACATGAGATTTTCACAGCCAGTGCTGACTGCACATGGTTAGCGCCTATGCTTCAATGTCCACTTCCACACCATTGCTTTTAACATAACTCCAGTTTTTGTGAAAGTTTTCTGTAGAAAAGGATGAGTTTCAAATCGAGTCAGAGTGGGGTAGAACAAAGAAAAGCTGGAAAAACTAAGACACGTATTGTCTTTCAACCTGTCATCTGTTGGATTCTCAGTCAGAAGAAACGATGAGCCCATAAGACCTTAGAAATGGGTAGACATTTTAGAAAAAGCATTGGCTGTCACCTCGTCAGGAGTCAATTTTATTTAAATTTCAAAGGACATCTGGTTTATGATCTCACCTTCTGGGACCCCACGAGTTATCAAATCACTCTAATGGGTCCTGGGCCTTGTACAGATGCCTGTGGCTGAATCTGCAGCATTTTCATGACCATCTCTGGACTGGGCAGTGAACGTGAGGTCTAACTAATCTTTCTATTTCCAGCATCTCGCACAGGACTTGGCACAGAGGACTCATTCAGTTGGTGCTTGTTGAAATAAGTTGGTTCTTAATACAACAAAGACTTCCCATTCTTCATTAAGCCTTGGTCCTACTTCACTGTGATCAGTACTCAGAGCAGGGTTTGTTTTCGTGCTTCCTCCTCTTGGCTTCCTCATTTCTTTATTTTTTGACTTACAGATGGTCCTGGTTTCACTTCCTGCTTGGTTTCTGAATTCTCTGAGCACGAGACTGGGAGACGCAGGCCCTTTCCCTGCAGCTTTCAAAACCTTTCTTAGAGCTGATCTTACAAATGCTGGCACTGCGAAATCGCTGCGTGGGCACTTGGCAACTTCTCCAGCCTCACTGAGAGTCACTATCCTGTTGAATGAATCCGGCGCCTGAGGGGAGAGAGAGGGCATACGGTGTGGGTGCGTAGAAACACGTGAGAGTCTTCTCTTTTATCTGCTACCAGACGTGGGGCAGGTCACCTGATTACCTACTTCCCCCGTCTTCTGATGGACTTTGCTGTCCTGTGTCCTGAGTAGCTGAGTGGCCATTAGAGGCCCATCCCTTCCTCTGTGTCTCATGACTACGAAGGTCCTGATTTTTTGTACTTTATCAAAGACAAATCCTGAGACCAAAGTCAAGATAAATCTGATTCAGAAAAATACATGTGGCATTTTTGCACCCGAGCACTGAGAAGCCGATTGGCTTCTCAGTCACACCCTCCACACCCAAGTCCATGAAAAATGTGCCCTTAACTCTCCTCTAGAAGCTTGATTCCTGTCTCGTCATGAGACTCTTCAGCAAGGTGGTCCTTCCTGCTTTTTCTATGGATCTGGGCCTGTGGTCTACCTTATTGGGGGGACCTCTCGCAGCACCTGAAGTTATTCTGTCTTTCTGGACCTTCATGTGGCAGGGCAGTGCCTACCTGTCCACTGGTCATCACACCTGCTTCCCAATCCCTCGAGTGCTCTTTCCAGCATCACCATCTGCTCTTTAGCACCCTCCAGCACTGCCTTCTCCCAGCACTGCCTTCTCCCAGCACAAGATGGGTGGGGTAGCAGGACTGAAGTGCTCCCACCCCAGTGTAGTTTCTAAATAGGTTTCTACCCACTTGTATTCAAATTGACAGCTTGGCTCTCAAAGAACTGAGGCTCCAAAGAGGTCTCATTTTCCCTATAGTTCCAGTCTTCTTAAAAAATAAATTCAGGGGACCAGCAGTTGGTGTAACATTTATATCACTGAACTTCCACATTGTTGACCACAGTGCAAGTCCCAGACTTGGTGGCTTAAAACATGCCTGGCACATGTGCATGCATGCCTAAAGTCCCAAGAGGAAAATGAAGGAGAAAGGATTATGGTAAGGCCACCCCCATCCCCATGAATGATTTCTCGCTTCCTCTCTCCCTGTCTCTCTCTGTCTCTCTGACAAGTGAATGTGCCCTATAGTAAAAAATCTCACTCTTAAAAAACAAAACAACCAAAAAAACTCTCTTAAAAATTAAATAAGTAAAGATGACATGCAAAAAAAATCCACTAAAAAATGAAAAATAATAATAAATCCAGAGAGAGAAGTGTTTCCCTATACACGAGACTGGAACCCTCTGTGCACGTTATTACAGAGGGGCAGTAGAAGAGACCAAACACTTACCCAACTTATGACTTGTGTTGGTGGTGATTGGTTTGTTGTTAGTTTTAAATAGATTCATTTCAAAATATAAATAGAAAATGACTCCCAAGTTGTCATAGGCATTATGCCAAATATTTCAGACACTCATGAATATTATTAGATAATTATCATATTTACTGTCAATAGCACTCATTAATTTCATGAGCAGGGAAAGGAGCTCTTTCAAGCATAATTGCTACAGTCTGAAGCAAGTCACTATCCAAGTATGAAGCAATTCCATGTAATCTGTCTCTGTGGACTGGTGACTAGACAATGCCATATCTTCCTTTAACATCTTTTTTTTTTTTTTGGAGAGGTTTTTGCTATAGGGCGTGTGCGCTTGCCAGACAGACAGAGAGAGACAGAGAGATAGAAAGCGAGAAATCCCCCCCCCCCAGGGGGGATGGCCATGCCGCAATCCCTTTTCCTCTATTCTCCTCTCGGGATCTTGGGCATGCACGCACATGCGCCCGGCGTGAGTTTTAAGTCACCAGGGTTGGGATGCGAACCGCGGTCGACTACGTGGGAGTCCAGCAACATAGCCATTACACTAACTGCTGATCCCCCTTTAACATCATTTTCATAGCCTCCAACTAATAACACTTCTAAGCAGTAAAGGGTCTCACCCAGTCCTACTCAACTACCTTCATGAAGCACTTTCTGTGAGTCAAATACAGTGTTTGTACTAGAAGGATAAACAGTCCCACCCCTCACAGAGTTCACAGTTTAGTGATGCAGGTAGAAGCAAACAAATAATGTTGACTCTGGGTTTTCTATACCATAGCAGAATGCTATACAGATGTGGTTCAAAAAAGGAAAAGAGAAGCTCTCTGTGAAGAATCAAAGGAGGTCCCAAGAAGGCAATGCATGGGCTTTAAAGGATCAATAAGAATGGAGCATTATGATATATCATAGAGAAAGTGTTGTAGGTGAGGATTTCTTGACTCTCTTCCTCCTCCTCCTCCTCCTCCTCCTCCTCCTCCTCCTCCTCTTTTTTTTTCCTCCTCCTCCTCCCCCCCCTCCTCTTCCTCTCCTCCCCATCCCCACTTCAGTAGATTAGGCTATTGGGGAGATGGAAAATGGAAAGACTGAGTGGTTGATGATTTATTTTTCGAAGAGAAGATGTAACTTTAAAAGAAAGAGTAGAGGAGAGGGGAGCAAATCAATAATAATAATAATAATAATAAATATACATAGCACATACCATATGCCTGATTGACATGATTCCAAACATTAGGTCAACAGAAAAGTCATGACTCATTTTTGCTTAAAAAAAAAAACATAGAAAAAGCATCATGACTTTTCTGACATCCCAATATTTTGTAGGTATAAGTTCATCTAATCTTCGCTGCCATTTTATAGATGTGGAAAGAAGACTGGGTAATTTACCCAGGAACACATGCCTCAGAACGAGAGAGTGGGCTGGCTGTGCAGTCTGAAAACTGTGAAACAACAAAGTCAAGGGATTATTACGTGCCTGTAGGGAATGTGTTCACTCAGAGTTGAGTTCAAGACGGAAGATGAAATCCAAGTGTAAGAGACTGAGAGTGCCAAAAATGCCAGTGGGGGACTAGCAGGAGGCGTAATGGTTACGTCACTAGACTCCTACATGGCTGACTATGGTTTGAGTCCCAGAGACTTGAAATTTACACCAGGCGCAAATGTGTGCATGTCCAAAATACCAAGAGAAGAATGAAGGAGAAAGGACTGCAGCATGGCCAACCCCCCTGTGGGGGTGATTTCTCACTCTCTATCTCCCTGTCTCTCTGGCAAGTGCACAGGCCCTACAGCAAAGATCCCTCTCTTTAAAAAAAATGAATGCCAAAGGAAGGTTTGAAAGAAAAGTTGCTACTTCTTCACCCTCGTTACCTTCCCCAAACACAGCCTTAAGTATTTTCTCAACAGGCTGGAAGAGATTTAAATTGTTTCTCAGGACTTTGTGTTCTACTGGGCCCCTTTTTCTTTAAATGTGACATCCTGTTGAAACCAGCACTTGTCATGGGGGCCGAATACTGTGAGGATAACACAAGTGGTCCAGACAGGGGTGGTCAGATTGGGGAGAAAGTGACAAAGAGCAGGGACCCGGATACTCCAGGAATAGAGGGCAGTTTATGTGTGGACATAAGGAGAGCCTGGTGTTTGGGAAATTCATCTGTAACAGATGATGACAGAATTGATTCCATTTTCCATCTCCTCCAGATTTAGCCCAGAGACTTGGTGTCCTGACAAAAAAACTCCATCAGGCACCCACATGCGACAAGAGCTTGAAGATGTCCACCATGCACCTTCCCCACCTTAGGGTCTCTTTTGTCTGTGCCCACCCTGATCCACACAGCAGCAAGACTGCCTCTGCTAGCTTTTTGCTCTTATTCCTACTGCCCTTAACTCAGAGGACAACAGAAATTTACCTCGGGGAGAGGAATATTATAATACCTTTTGAAATTCAAAGAGCATTTGGCTTTCTTTGATGTTGATGAACATTCAAATCAGAAACCGTAGGTTCAAAATCCCACTGCAGAATCAGAAAGCCTTGCCTCTCAAAGCGGGGGTCCAAGCATCAACACTGGTCATTCCTGGGCTCTGTGTTTCTTCCATGGCTGTGTTGACACACTGGTTTCTGGCCAGAGCAAAGTATTTGCTTATGACCTTGAATAAAATGCAGACATCACCTCACTCACTGGGTCTCATCAAAAGCAGAACGTGTCTTTCCCTTCTTCATTGTCAGAACAGCAAAAGCACCAGGCTAGGTCATCCAGGGTCGTTGTTTGCCTCCCAGTGGAGGCGAACATTTCTTCCTGGGTTCTGTTGATGTGGCACATGCACACTTTAACCCCAGGAGTTGGCTACACTCTTTGAAGCCCCAGCATCTCCCTTCAGATTTTCCCAATGGGGTAAGTCTGGTTTTGGCTTTCAGGGATTCAAAGGCTACAGCCCTGAGTGCCTTTTGTAATATTCCACTACTCAGTTAGGGAACCTCTGTTTTCTTATTTTTTTAGAGAGATTTTTGTTATAGGGTGCATACACTCACCAGAGAGATGGAGAGACATAAAGTGAGAACCTCCCCCACAACAGAATGGCCACCCACAATCCCTTCTCCTCTATTCTCCTCTTGGGATTTTGGGCATACATACACATATGCCTGGCATCAGTTTTAAGGTGCTGGGGCCAGTACTCTGTGAGAGTCCAGCAACATAACCATTATGCCACCTGCTGGTCCCAGGGGACCCTTCTTTAAGACTAAGGTTCAAGTTTACAGGCATTCTGATCCCCCTCTGTGGCCCTGTCTGGTGATTTCTCACTCTCTATCTCCCTGTCTCTCTGGCAAGTGCACAGGCCCTACAGCAAAGATCCCTCTCTTTAAAAAAAATGAATGCCAAAGGAAGGTTTGAAAGAAAAGTTGCTACTTCTTCACCCTCGTTACCTTCCCCAAACACAGCCTTAAGTATTTTCTCAACAGGCTGGAAGAGATTTAAATTGTTTCTCAGGACTTTGTGTTCTACTGGGCCCCTTTTTCTTTAAATGTGACATCCTGTTGAAACCAGCACTTGTCATGGGGGCCGAATACTGTGAGGATAACACAAGTGGTCCAGACAGGGGTGGTCAGATTGGGGAGAAAGTGACAAAGAGCAGGGACCCGGATACTCCAGGAATAGAGGGCAGTTTATGTGTGGACATAAGGAGAGCCTGGTGTTTGGGAAATTCATCTGTAACAGATGATGACAGAATTGATTCCATTTTCCATCTCCTCCAGATTTAGCCCAGAGACTTGGTGTCCTGACAAAAAAACTCCATCAGGCACCCACATGCGACAAGAGCTTGAAGATGTCCACCATGCACCTTCCCCACCTTAGGGTCTCTTTTGTCTGTGCCCACCCTGATCCACACAGCAGCAAGACTGCCTCTGCTAGCTTTTTGCTCTTATTCCTACTGCCCTTAACTCAGAGGACAACAGAAATTTACCTCGGGGAGAGGAATATTATAATACCTTTTGAAATTCAAAGAGCATTTGGCTTTCTTTGATGTTGATGAACATTCAAATCAGAAACCGTAGGTTCAAAATCCCACTGCAGAATCAGAAAGCCTTGCCTCTCAAAGCGGGGGTCCAAGCATCAACACTGGTCATTCCTGGGCTCTGTGTTTCTTCCATGGCTGTGTTGACACACTGGTTTCTGGCCAGAGCAAAGTATTTGCTTATGACCTTGAATAAAATGCAGACATCACCTCACTCACTGGGTCTCATCAAAAGCAGAACGTGTCTTTCCCTTCTTCATTGTCAGAACAGCAAAAGCACCAGGCTAGGTCATCCAGGGTCGTTGTTTGCCTCCCAGTGGAGGCGAACATTTCTTCCTGGGTTCTGTTGATGTGGCACATGCACACTTTAACCCCAGGAGTTGGCTACACTCTTTGAAGCCCCAGCATCTCCCTTCAGATTTTCCCAATGGGGTAAGTCTGGTTTTGGCTTTCAGGGATTCAAAGGCTACAGCCCTGAGTGCCTTTTGTAATATTCCACTACTCAGTTAGGGAACCTCTGTTTTCTTATTTTTTTAGAGAGATTTTTGTTATAGGGTGCATACACTCACCAGAGAGATGGAGAGACATAAAGTGAGAACCTCCCCCACAACAGAATGGCCACCCACAATCCCTTCTCCTCTATTCTCCTCTTGGGATTTTGGGCATACATACACATATGCCTGGCATCAGTTTTAAGGTGCTGGGGCCAGTACTCTGTGAGAGTCCAGCAACATAACCATTATGCCACCTGCTGGTCCCAGGGGACCCTTCTTTAAGACTAAGGTTCAAGTTTACAGGCATTCTGATCCCCCTCTGTGGCCCTGTCTCCAGGACCCTCTACTTACCTCTCCTGTAGAAGAGTTTAAAGGATATTGGAAAGCCAGAGAGACAGTCCCTGGGCTGCTTCCAGCCTACACATTGGGGGAGAACTGTTTATCCTATTAGCAAAGCCAGCAGAGCCTTACTTTGGCCTCCACTGAAAATTCCCCAGGGTAGTGAGCAGGCTATGTCAGACTGCTTTGGAAACTGCAGGAAGAAGGGCTCTGTTCAACGTTATTTACAATTCAGTAAACCATAGCATTTCCCTGGTCTAGCCAGTTTCCTAACTGACCAGACTAAATTCTGCAGAGCTTTTCTGCTGTTCAGCAAATATGGTAAGCTCACGCAAGGGCTGACTGTTCCGCAGGCCAGCATCTGAGCCCAAGCACACAGCCACCACGGCCTCAAATGACATGTGCACATCTGGCAGTCACACTCAGTCCCAATTCCATGGAGACTGACTGGGAGACATGCAGACACAGCGTAAGAGTTGGGACTGACATCGGTCAGGGCAATTGCTGGATTCAAAGCCGTCTGCTTTTCAGTTCTCTGCAGAGAAATAACACAAGTGGTAGAAACTCCCTTAGATTAAAATGAAAGTTATAATAAATACATAGTTACTATTTGTAAACATTTATGTTTTCAGGTAATTTTTTTTTTAAGTTCATTCATTTGTGAGCCAGTAGGTAACATAGTGGCTAAGGTGCTGAACACCCACATGGCTGACCACAGTTCAAGCCCTGGACCTGGCGACTTGAAAATCACATCAAGTATGTGTGTGTGTGTGTGTGTGTGCCTAAAATCCCAAAAGGAGAATGGAGGAGAAGGAATTGTGGTGTAGTCATCATCTGTAGGGTGTAATTTCTCACTTTACCTCTCTCTGTCTCTCTCTCTGGTGAGCACAAATGTCCTATGGCAAAAAACCTAAAAAAAAGAAAAACACATTCATGTGATATAAAAGTAATACACAGTGATTTAATGCTTTAGTCAACCCACAGCTGGGTTTCAAAATAACATATATGCAAAATACTTGAGAATCTTGTTCCACCACTCATTCCACTCAGGGGGCCTGAGAGTCAGGCCTGGAATTCTACATCTTTAATGACCTCTCAGGTGACATAGTTGGTGTCACATGTAGTCTAGGAAATTTGGGTCTAGAAAGTGTAATAATCTCCCTCTATCCCCAACCCACTCACACACATCTCTCTGATGATATTTCAGATTATAATATGTTTCAGATTTATATTATGATATAACCTGCTGTCATTACTGGCTGTAGAGGAGAAGCATCCTTCTTGGTCCACACCAAAAATGCAATTTATTCTTTTTACTGTATGCACCAAATTCCATGTGCAAAATACCATGATTTATTTGCTTTGCATATTACTGATGGAAAGTCAGGATATTTCCTTTTTTTTTTTTTTTTAGAGAGAGAGATTTTTGCAATAAGACATGTGTACTTGCCCAAGAGAAAAAGAGAGACACAGAGACAGAAAGCAAGTAATCACCCCCCAGGGAAGGTGGCCATGCCACAATCTCTTCTCTTCCATTCTCCTCTTGGGATTTTGGGCATACATACACACGCGCCAAGCATGAGGTTTTTCTTGGGGTTTGCTTTTCTTTTTATTTTTAAACCACTGGATCTGGTACTCAAACTGTGGTCACTAAGTGGGAGTCCAGTGACGTAACCATTATGCCATCTGCTGGTCCCTGTCATTTATTCTTTTTACTATATGTACAGAATTTCATGGGCAAAATACCATGATTAGTTTGCTTTGCCACTTAGCAATGGAAAGGCAGAGTATTTCTCAGTTTGGGGACCTTTTTAACCCCATCCATGTTTACCTCCTCTATTATTGAGCCAGAAGGAGATCTGGACGATTAGCTATCTCACCCAGGCCTCACAGGAAGCCCTGCAGTTCTGAGTGAAGAAAGATGGTGCTCAGAGTCTCAGAATGAAATAACTGAACCAAGCCACACAACACATGGGAACATAGCTGCTGGGGCTCTGTAGCATGAGTGTGCTTTCTGCAAGAGCTATTGCTCGTCAACTGGGACCCTGTGACATCATGGGATAAACAGAGTTCATCTTCCTTTGTCATCAACTTTATTTGACTGTGGTAGAGGAAAACCAGTTCCCTACTTTTATACTAAAAACACATATATGTGTAATAAAGAAAAAAAAAAAAACAACAAGGGACCAGCAGTTAGCGTAATGGCTATGTCGCTGGACTTCCACGTAGTCAACAGCAGTTCACATCCCGGACCCGGTGGCTTAAACTCACGCTGGGCGCATGTGTGTGCGTGCCCAAGATCCCGAGAGGAGAATGGAAGAGAAGGAATTGCAGCATGGCCATCCCCCCTGGGGAGTGATTTCTCGCTTTCTATCTCTCTATCCCTCCCTGTCTGTCTGACAAACGCAAGTGCCCTATAGCAAAAACCTCTCAAAAAAAAAAAAAAAAAACACACAAAATTCACAGGAATGTTTTTTTTAATGCTAGAGAATATGTATGCATGAGAGAAAGAGAGAAGGCGCTCCCCAGTGCAGCCTAGTCATGCCACAGTTCTTTTTTTTCTCCACCTCTCTATCCCAGAAAGATTCCGGGCTCATACGCATGTGCCTACCATGTGTTTCAAGCCACAGGGGCCAGGACTGAAACCCTGGTTAGCCATGTGGGATAAGGCTTCCTCTGAGCAATGCTTAACTATTACCCAACAGGGCCAGGTCTCACAGGACTTCTTAAAATTAAATTATGATAGCTCAAAAATGCTTCCTTTTAGAACTTCTGGGATACAGCTCATGGCTCTCTATACTTAGGAGTAATTTAATAGATAATGCTCAGACTCAAGTAAGAACTTGATTTCATGCCCTCATTGAACAGGTGAGAAAATGAATCTTCACAGTGGTTGACTAACCCAAGATATTTGATTAATTAAAGCAGATCAATAAGATAGTCTTAGATTATTAAGGTAGAAAGCATGTGAAGCTTTAAAAATTGAGAACAATGTATAAATCACTGTTTTAGTCCAGGAGTTGTTAAACCTTTCTGCATATTAAAATCAGTAGAGAAGTTATTCAAATTCCCAGTGTTGAGGCTCAATGAATTGAGAAGTATTTGGGGTGAAACCCAGATAGTAATATGTTTAATTTCTAGGAGACATTAGTGTTAAACCTAGGGGCCAGTTCTTGCAAATCAAAGTGCTAGAGGCCTACTTAAATTTGAATCTCAGATAACAACAAGTAAATTTTTTAGTATGTCTCAAATAGTGCATAAGATGGACTTATACTAAATAACTTATTGTTTATCTAAACTCAGATTTGACTAGGTATCCTGAATTCTATCTGCCCCTCATCCTACTAGCCAAGGCAGCCAAATTCGAGAGCAGGAATTTAAGAGAAGTCTTTAACTGTGAAAGACACCAGGTGGCACTTTGAGGTGAAGGTGCCCTTTAAAGGTAATTTTTGTACACTGATGGGTAACCCTTGATTCCACATTTGTCCAGCCTGAGACAGATTGAGAAGCTAGGTGGATGGCATCTTCTTGGATCAACTAAAGAGGGAAACAAGATGTTACGTATTGAAACGCAAGTGCAGCAGGCAGGAGATATTAGTGCACGAAGGCTCTCCTGCATGAAGCTGAGTTTGCCAAAGTATCTTTCTACCCGGTTATGTGTAAACACATAGTTGAGCCCCTGACCAGACTCTGACAAGGTTCAAATGTTTCCAGCAGAAGAGGGTCCCTTCCCATAAACACTGACTTCATGTCACAAGCAGTTAGACATCTTCTGAAAGTGCCACTCAGGTATGTACTGCAAGCCCCCCTTTTCTCACTAGCATTTTATCTCCCAGACCTGATGAGTAGGATGCTTAGAGACCCTCTATTTTTACTAAAAGTCTCTCAGGCTCAAAAATGCAACCAAACTAGCAAGAAACAAAATACCCAGTCCCAATCAGACAGCAAACACTGAACTAAAATGACAAAGGCCAGCCCTGAGGTCCAGCTTTTTTCTTCCTAGGACAGAGAGGCCTAGGTGCCAGGTTAAGTATCGACAAGTGACCACATTGAAGGTCCTGGAGCAAGCAGCAGCCAGACTGTCACACACAAATTATCTGGGGGGAGAGGGGATGGGACATTTTACAGGTCTGACCTTCCAAGAATTTCTAGACTCATCCGTGATTTGCAAGCAATGAACCTATTCCTAGGAAGGATTTCTGTGCGAGCTGTCCTATTCATAAAAGCACGAACGTCATTGTAATCCCAACCCACTAGTCCATAAACAAAGGGTCCTTCCCAGCAGACATTTTCCTATTTGGTTACTGTTTCTCTCTAGTTTTAAGCCCATAAATGGTACCAATGGAAAACCGAGATGGGCTGGCTCTGCACCGTTCAAATGAGACCAACTCCCATCTAAATAGACCAAACCCAAGACAAGCAACGTGTGGGCGAGAGGAGAGAAAAGTGATGACTGGGATTTTCTCAAGAGCACATATGAAGGAAATGGGGAAGGAAGCTGGCTTTCTCCCACCAGTGTGCCCAGCTCCCAGCCCAGGGAGCAAGCTGGCTGCCTTGCCAACCCCATTCTCAGGCAGTGTCCGAGATTCAGCCTCCCACCAGAAACACACACAACCAATTAGCCCTTGCTGGCCTCTCTCCTGGGACTCCAGATGGCCTCTGTCAGGATGCCTCTTTAGTCTTGCTCCAAACATGATCAATTACAGCCCAGAAAACTCTTGAAGGCATTCATCACCTCTGAGGTTAAGACCATGAAATCCCATCTCTTCACTGAGGTCTCTCTGAAGCTTGGAAGCCACAAACTCTTTCCTGGGGCAAAGAGCCCATCTCCTTGGGCTGCCTGACCTCACTGGCAGCTCTCGGTGGCCACAATGACTCATGTGGCGGCTGTCCACCCTCAAGACCTCCGTGGGCGAGGACACCATCTGGTTACCAAGAGCAGTGCACTCGGCATCAGGCCACCCTGGAGAGCCAATGAGAAGGGCCCAAGCTCCCACCGAGCTCAAACTCTCCTCCTGCTCCCCTCAAAATATATTGTAGTTGGTTCATTCACCAAATATTTCCTGAGCTTCAGATAGATTTTGTCACATTCTCACTCCTAAGCTCGACAATGGGAGTACTAAATGAATAAAACAAAGTCCTTGTCCTCTAAAATCTCAATTTACAAACTTAAAAGAAGATGTGAGGAGAGGCATGAAGGCCTTTTGAAGGGTCTGATGTTTTCAGAGAGACAAAAGGACTCTTTCAGCATCTGCGGAGACAGAAAGGGTGGAGAGACTGCAAGGCTGGGGATGCCAAAGAGAATTCCATCACATCCAGTGATCTGGCCAGAGGGTATACTTAGTGAAGTTGACAAATGTTCTATACAGAGATGATTGTTAGAGTGTTAGAGTGTTACTAATAAAAATGAAATGTTGGAAATCCCTTGAATATTCAACTAGAAACACATAATTACAAGTTTAGAGAGTAAACATTTGGTAAAGTATTATATGGTATTCACTCCTTTATTCATTCAATAAATATTTATTGCACACCTATTCAGTGCCTATCTGAAGTCCAGGCCTTGGGGAAACAGATGTGAGATACCAGAACACACACAACAAATTACCCTTTGCTGACCTCCCTCCTGGTGCTCCAGATGGCCTCTACCACCATGACCCTGAATTCTTGCTTTAGACATGATCAATTTGAGCCCAGAAATCTCTTGAAGGCATTTGTCACCTCTGAGATTAAACTACTAAATTCCATTTCCTGGGGCCAGTGGATGACAAAGTGGTTAAGGGGCTCGACTCCATCATGGCCGACTATAGTTTGAGTTCCAGACCCAGAGGCTTGAAATTCATGCCAGGCATGAGTGTATGTGTGCCCAAAATCCTGAGAGAAGAATGGAGAAGGGATTGTGGCTTGGCTCTCCCCCACGGAGAGTGATTTCTTACTTTCTGTCTCTCTGTCTCTCTGTGTGTCTCTGGCAAGCACATGTCCCCTATAGCAAAAATCTCTCTTAAAAAAAATAAATTAATAAATCCCATTTCCTGGCTGAAGTCTCCTCTGAAACTTAGAATATATGGAATTTCCTTCCTGGGGCAAATAATATATTGATATATTAAGATAGTTATATATAATAATATATATTTATATTAAATAATATCTAGAACACACATATGAATATAGAGAGAGACTTGTAACTTTAGATAAGGCAATCTGAATAGACTTTTATTGATCAGCAGATACTAAAGACCACTATTGGAAACAGACAGACAACTGGCTAGAAGGCTGTTGAGAGAGACACAAAAGATAAAGACAGTATTGAAGTCTTTATATAGGGACTGATAACCAGAATACACGGGGAACTCAAGCATCTTACCAAAAGAAAATGAATAACCCAATTGAAAGATGGGAAAATGAGCTGAGTAAACAGCTCTCTAGGGAACCAGCAGTTAGCGTAATGGCTATGTCGCACACACATATATATATATATATATATATATATATATATATATACTGAAAAATTATTATCATGTATGAGCAGATCCAGGTCAGAGTGAAAGAAAGTGATCTGAGAATATGACACTGAGGTGCTCCATTATTCATGGGATGGTTAAGTGCAGGAATCTGATAAACAGTGCTGAGAGGTCATTGTACTGTAAGATTCTACCCTAGAAGAGGAAAGAAATAGACAATTCTAAAAGAGAAGACACATTTAATTTTAGTAGTAATTTGTCTCAGTGGATAGCATTTTCTCTTTTGCCAAGTAGATCGATGTGAATTCATAATTTCAATGGTGATTTAATTTTTGCATAAATAATAAAATGACAGAGAAAGAGATACATTGCAAGAAAGAAACACCAAGGTGCTCGGAAATTGTGCTATATATTTTTTATTGTGGGAAATCACATTTGGTTGAAAAATAACAATAACTTCAAGTTTTACTTTTGGTATCTTTTTAAGATAAATTGAGAAATAACAAAGCCAGTTCCTATTGTTCCTGCATGGTTCTCAAATGGACATTGCAGGTGGGTACAAGTGGTAATGCAGGCTGGGTCACGGCCAGACCCGTGTGGGTGTGAGGGCATCATGGCTCTGTGGCTCACAGAAACTAGCCTTCAACAACAAGGACGACCAGGGAATGCATTATGGGTCAGGTCGGCATGTCCCAAGGTAGTGTGGAATGGAAGTTTCAAAGTATACCCCTTAATTACATTCTACCTCACAATAAGAAAAACACACACCTCAAGAGGAAAATAGAGAGGTAAGACACTTGTGGGACACAGATAAAGTTTATTATCTGTTGACGAGGATGTGTATGGTGGTCTCAACTGGGCTGGACTGAGGTGTATATCATGCTAGATAAAGTCTCTTCACAATCTAAATTATGTATAGTGATTTAAAAATAAATAAAAATTAATTGATTAATTAATTTTAAAAATTCAAAAGAAGAAAATATATATATAAACTAAATTTTATGTGTACACATACCAGTGTAAATGTGTGTAATTTCCCCTTACAGGGAACTGAAGAAGTGGTGGACAGTACATTATATTATTTTTTTTTTAGAGGTTTTTGCTTTAGGGTGTGTGCGCACACCAGACAGAGAGAGGCAGAGAGACAGAAAGCGAGAAATCAACCCCCAGGGGGGATGTCCACGCTGCAATTCCTTCTCCTCCATTCTCCTCTCGGGATCTTGGGCACGCACGCCCACACACCCGGTGTGAGTTTTAAGCCACCAGGTCCGGGATGCGAACCACGGTCGACTACGTGGGAGTCCAGCGATATAGCCATTACACTAACTTCTGGTCCCCTGTACAGTACATTATTGAGGACAGATTTGAAGTACAATAATATACCAGTATAAATTACTAAAAAAAAAAGAAAGAAAAAGGTTTTCAAATTTATTTCAATCTCTGTACATGGTGATAAAGGGTCTGTACAGGGCACTTCAAAAAGTTTGTGGAAAAAATGGAATTAAAGTACAAGGGGCAGGAACCAGCAGTTAGTGTAATGGCTATATCGCTGGACTCCCACGTAGTCGACCGTGGTTCGCATCCCGGACCTGGTGGCTTAAAACTCACACCGGGTGTGTGGGCGTGCGTGCCCAAGATCCCGAGAGGAGAATGGAGGAGAAGGGATTGCAGCGTGACCATCCCCCCTGGGGGGTGATTTCTTGCTTTCTGTTTCTCTGTCTCTCTCTGTCTGTCTGGCGAGCGCACGTGCCCTATAGCGAAACACCTCTCCAAAAAAAAAAAAGTACAAGGGGCTTTCTTGGTGAAAAAAAAAAAAATGAAATTCAGGTATTATAGTTTTACACAATATGCATCTTCTATAAACTTTTTGAATACACTTCTCATGCATTAACCTCAGGGAAGGAGGCCTTTTATAAAAAGTACTAATATAGTAATAATACGAATCTGAATGCAGAGGTCAATTCTCCAGAGAACGCGGAGACTTATACACAAGTTAATGCTCGCTGGCTAACAAGAACAAAGCAGCTCACCAGAAGTTGTCTCTAACCAGGGCAGTTTTCTGAGGACACTGCTGTATGCTGAGGGAGCCCAGACTGTCTTCATCACCATATCCCACCATTCAGGAAGGAGGAAACTTGGTCATGGAGATAGAGCTGAAAGATGTTCCACTCTGCGGAACAAAGCTAAAACCAGAGAGCAATGGCTTATAGCCCCTTTTATGTTATTAGCAACTCAGATACAGGCCTATTTCCAGGGTAAGACTCAGGAGAAGCAGAACAGAATAGCCTGTGGGTGCACCTGGTTACCAGATCTCCTACTTGTGAGCAGTTTGGAGGCATACCTGGTTGTTGCATCTCTCCTCCTTGTGAGCAGTCCAAAGGCACACAGCTGTCATATCCCATGACAACCTCATGTCCTTAGATGAATCCACCAGCTCACAGTCACCCAAGAGGCTCCCCAAAAGTCTGGCAGAGGTACACCCAGACCAGAAGTATTTTTTCTGCAGATTTCCCTTGGTTCATTTTCTTTCCACAGTGGGATTTGAAATCAGTTATTTCAACCTGAGAACTTTTTGAACAGGAAGATCTATTTTTACTAAAAATAAATTAAATATACAATTAGACTAAAATTCTGGGGTCCTCAGGAACTAGAAGATTGCAGTTATTTTCAGTCACAAGTGGATTTAAATGTGCAACCATGCTGCAAAATTTCTCCATATTTCTGAGCCAAGTCTTTGACACTTGGGAATTCACTGCAAGAGAGGACCTTTGAAAAAGGTAAGGTCGGGACCATCAGTTAGCATAATAACTATGTCGCTGAACTCCCATGTAGTCGACTGTGGTTTGAGTCCCTGACCCGGTAGCTTAAACTCACGCCAGGTGCATGTGCATGTATGCCCAAGATCCCGAGAGGAGAATGGAGGATAAAGGATTGCGGCATGGCCATCCCCCCTGGGGGGTGATTTCTCACTTTCTGTCTCTCTGTCTCTCTCTCTCTGTCTTTCCAGCAAGCACATGTGTCCCTATAGCAAAAACCTCTCAAAAAAAAATAGTAAGGTTGTCCCTGAGGATACATAGCCTAGTGTGGATTCTTATACCATTGGTTTGGCAGCAGCCAAATTGATGAGTGGAGTTTATGAACAAAAGTCAGGAATGAAGAAGGAAAATAAATAAATAAATAAATAAATAAATAAATAAATAAGTCATTTGTTTTACTGCCCTGTCCCTCAGGATAGAAGGGACTTTGATCTGACCCAAAGATCCTTCCTGCTCATGGGGCCGGCTTCAGCCTTAGGTACAGAGAGTGGTGTTTGACCCTTTTGCATTCTGCTTTTCCTGCCCACCTCTTACCTTCAGGGACCCAGAACCTTTAACTCACCCCCTCTCTGACTGCAGTTCCTTGAAGTCAACCTGAATCAATATATTCTCCCTAAACTGTTAAAACATGGCTCAAAGCTTAGCCCAGAGCAGGTCCAGAATAAATGTTTGTTCTATCAGAATCTCCAGTGAGGAAAGTTCCATAATCTCTTCTTTTCACAAGCACACTAGCCAGTCCAATAAGCAGGCTAGCTTGGGAAATTCTGATTTGCAATAATGCAATTTGAAATAATGGAAATAAAGGAACAGGGTAAGAGAATGTTTAGGAAGAGTTTACAGATGTTCTTCAACGGTGATGTGATGGAGTAGGAAGAAGCATGAGACGATCACTCAACAAATAATAGATACATTTGGTGGGTGGTGGAAGGCCTGCTGAGCGTCGAAGTTTTCACCCAGAAGGACTCTACAATCTAGTTGAGAAAGCACATGAACAAAACCTAAAGAAAGGGAAAAGCTGTTTGTGCCTTGGAAGTAATGGATCTGGGACTGAGTCTTCCTTGGAATAAAATAACTGGAAACCAGTCCTGTCTGTGTTAAGTGTTACTCCCTCCCAGAGGAACACCAGGAGAGATGGAGCAGAGACCTGGTTTCCTTATGGAGAATGATCCAACAAGCCAAATAGTCTTAACCTTTCAAGAAAGGCTGGCTCTACTGCACCCTAAAAATAAGGATTTGAAAAGCAGCCAGTTACCAGAGTGCCTCAGGTTTATCAACTATGTCCAGAACATCCAATTCCACATTTAAAGTTGTTTAGGTCACGGTTCTTATTTTATTACATAATCATTTCTCATCACTAGTATTTAAGATTGTTAGAGAATTCAAGTAAGTCTGTGTGCAGCACACCTTAAAACTCATACAAAACACAAAACACTTGATTCGTGTCCCCAGCTGCCTGACTTGAGAAACGGAAGTCTTTCTCCATGAATATGATCCTGTGCTGAAAGCTTTCTGCACTGAATCCCCGAGTCAGTGCCGAAGCACTCATGAGCCTCTTTAATTTGAGTTGTCCAAACATGTTCACATGGGATACAAGTAGAATTAGGTAAAGTAATCTCTCCTGAGTCCCATTCGTGACCTCTACCCCTCTTCCCTCTGTCATCTTTGCACACAGCTGGCCTCTGGAGGGCCAGTGGAGACCAGCCAAGGCTCTTTAGGAAAATAATTAGTTACTATTTATTGAGCGTGAACAATCGCCAGAAATGTGCTCTTAGTCCTTCCACCTCATGAATCTATCCTCCCTTTAATAACTGCACTATTGTCCCACCAACCTTAGGAATGTCAACTTCCACTCTTCCTAGGTCTCATTGGGCTCATCTGTAAAATGAGGATTCAACAGAGTCGTTTCCAAACACCCTTCACCCGTCAACTACAGAAAGTCTGAGTCAGTGTATGAAAGCTTGGCTATGACTCTGAATGTGCCTCACAAACTCACCTCACACACGAAGCTCAGAGCCAATTCTCGCTCTTAACCTTCTGAACTGAGATCAGAAGGGGCTTCCCTGCACCCACTGCTATTAGAGATGCAGATATGGCATCTTTAGTGAAGCCCGTTATACCCAAGATCATGGGCAATTACTGACCGATCAACTGTTGTGGAAGTCCTCTCCTTCCTTGCCAAGGCAAACTTGAAATGCTATGAAGGAACGACTTACGGGCACATCGTAGGCATTTAATAAATATTTCCCGAATGGATGAGTTAAAGAAGGTCCAAGTGAATGGGTAGCTGGATAGATAGAAGATGTTTAAGAACAAGAACTCTGGTTCCAAGACTTAAAAATGGTGGGAACTTGGAAAACCCTTTAAACTCTGTAGGACTTAATTTCTTTAAAAAAAAAAAAAAGTCATAAAAGTTTCTACCTCATAAGGTTATTATGAGGATTAAAGAAAATAATTTGCACAAATTGCTCAGTAATTTAGCCAAAATAGTACCAATAAATGCTAACTCCTATTGGAATAGTCAGTGCAAGTTATCTTATTAAAAAAAAGCTTTAAATCATTCTAAATCATGAGAAAGTAAGGTGTTTACAGAATTTAATACTTCAGAATTAGTAGCATACTGGCTGGCTCCATACCCCTACCCCAGTCAGGAAGCACCAGTGGGTTGTGAGCAGGCATTGAGAACACTGCTCGTGCTACATACAGGGGGGTACTCAGTGAAGAAGTGTTATATGCATAAGTGGAAGAAGTTGCACGAGTGGGTGAATGCATGAGTGATTGGACAGATGGGGAAAAAATGAAAATGAGTGGGAGGGAATGAGGGATTAACTGGTTCAGTGGCTCTCATCCAGGAGTGATTTTTGTCCCCCAGGAGATGATTAGCAATATCTGGAGACATTTTCAGTTGTTGTAACTGGGAGGTGCTACAGGCACCTGGTGGTTGAGGCTAGGAATGCTGCCAGCCATGTAGCAAAGCACAGGGCACCTCCCACCACAAAGAGCTGCCCAGGCAAGATATCAATAGTGCAGAGTCTTCCAAACCCTCATCTAGTTCATTGGTTTTCAAACTCTGCTCCTCGATAGGTCTGTCTGGCTAACTGTGTCTCTTTTCCTTTCTTTCTGCATATGTGTGCACACACACACACACAAACACACACACCGGTGTTTTCAAAGCAACTCTGCTCCTCGATAGGTCTGTCTGGCTAACTGTGTCTCTTTTCCTTTCTTTCTGCATATGTGTGCACGCACACACACACACAAACACACACACCAGTGTCTTGAAAGGTTAGCCTAAAATTCATCTTGATCTAAGGACCACTTTGTGTGCTTGCTATATTCTTCATGTTGAGGGATTAACAGACACTTCACTTTAAGAGAGATCACACTATGAGTTAAATTGAAATTCCCCATGGGAGTCATGTTTCTAAAAGACAAGAGTTGTTTGGCTCCAATATAAGGGAATCACCATATCTGAATTTGAAATTGTTAAGGGGCCTTTTGGGTTGGGAAAGCAGGAAATAGTCTTATTAAAAGATCATTTGACCATGGCATATTTTCCACATAGACTGGTTTCATAATAAAAGGATTTCAATTTTGTAAACATTCTCTAGCAATTTGGAGAGTTTCAAATAAGCCAACAGAAAAATGACAGCAGTTGGTTGTCTCTTGGTCTCTGCTGCCACACAGCAGTCTAGGAATGTGTTTGTGGGTCAAATTGCAATCTATAGATTAGAAATGTTTAATGGTGAGTGTGAAAATTAATCAGAGCAAAGCCTATATTAAAAAATCATGAAACTACTGACTCAATTCAGAAACAGATTTGTAAAGCACTATTAGTATTTTTTTTCTGCCCAGATATCTGCCCTGTGGTTCACGCCGCCTCCACACACTTCTGTTTTCTTCCAATCTTGGCTCAGAAACAATCACACCTTCACCCAGAAGTCTTTGGAACAAGCACACCATTCCATGCTCAACCTACTCACTCTTTTTTGCACTTTTAATTTGGTGGTCTTATGGTCTTTTTGTTTAACAAAATAAACCTTATTGAAGTTTAAAAATGTATGTATGTATGTATGTATGTATGTATGTATGTATGTATTCTACTGAATGTCCAGACCTTAAGCCTACATACAGTCTGATGACATTTGACAAATGTATTTTCTCTTGCTACTGTCACACAAACACTGGTGTAGACTGTTTCCATACCTCTGCCATTTCCTTCAGGCCCCGTTCCCAGTCAATCAATCCCCCACTTTTTGTACCCAGAGGCAATCACTGTTTGGAGTTTTATCACTGTAAATTGGTTTTGTGTAATCTGGAGTCTCACATAACTGAAATCATGCTTTAGGTCTTCTGCTGTGTCTGGCTATTTTTGCTCAATATTCATGTCTACGAGATTCTAATATGTTGCTGCTGTCAGTAATTCCTTTTTATTTTTAGTGATGTTCTGTTATATTAGAAACTGTGTGGATACAGTTGCTAGGAATGTTCATGTATAAGACTTCTTTAAATTTGTATTTATTTATTTATTTTAAGAAGTTTTTGCCTTAGGACACATGCACTTCTCAGGGGAGAGAGAGAGACAGTGAGAGGGAAAGTAAGTAATCCCCCCCCCAAAGTGAATGGTCACTCCACAATCCCTTTTCCTCTGTTCTCCTGGGTTCTTGGGCACACATTCACATGTACTCAGCATGATTTTCAGCCCTCCAGGTCTGGGATTTGAACCACAGTCAGTCACGTGAGAGCCCAGAGATAGAACCATTATGTCATCTGCTGACCCCCATGTATAAGACTTCTTTTTTAAAAATAAATAAATAAATAAATAAAGAAGCACATTCTTTTGTAGCTCTTGGGCATCTACCTAGTAGTGAAATTGCTGGGTCACACAGCAGGACGCACCTGTCCTAACCTTGCACATGATGCTCCAGCCCAAATAGGATATCTTAGTTCCTCAAAAGTCCCCATTCTCACCCACTGAGACAGACGTCAAGCACATCCCCCTCCCTCCACTGACCCTGACTTGGATGTCACATACCTACGAATCTTTCCTGATTTCTACAGAATCTACCAGGTCCTCCCTGCTACGAGTTCCTGTAATACCTCATTATCAGAACCTGATGCAATAGCATGTTTCTAATATCTGTCTTAATTCTAGCACCTAAAATCCACAGGGCAAATACTACAACTGTGTGGTCTACAGCTAACAATTGCAGCTGATTCTGTTAGTACCTTGCACCAGCCTCCTACCTGCTAAGTGCTCTGCTATTGTCTGCTGGGTGGATGAACAGATTGAAGGACAGTGAGATGGAGAGTCTGGGAGATGGATTAGCTAGTCCAGCAGTTTTCCAGCTGTCCTGTATGGAATCCTGGAGCCTCACATCTTCTCAGAGACTATTGGGTGAGAGGTGGCAGGCTGTTGAAACCATAGGAACTGGAGACCAGTGTCCCTCAGTCAGGTTTGACCATAGGGTCTTATTATTCTATTTTATATATCACATTTCCATGTAATGTTTTATTGGAAGACAATATATTTTGTTAAAAATTGCTTTGAGAACCATTGATCTAATCTGAACTCTCACTCAAATATCCTCAGAAGCCATGAAGGTAATGTCAGGTCTTTTTACCTCTTAAACACATACTTGAAACATGCAGTCTGCTCAGTGCCATGTTCATCTACTTGTTTTGATGACATAGCTACAGAGAAATGTTTATCTGTCAAAATAAATTAATTAAAAACAAAAATAGTTCACCAAATCAGATTACAAGTGGTAACGAGGATTCACTTTTAGTGTCGGACATACAATAGGCAGTGGTGGGGATCACGCCATCTACCTAACAGGGTCAGCTTCATTTCAATTTTCAGCCACTTGCTACTGTTTGGTGACATGGACAGTGTGACAACTTCAGCATTTTCAAGGCAAACCAGAAAACTGATTTGTGTGACTGTCTGTGTGTATGTAAGAAAGTGTGTGGGAAGGGCCTAATTATTTTTAAATTGGAGCTTATACATACGATATAGGACAAACAAAACCACATTCATGGGTCAGTCACACCATCACCTCTGAAACTAGGGCAACTGTCCAGTATTGAAAATGATAAAGCACTGGCCCAGAGAAGTGCAATGACTCGCTCAGATTCTATCACCTTGTGAGAGCAAGCTAAGAATCTGGGTTTGTAAACTCCCAGTCCAATGCCCACTCCCCTGCTCCATGCCCTCTGCTCATTCCTTTATCTACATGCAGACATAGAAGACATTTTTAGCTGTCTCCTGGGACCATTCTCACCTTCCCCCATTGTAATTGTATTTTGTTTCATGCAGGTGCTTCTTGCATCCAGCCCTTCACTGTACATCCTTGAGTTTCCAAGGTCAGTGACCCTTTTTCCAGTTTTTGGATGTGCTGTGCCCCTCAACAGAGAATCTGAAATTGGAACTTTGTCAGGGAGTGTGTGGCATTTAGCTGGACATAAGGAATGGGTTTCAGAACATGCACATGACCCCGTTTGGGCCAATGAGAGTTAAGTAGATGTCTGGGAAAGAAATCCCCCAACTCCAACCTCTGAGTCAAACTTTAGTTGTCCTTTGGGTGTCCTAACATTCATTAATTCATC
Source organism: Tupaia belangeri chinensis (assembly GCF_000334495.1). Classification (NCBI taxonomy): domain Eukaryota; kingdom Metazoa; phylum Chordata; class Mammalia; order Scandentia; family Tupaiidae; genus Tupaia; species Tupaia belangeri. The sequence continues at coordinate 8,123,759 of NW_006159525.1, read as the reverse complement.
AAATGCTGCTTAAGCAGTTACTATGTGCTGAGTACTGTGCTAGGCACTGATGCTACAGAAGTGACTAGGAGACAGAGTGTAAATACTGCAGGAAAAAATAGAAACCATTTTAAAAGTAACTCATGGGCCAGTCCTATAACCTAGTGGTTAAGGGAGATAGATCCTACATGGCTGACCGCAATTTGAATCCTGGCTGGGTGTGTGTGAGTGTGTGCCCCAAATCTCAACAAGATGGAGAAATGGAGGAGAATGAATTGAAGCATGATCACATCCCATTGCAGTTCTTTTCCCCTCCACTTCCTGTGTCTCTCTGTCTCTCTGGTGAGTGTATGTACCCTGGCCATTGAAAGAAAAAGTACCTCAATGATATGTCAGATAGTAGCAAGTATGATGGAAAATAATAATGCAAGACAAGAGGAAGTGGAGTAGAAATGAAATAAGGCATTATTTATATAGGGTAGGCTAAGTGTGTGGTGACAGACACTATCACAGCCATTCCACCATCACCACAGAAGCAGCTTGAAGATTAAGTCAACACACAGGGCAAGGCTGGGTCCAGAGAGCTAGAAAAAAATGGAGTGAGAGCTTCTGGATCATGCTGATACTGAAGCTAACATTGCTCCTGGACCACCAGATAAAAGATTTCCTTGTATTCTTCTTGTAATTTAGGTCAGTTTGCGTTGGGTTTTCTGTTACCTGCCTCATGGAGGTAGTTTGTCCCCACCCTTTTCACCTCATCAATCCCTTCTGCCAAGTGAGGACATAGGATTCCTCCAACTGGAGAATGTAGCAGCAAGGTGCCATCTTGGACGTGAAATCCAGGCCTTCACCAGACACTGAACCTAATTTTGGATTCCTAGCCTCCAGAACTGTGAGAAATAAGTTTCTATTCTTTATAAATTACCCAGTCTCTGGTTTTTTTGTTATAGGAGTATGAAAAAACTAAGACAGTTCATTATTGCCAATTCAATTTCAAATGTTCATTCAAATAAACTGCTCACTCTTGCTTCAAGGGGAAGAACCAAGGCTCTCTGGAGAAATGGTTAATTCTGGGACTGAAGCAAGAAATACAGATGAACCTGGAGTATCTTATATCGACAGAAAATAAAAAGGTGCTAGTACACACACACATACCACACACACACAAATAGGAGCATGTAAAAGAGACATAAAAGCTGACTCAAAGAGCTCTCAATGGCCAAAATGAAAAATTCTGAGAAAAAAGTAGTATTATATTATAGCACAAATTATAAGATAAACATCCATGAATACATACTATCAATAGTATAAGTGAGTTATTAAATAAATAAATAAGTGAGGGCAAGCAGACAAATCTCTCATGCAGAATTCCAACATCCTACCCCAACTCCTCTCATTCCTGGAAGAATTGGTTTCCACAAGGCTGGTTTCCAAGTGCTGGTTAGATTGGGGACTGCTGGTATAGGGCTGATATGGTGTGAGATAAATGACTACCTCTATGCTCTTCATCTCCCAAACCAATTATTTTATTCTTCTTATGAGTAAATATAAAATTCTATGTAGATGAACATTCTACAAAATACTTGGTCAAAACCCCTGTCATGAGTGTCAAGACCATCAAAAACAAGGCAAGTCTGAGAAACCAACACAGCCAATACTTGCCTAAGGAGATGTGATGGCTAAATGTGATGTGGTATCCCAGACAGGATTCTAAAACAACCACTACCAAAGACATTGGGTAAAAAAAATATAAGGAAATCTGAATTAAGTATGGATGTCAGTTAATAATAATGCACCAATATTGCCTGATAAATTTGGAACAAATGTGCTACATTAAAGTAAGAAGCTAATAAGGAAAACCAGGTATGGAGTACATAGGATCTCTCTATAATATCCTCATAACTTTTCTGTAAAGCTTAATCTATTCTTTTTTTTTTTTTTTTTTTTTTTTTTTTTTT